>NW_022436976.1:13601132-13935131 GCF_009761245.1 Sapajus apella | reverse complement strand
TGTGTAGTGCTCCCCTCCCTGTGTCCATGTGTTCTCATTGTTCAACATTTCTATCCTTTTTTGAAGGATAGGTAACTGAGGCTTAAAGAAATTAAGTGGTGGTAGAGCCACTATTCAAATTCAGGCATGTCTGACTCCAGCACACAATCGTAATTACTATGATACATTTTCTTAACTTACATATATGGTTCACGTAATGTTCCTTCTCACCACTCCACTCTGGGGAATTTAATCAATACATAAGGAGGAGTTTAATACTCTCACCCATATTCAAATAATTCTAAGGATTAGAATAGTTTCAGTTCCTTAAGCTAACGGAATGTTAAACTGATGTTAAATGCTGATTTCATTACTCTCATGAGATGAATATGAAGGGACTCAACCTAGCAACTCTATGCCATTCTCTGGTTGTATCTGTGCTTCAAAATAGCATGATTAAGTTTCAAAGCCAGAATATTTTTGAAAGACGAACCTTTAAAAAGGTTCAGTTTTATCAGTAAATTATAAACATGTAGAGATCAAGAAGGTTGGGGTTCTACCCAGAATTTATGAACATATATTTTTTAATGTGCCTACCAATGACATTTCTTTTCAATCTTCACATTCTGTATATTTAATACTTTAGGTGCCTGAAGGTTAATTCACAGTTGTAGAAATGTCATTGTTTAATTCTTGGTAACAGTTCGTTAATTGGAAAAACATAATGCATATTCTTTTAGAGCCTATACTTCTAAAAATGTGTTTTCTTCAGAATATTTGATCTAAAGTCAGAGGAACTGATTTCTGTTGTATATCTCAGATAGTGCTTATAACCTTCTGCTTAAATAAGAAGAGTCCTTTACAATTATTATTACTCATCCTAGGAGATGTTTGTAAATTGTATACTGTTTGCAATTGGTGCACAAAAATCTCAGAGACAACTATTAGTTGACATATTAAATTGAATCATCTCCTTTCCTGCTTCACAGTGATATTAAAATTAGATTTACAAACAATTCCCTGAGTTCTACATTACTACCGTTCTAATAAGAATTAAATAATTATTGTGATCTTACTTAAACAATAGTAAGGCCATCAAGTTAGGAAGTGTACTTCAATTTTGAATGGCTTATAGCCAGCTCTAGATAGCAAATAAAAACAAAACAAGAAAGGAATTAATTCTTAATATTTACTCTTTCTCCAAGATCTATTCTTATATCAATAAACATATGTCCATTAGGAAGAATATTTTCCTTATAATCTAATGTGAAAATATATTGTATTTGCAAAAGTAACGCATTTGCACATTCACTTTCAATAGTTTGCTAACAGCCAGATTGATGCCCACTGTCTCATTTTTTCACTGCAGGAAGACAGTCTCTCTATTCAAATAATAAGCTGTACATTTGCACATAATAAAAATCTTTTATTTTATTTTACTTTTAAATATATAATTATGTTTTTGAGCTGTGTACTCATTCTTAGAATGTTCTCTCCCAAAAGCCAAACAATGTAGCAGTTCTTTTCTTACCTCTCTGTGAAACTTAATTTACTATATAATACAACTAATGTAATTTCGGACTACTTCTCACGTCTTTCAGTTTACTCATATTAATCTTACACTCTTTTCCAGAAGAAGCTGGAAAATTTCAATGTATCTTTTAAACCCAGCTCAGCTGGTAAATGTTAGATTTTTGAAAACCTCTTCTTGACTTTCCATGCTATGGTACATACCTCTGTTCTGAGCTCCCAAAATCATGTTGTCTCTCCTCACTGTATGTATGTCTTTGTCTCTTGATGAGGAACTCTTAAATGCTTGGATGCATTTTATTCATCTCTACATCCTGAATGACTAGTACTAATGGGGTCCAAAGTGGGACTTTAGAAATGTTGTTTATTCAATGATTGGTTAATGAAAACATAAATTATCCCCTGCATAAGAAGGTAGAGGTTGTATTGATTGAGAGATATTTCTGTTTTATGCATTTTTTCCTACAAAGCAAGTAGATAAAATTATACAGAGGCAAACAAAAATACAACTGGCATTATGTTGTTCATGATACAAGATGGTTATTTCTCAAGTCATTTGCTGAAGAACACAGATTTTAAACGAAATAGAAGGAATTCAAATATAGGTCTGGTGTCCTAATGATTTCACCTTGATCTTTAGTGTCAAGTAATAAAATGTACCATGCATGTCCCTTCTTTTCAACTTTTCCAATTGTCTTTTCCCAATCCTCATTTATTTCTTTCTTAAATTAATAGCATAAAGCAGTCATTGACCTAGAATCTCTAAATTTAATAAAATATGTTAAAATATTTAGTAACAAGTAAAAATATTGGCATACTAGCCATGCATACATGAATGAAAAATTTGAATTCCATTAATCATATGTAGCTATATTAATTATAAATTGATAAGTAGAGTCAGAATATATACATCCATACATGTTGCAACTATTCCAAATGCCACACATATTTTCCAAAGAAAGATAATTTTACACAATCTATTCTCAGTTATTTGTATTAGTGTGTATACACATGTGTTTATGTGTATATATGTTTACTTGTATAGAAAATGTTTAGTATAATAATTGTATACAGGTAATTGTGAGAGTCTAGGATCTAATTTACTTGAAATTCCTTGAAAATTGCAAAATGCATGAAAAATATCTGCTGATAATTAGCAATGAATTACATATAACTGAGCAAACATGGCTTTAGATATCTATATGGAAGGGAGATCTTTAATTTTACTGTTCCATTTTTATTGGAACAATTGTTTATTAATCCATAATGCTGCACACAGATAATCACACATTTTTACTTTCTGTCAACAAATAAATGGTATTCCTAAACATCCATTTCAATTTAATTTTGTTTCCTATTTTATTAAAATATTAATCAAATTGCTATATCTATGAAATTGACATTTTGATTAAAGTTTTTAAACAGGCAAGAAAGTATACATTTGATAATGTACCTGAATAGCTAATGATTATGTATGAGAGTAATAGAGCTACTAAACTGCTCTTTGGAAATAAATGACATGCCACTCCCATTAGGGAATATACTTTATAATTTTTGATATTTATGCTAAAATTAATTTACAATATTGACATAAAACAACATATATGCTATGCAATGTTGAAAGAACTTTAACCCATTAACTATGCTGTTTAATTTTTATTTCACATGTATTCTACTACTTATTTTTTGTCATTTTGCTGGTTTTTTACACTTTCGACCATGTGTAAACAGTGGCTTAATTAATTTTATAGCTTTTTTTCATGTTAGTAAAAGGTTTACTTATAGTAAAGGTTTACATAATGATTCAGTGTTGATGAATCCCTAAGCCTACATATCATTTGATGTGATCCCTAAAACTTCCATAATACATACAGGATAATGCATACATAATGTTTTAGTAACATTCTCCAAATAACTAGAGATCACACTGCTCTTCCAACCAATTAGAAGAGCATAGAATATTAGTAAATACATACACATCATGAGAGTGTGGGTTGATTCTTTCTCCATAAAGTTTTAGGTTCCTTTTGATCTCAACATCGTGTCTATGTGCTTAAAATTTCCATGAATAGTTCCTAAATTTTCATCATTATGAGGCAACATCTGATATATTATGCTGCGACCAAAATCCACACACACACACACACACACACACACACACACACACACACACACACACAGAGAGAGAGAGACAGAGACAGAGACAGAGACCGAGACCGAGAGAGACAGAAAGAGAAGAGAAATTTGCAGCATCAGATGCTTATTTCAATTGGTTTATGTTAATAATCCCATAATAATCTAAAATGTTTTTTTAGATTTCAGGATATGTTTCTTATGATAAAGGCTATCTATAGGGTATGTGTATACATCACTATAAATAACTCCCTGAGACTGTTTTATTCATTTTCTATTGTTTACCATTACCAAACTCATAAATTTATTTTATGAATATTTTTTATCAAAACGCATATCAAAGTCCACCTTTAAACTGTGATTACAAATGGGGCAGCAAGCAACCTAAATAGAGCATCACAGGAGAAGGTAGCCTTTTGTAAGTCCATTCATATCAACCATATCTATGTTGCCTCGGCCATGGGCTGGAGGAAAACAGGATGGGTTGATCCAACAGTTACAGGGACTTGTAGCACCCGTTGGCAGTGTCACCTTCCCTTCACAAATCAATACTCAGAAGCAAATGTCTATTCCCTAAGGCAACTCAGGTAATCCTCCCCAAAGATCTCTGCTTATCACTGAGTATCAATACTGTTTTATCTCACATAAAATTATAGTCTTTGCTTGTTTTAAGAAAGCACATTTATAAAATAGCTTTGGAACATTATAAACGTTTTATTTAAATGGGTGACTCAAGCATGTTGGTTTAAATTAAACCGCATGCTTGGGATATTCATAGAACTATGTAAAGACTATATTTTATGAAAATGCAGGGTGCTGAGCAGCAAAATTTAATCTGGAGGGCACTTGTCCTCAGTCATGCGAGACAAGATGTATTAGCCATGAATGAATCGCAGCAGTGCTACTTGAGTTTCTTTAATTTTCTAAACCAAGATTGTAAAAAGAATCAGTGGTATTGAATCCCACTGGCTATGGCAAAAAAGCATTGCTCAGAGATAAAGAACAATTTATCTTCTGCTGTAAAAGAGAGCAGTTTTGACAGATAGTAAAATATATCACTGTATAATATACTCTAGGAAGAACATCAGAAAATATCGATTTTTTTCTTAAAATTTTAAAATTACTAATTCCATATACCTTCACAAATAAAAGGTAATGATAGTGCTAATTGCAAAGTATAAATATTGAAAAGGTAAATTACAGTCTAGGAGGGTATCTGCATATGTCTTTATGAGACATATGTTTAGCAATGATTCAGTAAGAAGAAGAATATTTCACTTTGGTAACTAAAATACTAATTAGGCTTCAAATATTTCATGTATTACCACTATTATATCAAATTGAATATTGCCAGATTAGAATGGTGGGGTTCTTCTGGATTTTATTTTACCTACTAAGTTATAGTTTATGAATTATAGAGTTTATCCTGCCCAGATTTTTATAAATACCACCGAATGGTAGGATGGTTTCCCTCTTTTTGAGATCTTGCTTTTTATGGTTTCTTTTTCTATATGTAATACTTATAAGAAATTATGTTATTGATGGCCTGATCATGTCGTGTTTGTTTCTTTTTCTTATTCAGTACACTAATAATATTTAACACACTTTTAAAAAGAAAGCAGCATTTATTTCTGAACTATGGTTTTGAATACTAGGACAAAGGGGAGAAATACTAGTAATTGATGGAACTACTCACTAACTTTGAATTTTAAGTATATAATTAACCTTTCTGCTCCTTGGATAAAAGGAGTAACTGTCTCCAGAAGACAATAGGAAAAGTAATATAACTAATATTTGTCAGATTTGGTAGATGATTGAATGTATAAAGCTATTGTTTTGTTGATGTCACCAAGGTAACGCTGATGCTTTATAACTGAAAAACAAAACAAGTTTTTCCTTTTCTACCTTTGCAATAATTTCATACAGAATAATCAAGAAAGTTCCAGTACAGAAGAAATCAATAATCAGTACTAACATAATGTCCATAAAATGGGCACACAATCAGTAAAATGGGCACACAATCAGGAGTATCTCTTTAATGTAATTGGTATGTTAGTGATTCAAAATGGAAAATTTAGGGGCTATACGAATCTGCCAAACGTGTGGTTGTAAATTATAAAGCTAATTATAAAACAGAATTAAAGTGAGTGTTAACAGCTCCTAACGTCAACACCATCACTCCATTAAGCACCCAAATTGCTGGAATGACTTGGAACAAAGAATTAGAAACAAACGATACTTAAAAGGTAAAAATATACTTTAGGGCCAGAGATATAATTTAATTCTCTGACTCAGTATAAGAAATATAATATTTTCATATTATACATTCTTTTATTTTTAATTATATGCTATTATTTTATATATACTTTTATATACATGCATATAATCTGTAGGCATTACATGTATATTTTTGAAAATATAAAAAGAGTATCTTTAAATTGTTCATTTTTAATCATATCAAAGTGTATCCCAGGTCAAATTATAACCCTGAAAATCTACCTCCCATATACCATTTAAATTTCTTAGGACTTAACCCTTTAACCCCAAGGTTTCACAATAATAATACATACGCATAGTTAGAGATAAAATATAGGGATGATATCAAATTTATTAATAATATTGATCTAAGGAATCATATTACTGTCATTCAATGAGCAACACTTTTATACAAAATTTTACAAATACCATAAGGTAAAATTTTTAATATTAAAATGTAAAAAGTGTGTATAATTTGCAAATCTTCAGAAGTCACGTGAAAAATTTATCACTTGAATTTACAAAAAGAAGGATTTGAACACAATAAGTGGCATTAATATTTGACCCCAATGTTTGTCTTACAACTTCCCTGTATATGTGAAAACAATGACCTTGATATATATATCAGAATGATAAAGGAAAAGGAGCTAATATTTTTGCAAATATACTTTGTATAAGGTACTAATCAGAAGGCTGAAACAAATGAGAAGTTTTTATTTTTAGTAGCACCGTGGTGTACTGTATAAATATTTTATTTGCCATCAAACTTTTGAGTCTCAAAAGTAAGAACATTATTATCAGGAAATAATCATTGTTAGAGTCAAAGTCCACAGCAAACATGCTCAGGAAAGTTGCCAATCAAAAACACGAAAATCAATTATTTCACTCAAAAATAAGCTTAAACATTTTACCTTCTGGGGGATAGTAAAAACTGAAAATGATCAGGAAGCTCCTTAACCTCACAGGACACACAGTTTTCCCTAGCACACTGGAGATGATGATACCATGAAAGCATCTGATAAATACAAAGATCTGGGAAGGATTTTGGGAAACTCACTATGCTTTTCACAAAGGAGATTTTATATTTCTCTTCCTTATATCTGTTTTTCTAAAGATTTTTAATTCATGACCACATGTCATATGAAAGGCAAAAGTGCTTTTCAGAGCTCCTAATTGGACATTCGTGTTGTATGAGATGTTTTCATTGGCCTCTGCTCCTTCCTATGTCTTGAAAGGTCATGCAAGATGGGTTTCAAATGGGGCTGATGCCTACTGTGTCTTCTGCCATGAATGCTGACTTACATATGCATGCAGCCCAAGCACAGTATGTGCACAGTATGTCATAACTTGAACATGAAAGAGGCTTCTCCCTCATGCATGTGTTTGTTGGCATCTTTCTGTGAATCTTTCTGTTATGCATCATGACAAAGACAATGAGGCACAAGGATTTATCAAAGATAGTCACATAGCTCTACATTCAATATCTGTGCTTTGTCATTGTAACAGGCTAATAACCTAACTGAAGGGGGTATACTATTATAATAACACTTTTAAACAAACACAACTGAAGTACATTAGAAAACTATTATATCTCTTAAGGGTGAACAGTTATTGCTCTTGGTGTTATTTAATACTTTCCTAATAATTTCAGATTTTACCACTCATGACTCTATCAGTGCATTACTCATAGCCAGTACATAGTTTAAATAAATTATTTTCCTATAAAGTGGTAGACCTAAACTGCTTCTACATTTTTGTTGCCAAGCATAAAATTCTTTTGAAAGTCCATGTTAATTTTAGTTGAAATTATTCTTCTAAAATGTAATAATTCAGGAATTTTTTCTTATTATGTAGTGTAATGTGTCGTTTAAAAATTCGCAATTTGACAAAGATAAACCAAGATTTTTATCTTAGACATAAACATGATGTATTTTCATAGATATATAAAAAACACAAAATATTTATTTGCATGTTTCTGCAAAGACCTACTAGATGTGGTCAGAAATCGATTTTTTTTTTTTGGCTTAACAGCTACACAGCTTTATTACTCTGCATATATCCAATGTAAAATTTCTAAAAGTACAAATAGATTTGGGAATGAATCACACCTTTTACATATACCCTGTAAAATACTGCATGCCTTGCATGGCCGTTACATTATAAGGTGTTACATATAGTGTCCTAAAAATTAACACCAAGGTGCAATTTTTCTTTTTGTTGTTGTGATGGTGCTGATTTAAGTTTGGGGAAAACTAAGGGCAGTTGTGTAGACTCAACCCAAAGGTATTTTGTGCATTAACTAGGTAAATTAGTGCCTTTTCCCTTTTTCAGGTTCACTCACTCCCTTCTTTTTCCTTCCTTTGAATGAGTTAGGTATCACTAGGAGCTACACACAGTATTTTAAAAATTTGTTTTATGACTATGAAAGAAGCATATTGTGAAGAAGTAAAAAGTACCACACGACATTCCTAATTAAGTTGAACATCCAAAATCTGAAAAGCAAAATCTGAAATGTTCCAACATTAAAAACTTTTTGAGCACCAACATGATGTTCAAAAAAATGCTTAGTGGAGCATTTTGGATTTGGGATTTTTAAATTAGCGATGTTCAACATGCATATTGCAAATATTTCAAAATCTGAGAAAATGCTAAATCAAAAACATTTCTGTTCTAAGCATTTCAGATAAGAGATTCTCAAGATGAATTTGTTTTAGGTTTGAACTTCATTTTTTATTTGCTTTTGTCTTAACTCATGCTAAAATGCTTACTAAAATTGGCACCTATTAGAAAAGTATAGGAAAAATGCAATTTTGTACTTAGAAAAATAATCACTGGCTGGGCACAGTGGCCCATGCCTATAATCCCAGCACTTTGGGAGTCTGAGGCAGGCAGAACACTTGAGGTCAGGAGTTCAAGACCAGCCTAGCCAACATGGTGAAATCCCATATCTACTAAAAATACCAAAATCAGCCAGGCCTGTTGGCACATGCCTGTAATTCCAGCTACTTGGGAGGCTGAAGCAGGAGGACCACTTGAACCTGGGAGGTAGAGATTGCAGTGAGCCAAGATCATGTCACTGCACTCCAGCCCTGGAGTGCAGAGAGAGACTCCATTAAAATAAAATCACTGCAAGAGAAGAAATGACACACATGTAAGTATAATAAAAGGGTTTCTGACAAATTGAGATAATAAGGCACAGTGCCACAAAAAGTCATTTTAATAATTGAGAAATAAATTAAAATTTTAATAAACATTTTCTAATTTTTCTGTGTGCCACGTTACAGTGGCAAGTAAATTTGGGATAACTTAACATATAATTTGGGACAACAAATCAGATAATACAGCTATCCTCGGATTTCTATTTCAGTTGAATATTCCAAAAATACTGTTTAAAATATGTGGTTAAAATCATCTGAAAATTTTAATGATGTTACCTGAGTCATAGGAAGTTGAAGAATACACAAAGAACTATGTATCTTTGGTTTTAAGTTCCACTAGAAGTCAATGTTTTATTGTTCCTTCCCCCAAGCTGATGTGATAGCAAAATACAAACAAGTAAGTCCTAACAATTTTAATCATTACAGTGACCAAACTATTAGAAAATCTTATTCTTTAGTATTTAAAAAAGAACATTTCTTAGAGGACCATCATTTGTTCAGTCTTATTTTTGCAAAGCAGAATGGTTGAAAACATAGTTTTAATTAACAAAAGAGTTATTTTCGCCATTTTGGCTTTAGACTTCAATATAGTATATTTTATGTACTGAACTTTGCAAAAATAACTATTTTAGTCTATCATGTAATTTGATAGCCAATGAGCTATCTGTATAATAAATAAACTAGATTATTGTATGCTGGAGATCAAATATTTAAAAATGAGTTTTTAAAAGCCAATCATTCATACATTGATTAATAACACAGAATTATAAACTTGCCACTTCATTCACTAGCACGAGAACAGCCTACAGTCCAATGTTTGACAATATATACTTCCAAATGCTCAAACTTTCTCCATTTTCATCTGTAAGATAAATTGTCTTTAATATAATATTTCAACCAGCGAAAGCATTTGGATTCCCAACCTGCAGACCTAAAAACAGAAGACCCCAGCAAAGGAATAAATAAAAATATATTGCTAAAAATAATGGAGCAAGACACTTCTACATTTGGTAAGATTCTGTGATTTAAAAACAAAGCCTTTCATTAGTCCTGGGTTAAGAGTCAATTTAGATTATTCATATTAAAAACAGATTCTGATGAACTCAGTTAAATTTTAGTTCAATATTTTCCTTTGCATTTTCTTTGTGTGTGTGTGCCAAGGCCACTGTATTGCACTACTCCATCAGTTTTTCAGAGAGAAAAAGTCCTCCGTCTTTGGAGGGTATAATGTTCCATCACTCTCTCCCAGTTGCTGAAAGATATGTAATTGGTGGGAGTATAGGCAGAGGCTGCTGGTATTTCCCCAAGTAGTAGTCTTCCTGTGGAACTGAAAAGGTACCTTCAGTTTATAGATGGCTGTCCAAAATAAAAACCATATTTTCAGCCTCCTTGATAGCTAGGAACATACATATAACTAAATTCTGGCCAAAAGACTGGATGTAGATGAAAGGGAAAAGACCATTTGTCTGGCAAGCATTTTAAAAGAAGACCATATGAATTTCTCTTTTCCTATTCTCTTTCCTATTCCTATTAGCTGAAATGAGATGTAATATGGGAACTGAAAAGACTTAAGCCATGAGGGAACTTTGAGGATAGGGAAGATGAATCTTGTCCTAGCGACAAGGTGGAAGGAGGCTGACTGTGTGATAGGAAAATCATACTAGCCCTGGATTATTTACCTCTGGAAGATAATGTGTAAAAAAAATTTTCCATTCTAAAAAATAATATCAGAACATTCCTTAGAGGATCGCCATTTATTCAGTCTTATTTTTGCAAAGTAGAATGGTTGAAAATATAGCCTTAATTAACAGAAGCACACTTTCACCATTTTGCCTTTAGACTTCAATATTTTATATAATGAAGTTTGCAAAAATAATTTTAATCTATCATGTAACTTGATAGCCAATGAGGTATCTCTACAGCTCATTTTAACAACTGTTAGTTGTTTCCTTTCTTAACTTATAGCCATATCTACTCCTGATACAAGGTAAATGCTGAATTTGATTGTCCAGAAAGATAATGTTTTTTCTGATTTATCATATTCTTCTTTAATCTTTTAAAATTTTTATGCTCTCTTTGATTAGCATAACAACTAAAAAAAAGTAACAGCTGGGCATGGTGGCTCATGCCTGTAATCCTAGCATTCTGGGAGGCCGATCCGGGCGGATCACGAGGTTAGGAAATCGAGACAATCCTGACAAATGTGGTGAAACCCCGTCTCTACTAAAAATACAAAAATATTAGCTGCGCTTGGTAGCGCATGCCTGTCGTCCCAGCTACTCATGGGGCTGAGGCAGTAGAATCGCTTGAACCCAGGAGGTGGAGATTGCAGTGAGCCGAGATCGTGCCACTGCACTACAGCCTGAGCAACAGTGTGAGACTCCATCTCACAAAAATTAAAAAAAAAATTACACATCATTCTAGTAGAGAAAATAATTTGATAAATCTGGAAATATTGCTTGTCAGCAAGAGTAACAGAGAATGATGTCGTCTTATGCCTAAATAAGAACGTAATATGAATTAAAGATCACCTCAAATATTTATTTTTTTAAATAAATTTTCCTTGTTTTTTCTTTCTTTAATTGACAACTATCAATTGAATATATTTTAACATTGAATGTCATGTTTTGTTCTATGCATAAGTTCCTCTTATATCCTTTACCCAGTCTTCCCTAATATTAACATCATATATCACTACAGTTCATTTTTCAAAACTATGAAAATAACATTGTTGTATTGTTATTAACTAAGCCCCAGGCTTTATTTGGATGTCACTTGTTTTCCCACTAATGTCCTTTTGCCCTTCAAGGATTCAATACAAAATAACATATAGTATTTAGTACACTGGCTACGTGTGTTGTGTGTGTGTGTGTGTGTGTGTGTGTACTCCATAACATTTATACTGCACTACTCTGGAGGCGTCAGGTACATTGCTGTGCCAGGAGCTGTTCATAGTGCTTATCTATCAACTTGTTTAATTATCACAACATCTCTAGAAGGTAGATGATATAAGTATCCCTATTTTACAAATATGGGTATTGAGGACAAAAAGCTTAAGATACCTTAAAAGATCACAAAGCTAATATGTAAAGAAATTGAGATTGTAGTTACAGGGACTGTGCATTTACAGACATTTTAAATTCACAAGTTTCCTATCCCATTAAAACAGCTATGAAAACACGTTTCTTATCTCAACAAACTGGGTGATTGACTTTAAGCAAATCAATCTCTCTGGACCTCTTTTTGCACATACATGAAATCAGAGAAGTGGAATACATAAGCTATACAATTTTCCTACCTTAAAACAAATCTATGAAATTGAAATATGCATCCTTAAATTTAATTTCTAGCTCAGAGACCTGCATTTTTCACTATTGTAAATCAACTTTTTAAGCATAAAATGTTCATTAAAACAGAAACTACACACATCCAACAAAGTTCTAATATCTAACATCTATGAGGAACTTAAATCAGCACACGGAAAAAAAAAAAAACATTAAAAAATGGGCAAAGGACATGAACAGAAACTTCACAAAAGACATGCATGCAGCCAACAAATACGTGAAAAAATGCTCATGATTGCTAATCATTAGAGAAATACAAATCAAAACCACAACGAGATACCATCTCACACCATTTAGAATGTCTATCATTAAAACATCAAAAAGTGACAGAGGTAGGTGAGGTTGCCAAGAAAATGGAATGCTAATATAGTGCCGGTAGGAATGGTAGAAAACAATGTGGAAGTTTCTCAAAGAACTTAAAAGAGAATTATCATTTGACCTAGTAATCCTACTATTGGGTATTCATGCAAAGGAAAATAAATTGTTCTACCAAAAAGCCACATGCACTATGTGCATCGCAGTGCTATTCACAATAGCAAAGTCATAGAATCATCCTAGGTCCCCATCAGTGATAGGCAGGATAAAGAACATTTGGTACATATACATCATGGAATACTATGCCGCCATAACAAAGAATGAAATCATGTCCTCTGTGGCTCCATGGATGTTGCTGGGAGCCATTGTGCAAAAAAACTAAGGCAGGAACAGAAAACTAAAGATTGCATGTTCTCACTTATAAGTGGGAGCTAAACATTAAATACACATGGACACAAAGATGGCAACAACAGATATTACAGACACATTGAGCGGGGAAGGTTAGAGGAAAATAGGTTGGCAGGCTACATATTGGGCACTATGCTCACTGTCTTTGTGAAGGGATCATGAATACACCAGGCTTCAGGGATATCAAATTTACCCATGTAAAAAACCTGTACACGTGCCCCCAAACCTAAAATAAAAGTAGAAACGAAAAAAAAAGTGTCTCAACATGATAAGTAGGTTTTCCCTAAAATTACAATTGAAATTTTAATATGCAATAGTCTAATTCCAAATATTTAGAAATTGACAGCAGCTGAGGATTTCTCCTCCAATGTAAGATTGGGTGCTACTTTGATATAGGATGCTTCTTCAACCTAACTTTTCAATAAGGGTTCAGAAAGATTACATTTTATTTTAGCATTTACATGCTTTTGTTAGATTATATATTTTACTAATAATGAGCTGTCTTTAACTGTAAGAGGCACCTTTATATATAAATGACAAAAATTATGTAATATTAGTGATAAAAATTATCCTTATATACTATTACAAAATGTTGTAACAAAAGTTGCATTTGACATATAAATGGGTAATACAGACTGTACTTACTTGAAAATCACTCTCATTTAATCCAAAAGATTGGAAAATTTCTAATGCCTTCATTTTATATTGTGTGGAAATGACAGACAATTGTATTACATATATTTTAGCAATAAAACAACATATTTCATTTAAAAGTATCTTTCTTTGTTAGGTCTTATAAGGTATTTGGTTATAGCTTTCAAAAACAGTATATTAATTCATCCAATATTAAATATTTGCTTTAACAGTATCAAACTTAAACTATTTTGTTGTTTTTCTCAGAGTTTCTGAGAGCATAATATTCAAAATTTCACTTTAACATCACCTATTAGTGTAATAGTAGTTGAAGATACTTTAAAGGCAAATAAATTATACCCTTGTACTCTTAAAAATGCATGTAACTCAAGTAAAGTGAGAAAAATATGGACAGCTTGGATGAGGTTTGTACAAACACATGTAAAAACAACCATGTTGTTTCTCCTGCTTACAATCGACGAACCTTAAGATCACATGTATTTTAGAATGTATCATAATTTTAAAGATGCTAAAATGTGGGAGTGGTGGCAGAAGTGTCATAGAATCAGTAAAATGCAGTGTATATGTTTTTACTAAATAGTTGTCCTATTTCATGTCTAAAAGTTGATAAATTTATCTTAATAAGACATTTAATTTTAGTAAAACGATATGAGAATATAAAATTGGAATGGTCATAACTAGATCCACCAACCTTAACATGACTCTGACTTCATCCTACCAAATATTCATACAAGTACACAGCATTTTATTGTATTTTGCTTTATTATGCCTTGCAGATATTGCATTTTTTACAAATTGAAGGTTTGTGGTATCCCCGCTTTGAACAAGTCTTTTGGTGCCCTTTTTCCAACATCATGTACTTACTTCATGTCTGTGTGTCATGAGTTACCCAAATTATGAAAATTACCCATTTGGTAATTCCTGCAGTATTACAAAGGTTTTAATTATCATTATATCTGTTACCATAATCTGTGATTACTGATCTTTCATGTTACTTTGTAACTTTTGGAGACCCATGAATCACACTCACATAAGACAGAAAACTTATTCGGTAAGTGATGTGCATGTTCTGACTGCTCCATCTACCAGCCATTCCTCCATACTTCTCTCGCTCCTCAGTCCTCCCTACTCCCTGAGACATAACAATATTGAAATTAGGCCAATTAATAACCCTACAACAGCCTCTAAGTGTTAAAGTAAAAGAAGCGATCACATATCTCTCATTTTAAATCAAAAGTTAGAAATGATTAAGCTTAATGAGGAAGACATGTCCAAAACTGACACTCTAAAGACTAGATCTCTTGAGCAAAATAGCCAAGCTGTAATAGAAAGAATAAGTTCCTGAAGAAAATTAAAAGTGCTAACCCAGTGAACAGAAATGATAAGAAAGTATAATAGCCTTATTATGAATATAAAGAGTGTTTTAGTGGTCTGGATAGAAGGTTAAGCCAACCACAACATTCCCTTAAACCAAAGCTTCATCTAGAGCAAGGCCTTATCTCTTCAATTCAGTGAGGGGCAAGAGAGGTGAGAAATGCTATCTAGGACTTTCATAGCTAGAGAAGAGAAGCCAATGCCAAGCAACAAAGCTTCAAAGGACAGACAGGCTGACTCCGTTAGGTTAGTGGCTAATGCAGCTGGTGACATTCAGTTGAAGCCAATGCTCATTTATCATTCTGAAAAATTTAAAAACTTTTAAGAATTATGCTAAATCTACTCTGCTTGTGCCCTATAAATAGAACAAAGCCTGGATGACAGCACATCTGTGTACAGTATGGCTTACTGAATATTTAAGCCTACAGTTGAGACTACTGCTCAGAAAAAAAATTAAATATTACTGCTCATTGACAATACATTTAGTCACCCCAGAGTTCTGATGGAGATGTACAAAGAGATTAATGTTGTTTACTTGCCTACTAACACAGCATCCTTTCTGCATCCCAAAGATGAAAGACTGATTTTGACTTTCAAATCGAATAATTTAAGAAATACATTTTGCAAGGCTATAGATGTCATAGACAGTGATTCCACTCATGGATCTGAGTAAAGAAAATTGAAAACTTTCTAGAAAATATTTACAATTTTAGCTGCCATTAAGGACATTTGTAATTCACTGAGGGGAAGTGAACAGGAGTTTGGAAGTTGTTTGCAACTTTTATGGATGACTTTGACCAGTTCAAATCTCCACTGGAAGAATTAACTACAGATGTGGTAGAAGTCACAAGATAACTGAAATAGAACTGGAGGCTGAAGGTTTGACTGAATGGCTGCAATTATATAATAAAACTTGAATGAATGAGAAGTTGCTTCCTATAGAAGAGCAAAGATAATTTCTTAGAGGGAATCTACTCCTGGTGATGATGTGTGAAGATGGTTGAAATTACAACAAAGGTTTTAGAATATTTATATAAAAGTTAGTTGATGCAGCAGTGGAACAGTTTGAGAACACTGACTCCAATTTTGGAGAAGTGCTAGTGTGGGTAAAATGGTACTGAGCACCATCACATGTTGTGGAAAATTCTTTGGTGAGAGTCAATTAATGTGTTAAACTTCATTATTCTCTTATTTTAAGAAATTTCCCCAGCCATTTCTGTCTTAAGTAACCACTACCCTTGTTCAATCAGCAGCCATTAACATCAAGGTAAGACCCTCCAACAGAAAAAATATTATGACTTATTGAAGGCTCAGATAATTGTTAGTATCTTTTTAGCAATAAAGTAATTAATATATATTCAAATATTTTATTTTATTTTATTTTTTTGAGACAGAGTTTTTGCTCTTGTTACCCAGGCTGGAGTGCAATGACGCGACCTCGGCTCACCGCAACCTCCGCCTCCTGGGTTCAGGCAATTCTCCTGCCTCAGCCTCCTGAGTAGCTGGGATTACAGGCACACGCCACCATGCCCAGCTAATTTTTTGTATTTTTAGTAGAGACGGGGTTTCACCATGTTGACCTGGATGGTCTCGATCTCTTGACCTCGTGATCCACCCGCCTTGGCCTCCCAAAGTACTGGGATTACAGGCGTGAGCCACCGCGCCCGGCTGTTCAAATATTTTAAAATGAAAGAGTTTTTTCCAGACATAATGCTATTGCACACTTAATAGACTTCAGTGTAGTATAAACATAAGTTTTGTGTGCACTGGGACACCAAAATATGACTGGCAGTATTGTGATATTTGCTTTATTCTGGTGATCTAGATCCATACCCACAGTATTTCCAAGGTAAGCTTCTAGAGTGAAATGTTCGAACAAGAACCAAAATGTTAAGAGCTTAAAATTGCATGAATCAAAGTTACACTGGGACAACTTTGTGACAGCTTGAATTAAATGTGTGACTACACAATATACTTCTTGACTATAATCACAAAGATTATTCAGTTGTTCCTTGTAAAGATCTTAGATGTACTAAACACTCTAATTAATGGAAAAAAAGTGTCCATTTCCTCTTTCCTCACCATTTTTGTCCCTTTCTAATATGTGTACTCCAAATAAGATTAAAACTGATTTTAGGAGTAAACGAATTTTTAGAGAGATAAGCCATCAGACAATGAATGCTAACAAATACAGTCATTTCAGTCAATAGTCATCATATCAGTAGAACTTCTGTGTTTCTCAGTTCCCCAAGCAGTGATGTGTGAAAAGTCAAGAATGTTGAGCTTTACGGGAGAAACACTGTTGATGCTTTTCTCTCTTTCACAGCATTGTAGATCACTCATAGCTCACAGCATGTGAAACAATACAATCTGTTTTTCATATATCCAAACTAATTACATGCTGACTTCCTTCAAGTATAGTTTTGGTTATAAGGACAAAAAGAAACTGTTAAAATAAGGCAGTGTTAATGAGCCTTACACATAAATAATATACATGGATACTCACTTCTACTTCAAATGCATTATACAGAACAATTAAGACCTTATGTTTAATTTCCAAATGAGAATAAAATGTTTTGTAATTAAAGATGTTAATAGGTTAAAGCCTCCAATTCTGAATTGTGAGCAACACTATTTCCAGTCTCCCTTCTACGACTTGTCATGGCAAATCTAAATCACATTGTTAGATAGGTAAGGGCATATAAGAATGCTTAAAAAATACAGTCTTATGCCCTGTGGAATACAATATAAAACAATAAGCAAACATGAAACTCTAATAATGCAGTCACAGCTAAGTGCTTAGAGGTATGAAAAGCTCTATTACATTGCAAATATAGGATTTCCTGTCACAGGATTATAAATGGAGATAAAACAAAAAAAAATTTCTTTAGGGAAAAAAGCACCTTGATTAAAATGCTAATATGGAATTTATATTATCAAGGTCAACTTGTAGTGACTAGGTTCTTCTGCCTTCCTGTTACTCCTCCATTCTTACTCAATCCACATACTGATATCAGAGAATCTGTTAACTCTATAACTCCTACATACTTGAAGATTAAAGTATGGAAAAACCAAATTGGGTTGACACAGCAAGACTCTTAAGAGTCAGAGGAGGAAAAGACTGATTCTCCAGCCTTTTCTAGAGATTGCCTTGAAAGTAACACTATATCAAGCAGATGGTAAAACTGTATATTCAAGCCTACCTATATTTCTAATAGACTGGAATTAGAACATGAAACTTATATTTTCTAAGATTTTTTACCCTCACAACACCTAGCTTTTTTTAAAAAACAACTTAAACTTTACACTCAGAGTTATCAGGTAATAGATGATTTTTGTTAACTAAAAAATACGTCCAATTGACATGATGGCTCATGCCTATAATCCTAGCACATTGGGAGGCTAAGGTGGGTGGGTATGCTGAGCCCAGGAGTTCGAGACTAGCCTGGGAAAATGGCAAAACCCTGTCTGTACAAAAAATATATAAAAATTAGTCAGGCATGGTGGCGCAGGCCTGCAGTTCAAGCTACTCAAGAGGCTAAGTTGGGAAGACTGCTTGGGCCCAGGAGGTCGAGGCTGCAATGAGCCAAGATTACACCACCGTACTTCAGCTTAGGCGACAGAGCAGGACTCTGTCTCAAAAAACAAACAAACAAAAAACCAATACAGATGCCTCCTTAGAGAATATCTACTATGTGTCAAACATGATGTAAGTGGCTGGGTATACAAAAATGAATAAGATATCTACTCTCTCGGGTACATGGTTTGGTGGAGAAAGCAAAGAGATACACAGCTAACTCTAATATAATGTAATGTGCTAAATATTGTATTAGAAATTTGATTAAATATGATATGAGTACAGATGGCATGATTAATTATTTGGAAGAGGAAGGTCAGGAAATTGTGTGAATGTGTATGGGAAATGTTATTTTTAAAAACATCAAGAACACATTATTACCAGATGATTATATTTGAGCCTTGGCACAAATCTATTTCTGAAAATGTGGCATACTATGAGAAGAAAATGCAAATAACTTTAACATTTATGAAAACACCTGAACCAAAAGCAAACCTGAATGTACAAGAAATACCAGTGCCCTAAAGTTTACTGTAAGCAAGTATTCAGTGATATTAATTTTGCATAGGATGTTAAAGTGCTTCGTAATTTGATGCTGCTATTTATACAAGTTGCTATTTTTTTACATTTACAATCTTGATCTTACTTAATGACCACTTCTGCCAATGAACTAACCTTGACATTATACTTTGTTCTCATGCTATAAGATTTTTTCAGAATATAGGGATGACTAATATGTTAAGACTAGAGAGGCTTGGTTCTCAGAGTCAATACCATTTAAACAAATACAGAGGGAAACAAGTCATGTTTCATTTTACGACCTCAATTCTCATTTTCATTTTCACCCATGTAAGACTATGATTAGAGACGTAGATTTACTAAACATCCACATAAAGGTGAACTCTAAAATAGCTAAAATTTCATAAAACTTCCAAATGAAGGCCAATGATGGGTATGGGAGGATATACCTAATTTTATTATAAGGAGGGAGCAGGAAAAAGAAACAGTACAAATATCAAAGAAGATTGCAGTGGTATGAAAAATAAAAGAACCAGTAGAATGAATCACAAAGACTAAAAAAGGAGACATATTTGCAAAAGAAGGGTTACTTTTTGAAAGTTAAAATATTAGAAACAAGTTATTTCCAGTAAGTAGCAGGCCCATGAGGAACTGGAGATAAGTGTTTGAATAAGGTATTTAGGATGGAAAAAAAAAATGATTGAGTGAAAAATACTATCCTGATTCAATGGGCTACAAAGAAAGATGTACATTTTCAAAGAAATAAAAGTTAAACAAAACAAAAGTCAATATATATGTACCTCAAACATGTTTACAGTAAAGTAGATTTGGAAATAATTATTTCAAGAAGCAACATCAGATAAGAAAAATCTTAACCTACTTTATAGGATTAGTGCATAATCACAGAATTTAACACCAGATAAATAGAAGAAAGGGGCTGAGGCAAAGATCGAATGTACAGTAAAGAAGTGTAGGGCAATATATGTGCTCTCACTTTAAACTTCTAATTAAAATAAAAAAATCAAAGCTTTTATATATACATATAGAAAGAATGGAGAAAAGTTTGGGAAGCTGGAGAATTAAAATTTAGAGGAGACTTAGTGAATTAAACAATAAGAAATAGCAAACAATTTTTCATGAATGCAAATCGTTGTTAAACTATAACTAGTAAGAATTCATTACTATTAATATACTATCCATAATATTTTTAGACTTATTTAACAAATATTACAGATACATGGAGTCTAACCAGACATTAATCTTATGTTTTGTTGGGGAAGTTGTTTATTGGAAAAACGTTAAGACACACTGGATTTAACATATTATCACACTTAGTACCTAGGTGTGGTCATTTTGAGATAAATATTTGTTTGAATTATCCCAATTGAAATTCATGAGACTAAAAAAAAACACATTTGTTACCAAGAACAACTAGTTAGCTTTAACCAATAATTTACATATAATTGCTCATATATTTTAGACAAATGTTCTACTGATTTATAATACTAAAGAGAGCAAATTGAACAGTCGGCTTTATAAAAACTTTTCAATAATTTTCTTGATTAAACTGATTAAGGTGAAGATTTAGCAAGACAGTCAAAAGAAAGTAAACTGTAAGTAAACTATCATAATTCCATTTCACATGATTGTAAAAATAAATCTGAATGTTCTAGGAAAAGAACAGTTGATCTGTTTTTCTTCATCTGAAAAAGATCCTAACTGTCACCTGGGCATATAGTACACACTAAAGAATGTATGGCTAGCAGTAATAGAACAGAATGAATATACATATAAGTGTGTGTGTATGTGTACCTGCATGCATTCGTGTGTCTGCATATGTTTAAAAAACGTGGCAAACTATGAAACAATGATATAAATTTCAAATATTAGTTTACTTAATTTAAATGTCAAAGTACAGATAAGCCAGAGAAAGTATACCATCAGTTTTATGACAATACATTTCTATCAAATTATAAAAATATTTTGTTATTAACTCTCTGAATGGAAATGGGACTCAGTTTTACTGCACATTAGATTTATTCACTCAGATAATAAATTAGAGTTACATATTTTCGGCTCTCCACAAAAATCTGCAGATAGTTTTACTTCCAATATAATTTGTTTTTATGTAGAAGAACTTGAATATCTACATGGGCATCTCTAATAAGGCTTCTTTAAGTTAAAAATTAGTGATTTAGAAATGATAGCTACATTACAACAAAGTAGATTATAATTAAAGCACACCTATAAGAACATGGCTCACGTTAGCACTGAGTAAACATTTTTTCCCTACAGTCTACACTAGTTTCCTAAAGGCAACCCTATTTCAAATAAAAATATATTATTATTTCCTTTTGATAATGTTGCAATGATTTAAAGGGTTTTCAAATTTAGGCTACTTTGCTTATAATCTTAACAAAGTGCCAGCTATTTTACATTCAATGACTCTAGAAAATAAATTTATATTTTTGATTATAGACAGAAATCAAACGGTCAAGTTAAATCTTTAAAGAAATGTATTGCCAGAATTTTAAAAAGAATGGGTGACTCATCAGTTACAAAAATAGCAAAAACAAAAAATATTGCAAGTTTCTTGCTTATCTCTTTTTTTCTATAGTTTTTGCAAAATTTACCTTTGCATTTACCTTGTGAAGACACAAAACCAAACAAAAATACATGCAAGTATTTTGAAGTAACTGGACACTTTTTCAGGCAAGTATGTGGAGATATTCCTTATCAACACCAAGAAATTTTAAAAAAATTCTTATTAAACTTCTTTAATTCTACTAACCATTATCTAACATTCCATCAAGACAATGTACAAAAATTGGGAATTAGAAAAATAGTATATGATCTCATTTGTAACAGATACACAATGTTTCTGTGAACCTATAACCAAAGCCTGAAAATATCTTTGACTCTTTATCTCCCAAATGTTTATCATATCTTTCAGATCTTTGACATATTTCCTTCATTCACCAAATTCTATTTATAATATCAGTCCCATTTTTCAGACTCCAGCAACAGCATTCTAATTGGTCTCTTGCTATCTCTCTTCCTTCTAATACATTTGTTGGATAAATCTACTAAAATTATGTCTCATATCACGATAACCCCTTGAACAACAAAAAATTCTAGCACTCTGAACACCTATCCCACTCATTCAGTGAAGATTCCCTTGACCATTTCAGCTAGAATTTTAAAAAATATTTTCTAAATTTCTACAATTTTTATTTTTGTACTACCCATATGACATTTCTATGATAATCATATGTGTACATTTAAACATCTTAAATATACGGCTAAATACCTCTTTTAACATTATCTTTCTAAGTAAATATTGAATGCATAGACTCTGGAGATGAAGGCAAGTTTCTTAATATGCCTCATTTTATTTATCTGTAACAGAAGGACAATTGTGGTACTAATTTGATAGGCTATCACAAGGAAACAATAAATTTTATAGTACCTAGATCTATGTGCCAGGTATATATACTAAGTACTCAGTAAAAATAGCTATAAATATAATAATAACTATTATTTTAGGACATTTTTCTATTCATTAAACTACAGACATTTAATATTTATTGAATTGCATTTGATTTTTTCGACTTATTATTCACTTTATAAAATAAAATGCAGGTGATAAAGGAACAAACTAGGTTTTGGAAGACATTCTTGAACTTAAAATAACAAAATGTATTTAATTTATTTAGCAGTTCTCCAGCTGTGGTCCATGGTGTGACACCTAGGGTTCTCTGAATTTTATTTATTCCATAGATAAAAAGTATTTTCATGAATAGTTTGAAACTTTTGTCTTTTTTACTATTATGACATTTGCACTGATATCGCACAAACAGTGGTGGATAAAATGTCAGGCATTTTGGCAAGAACCAACTCAGTGGCATAGTGCAACATCACTTAGTTGAAAAGATACTGAAAGCTTTGAGTACAAGTTTTTAATATTCTAGGTGTTGAAATAAAACAAACACATAAAACACGTATGTTGCATTTCTAAGTCAGTTGTTGTCTCACATATAACACTTGTGTGATTGAAATGCAAGCAGAATAAGCTACATTTTTCATGGAACACCATTATTACTTGAAGGAATAACTGATGGAAAAAAATCAAAGTAAAACAGAGGTAGGCATTTGGCAGACATTTGCTTGAAAATAAATCACTAACACTTCATGACAATTTTTGTTGCAAAGTTGAAGATCTGAATTTCTGACATCTTGAGTCTGCCGCTGTGAACTTGAAAGCTTTCTGCTTCTCATAGTATTTTTAGAGAATATGGGTGGTGATAGTAACAAATGTGAATCTTTTATGGTATTGTTAATGGAGTAGAATATTTGCATAACCAGTGAACTAATATTTTCTAATTCAAATCATACATAGTGAAAGATGTATTCAAGGTGCAATATAGACCAATGGATTTTAATGTAACAGAGCAAGAAATGAAGTTCAGTGATATGGTTTGAGATTCCATACTGTAATTAACCATTTAGACATCACCAATTGTCAAGTTTTGATGTAGCACAAAAGAAGAATGGTGGATGCGTTTATTACCTTGATGGTGGTAATGGTATCAAGGATATATGCATATCTCCAAACTCATGAAATTATATATATTAAACATGTACAGTTTTTTGTATATCAACTATACCTCCACAAGGCTGTTTTTTTAAAAACAATTCACAATTTTCTGAAAAAGCTATTGACATGCTCATTGTCTTTTATCTCTTAGAGAATGAAACATGGTAAGCCAAGATTCTCTTTCTATATTCAACTAAATATATTGTCACAGGTTGAATGCAGAGTCAGAATACAATCCAACTGTCTTCTATTAATTCATTTATTAAGTAGACATGCAAAAAATATAAGACAATGCCATTCATCTTATTTTAAATATATTATTCTATTATATATTAATATGCAATGGGTTTGTTGTTTTATTTATAAATAAACTAATAATAAATGTTTTAAAGTTCTCAATTCTAACTTCCAGTAAGATAAATATTGATAGACATAACCTAAATAAGTAGAATCTGTTTAATGTTCTAAATATTTTTTTTAAGAATGTAAAGGTCAGAACACCAAAAAATACCTGAGAACTGGCGCTGTACCTCACTCTATAAAACAGTCACTCTAGGAAGTGATAAACAATAGATTCTGCCTTACAAAAACGTCTCTTAGTTTCTCACTGCCTCCTTTACGAAGGCTTTTTTCTAAGACTCGTCTGCAATACAAAGTTGTAAAAGAACCAGAAAGATTTTGGAAAACATTTTTAATATCAAATATGTAACTGCAGAATACACAAAGAGTTATCAGATGAAATGCCTACTACTAAAGGAATATAGTCATGATAGATGTGTTCTGATTCTTGCCAATTCACCTTGTGATGATATTGGCAAAGTTGTTTATACCATTTTGATTCACTTGACTTTAGAATTTAAGTAAACTAAAAAAAAATCAGGTTTAGAATTTTGCAGAAAAGCAAGATAAGTTGTGTTAAACTTTTCTCTATCAAGTTTTATTGGAAAATTATCATCGCTAAATTTTATTAATCTTTTTGCCTATATAATACTGAAAAGGTCATATTCTCCTTTGTCATGGTATGCTTTGAAATCATTTTTTCTCAGTCTTTCTTGTATCCAGGGTAGCAGATGACTCAATGGTTAAGTGTTATCCTGAAATGGACAGGACCAAATTAAAACATTGGCTGGAACTTGTTTTAATCAGGAAGCCAAGGTTGGTGGTGGGCAGCAGGACGCCAAATTTATCAAAAGCCCAACAACAATCAAAGCCAAGATTATTTTTAAAACACAAATGTTCAATTTCTGAGGAGATTCTTATAATCCAGAGCACTGCTTACATTAGCCCTTAATTGTCACTTACATTTTGATCATTTAATTGTTAATAAACTATTCTGTCTAATCATGTGGTAAAAAGCAATAAAGAAGTGATAATCCAAATAGTAACCACATGGAAACTATGTGGAAGATAACAAATAGGAATTGAGGAAAAAAATCAAATTACTATTCTAAAATTTTTCCATTTATTCAATAGGATTGAGAAACAGAACTTGCCATGAGTTAGAAAAAAAGAAATATAAAATACTGTACTTCCTTAAGCAATTAACATTTCTTTCTTTTTTTTTTTTTTTTTGAGATGGAGTTTCGTTCTTGTTACCCAGGCTGGAGTGCAATGGCGCGATCTCGGCTCACCACAACCTCTGCCTCCTGGGTTCAGGCAATTCTCCTGCCTCAGCCTCCTGAGTAGCTGGGATTACAGGCACGCGCCACCACGCCCAGCTAATTTTTTGTATTTTTAGTAGAGACGGGGTTTCACCGTGTTGACCAGGATGGTCTCGATCTCTTGACCTCGTGATTCACCCGCCTCGGCCTCCCACAGTGCTGGGATTACAGGCTTGAGCCAGGGCGCCCGGCCGCAATTAACATTTCAACACAAATGATAAGACTGACAAAGTTGATGTAAAAGTATAAAAATAAAGTAGTCTTTAAATAGGATACCACCCTACGTGTCAAGTATATGATAAAGATGAAGTACTATAAGATAGCAGTCAGAGACGACTATGTAAGCAAGACAAGCTATTTGAGGTAGGCACTCAGGAATGTTATGGAGTAGAGGTCAGAAGGAGCGGAGGGAAGTTATTTGAGGTAAAAAAGAATAGTCAGTTGCATAAAATAAGCATTCTTTTTCTGATGAAAAAGAATAAATATTGCATCTTTCTGATCACACTGCTGAAGAAGTAATGGACATATAAAAATCTAAAGTTATTAATCTTCATATTGATCTAGGAGCAGAAGACCAGTTGGGCATATTATGAATGCAAGGTTTATTTTGCAGATATGAATTAGAATTAATTCAGTGTTTTACAGCCAGATATATTTTTGTCCTGTTGATTTTTATAAAATTTTTGCAAAAATGACTCAGTCTTTCCATAGATTTAGAAGGTTTATTTTGTTTTAATTTCTGTTCTTCTCTACAAAAATCCACATGGATTTGACATAATCACAAATTATGCAGTGTAAAAAAATCTTTAATAAAAACTTTCACATTAGATATTATGAAAACACTCATCCAGGTGATTTGTAAATAAACCCTTCCACTTTCAATCATATCTTTAGTGATTACCAACTGTTAAATAATCTTTCTACCAGAAAGTGTCAGCTATATTATATTACAGGGAGAAAGGGAATAATAAATGCGGTCAACCCAGAAGTCTTGAAATATTGCTAGTTACCCTTCCAAGACTAAACCAGGTAGAAGTCAAATCTCTGAATACAAGTTCTGAAGCTGAGGTTGCAACTAATAGACTACAAAAACAAACAAACGAACAAAAAAGCCTAGGACCAGATGGATTCATAGCTGAATTCTACCAGGGGTACAAAGAGGAGCTGGTTAATATTCCTTCTGAAACTATTGCAAATAATAGAAAAACAGGGACTCCTTCCTAACTCATTTTGTGACGCCAGCATCATCCTGATACCAAAATTTGGCAGAGACACAACAAAAAATAAAATTTCCCTGATGAATATCAATGCAAAAATCCTCAATAAAACATTGGTAAATTGAATCCAGCGGTACATAAAAAAGCTTATCCACCACAATCAAGTCAGCTTCATTCCTGGGATGCAGGGCTTGTTCAACATATGCAAATCAATAAACATAATCTGTCACATAAAAAGAACCAATGACAAAACCCACATGATTATCTCAATAGATGCAGAAAAAGCCTTTGATAAAATTCAACATCCCTTCAGGTTAAAAACTCTCAATAAACTAGGTGTTGATGGAACATATCTTAAAATACTAAGAACCTTTTATGACAAACCCATAGCCAATATCATACTGAATGGGCAAAAGCTGGAAGCATTTCCTTTGAAAAGTGGCACAAGACAAGGATGCCCTCTCTCACCACTCCTATTCAACATAGTATTAAAAGCTCTGGCCAGGGCAATCAGGCAAGAGAAAGAAATAAATAAAGAGTATTCAAATAGGAAGAGAGGAAGTCAAATTGCCTCTGTTTGCAGATGACATGATTGTAAAATTAGAAAACACCATTGTCTCAGTCCAAAATCTCCTTAAGCTGATAAGCAACTTCAGCAAAGTCTCAAGATACAAAATCAATGACAAAAATCACAAGCATGCCTATGTACCAACAATAGACAAGCAGAGAGCAAATCATAAGTGAATTTCCATTCACAATTGCTACAAAGAGAATAAAATAATTAGGCATGCAACTTATAAGGGATGTGAAGGATTTCTTCAAGAAGAATTATAAACCATTGCTCAAGGAAATAAGAGACGGCTCAAATAGAAAAATATTCTGGCCAGGCGTGGTGTCTCACACCTGCAATCCAAGCACTTTGGAGGCCAACGCGGGTGGATCACCTGAGGTTGGGAGTACAAGATCAGCCTGATCAACATGGTGAAACCCCATCTTAGAAAAAAATAAAAATTAAAAATATATACATATTCCATGCTCATGGATAAGAAGAATCAATATCACAAAAATGGCCATATTGCCCAAAGTAATTTATAGATTCAATGCTATTCCCATCAAACTACCATCGACTTTCCTTGTGGAATTAGAAAAAAAAAAAAAAAAAAAACTACTTTAAATTTTATATGGAACCAAAAAAGAGCCCGAATAGCCAACACAATCCTAAGCAAAAAGAAAAATGCTGGAGGCATCATACTACCTGACTTCAAAATATACTCAAGGCTACAGTAACCAAAACATCATGGTACTGGTCAAAACAGATATTTGACCAATGGAATTAAACAGAGACCTCAGAAATAACACCAGACATCTACAACCAATTGATCTTCAACAAATGTGACAAAAACAAGCAATGGGGAAAGGATTCCTTGTTTAACTAAATGGTACTGAAAAAACTGGCTAGCCATATACACAAAACTGAAACTGGACCCCTTTCTTACACCTTATGTAAAAATTAATTCAAGATGGATTAAAAACTTAAATGTAAAACCCCAAGCCATACAAATGGTTTCCTGTCTACAAGAAAGCTTAGGCAATACCATTCAGGACATAGGTATGGGACAAGACTTCATGACTAAAACATCAAAAGCAATTGCAACAAAAGCCAAAATTGACAAATGGAATATAATTAAACTAAAGAGCTTCTGCACAATAAAATAAACTATCATTGGAGTGAACAGGCAACCTACAGAATAGGAGAAAAATTCTGCATTCTACTCATCGGACAAAGGTCTAATATCCAGAATCTACAAGGAACTTAAACAAATGTACAATAAAAAAAAAAAGAACCCCTTCAAAAAGTGGGTGAAGGGGCTGGGCACAGTCGTGCACGCCTGTAATCCCAGCACTTTGGGAGGCCAAGGTCAAGAGGCTGAGACCATCCTGGCCAACATTGTGAAGCCTATCTCCACTAAAAATACAAAAATTACCTGGGTGTGATGGCATGCACCTTTAGTCCCAGCTACTCAGGAGGCTGAGGCAGGAGTATTGCTTGAACCCAGGAGGAGGAGGTTGCAGTGAGCCAAGATCTCATCACTGCACTGCAGACTGGCGACAGAGCAAGACTCCATTTCCAAAAAAAAAAAAAAGTTGGTGAAGGATATGTACAGACACTTCTCAAAAGAAGACATTTATATGACCAAGAAAACATATGAAAAAAAAGCTCATCATCATGGTCATTAGAGAAGTGCAAATCAAAACCACAAAGAAATACCATCTCATGCCAGTCTGAAAGGCCATTACTAAAATGTCAAGAAACAACAGATGCTGGTGAGGCTGTGGAGAAACAGGAATGCTTTTACACTGTTGGTGGGAGTGTAAATTAGTAAATTAGTTCAACCATTGCTGAAGACAGTGTGGCAATTCCTCAAGAATCTAGAACCAGAAATACCATTTGACCCAGCAAACTCAATACTGGGTATATACCCAAAGGATTATAAATAATTCCACTATAAAGACATGTGCAAGTTTGTTTAGTGCAGCACTATTTACAACAGCAAAGCCTTGCAACCAATTCAAATGCCCATCAGTGATACACTAAGAAAATGTAGCACATATACACCATGGAATACTATGCAGCCATAGGATGCATAGTATGAGTTCATGTCATTTGCAGCATGTGGATGAAGCTGGAAGCCATAATTCTCAGCAAACTAACACAGGAACAGAAAATCAAATACCATATGTGCTCATTTATAGGTGGAATTTGAACAATGAGAACATATGGACACAGAGAAGGGAACATCACACACACTGGGATATATCGGATGGTGGCCGGCAAGGGGAGAAAGAGGATTAGGATGGATACCTAATGCGCATGGCGCTTAAAATCTACAAGATGTGTTGATAGATTCAGCAAACCACCATGGCACATGCATACCTATGTTAATAAACCTGCACGTTGTGCACATGTATCCCAGAATTTAAAGTATATATATTTACTTTACATATAGCTTTACATATATATTTACATATACATATATGTACATTATATATACATATATATTTCTTTATATATACATATACCTAGTGAAAATATAAAAATGTTTTCATCTATGAATATTCATTTTAAAGATGCAATTACTATATTCAAATAAATAATAATGACCAAGTAACTTGAATAGTTATATCTGATTATCAAATATTGTGGCCAATTAGGGATTACCACATATAAATTATTAACTTTGAAAATATTAAATTAAATAAAGTTTAAAAGAATTTTAACATTTCTGAAAGTTTTGAATACTCTTTAATCATTATGCCAGTGAGTCACAGAATTTCTAAAGTACTTCTGAATAAGAAAATAATGTGATTTTTCTAAGGGTTAAATGAAATGTAATACATACAGGGTATTTATAAGAGTGTCTAGAACATAATAAAGTTACCTATTATTACGATGATTATAGAATCAACCATGTATGTAATTTAAAGTGATTTAAAGTGCTCTAAAAATATTAACCAGAGTTTCCTTTAGATAGTTCTTGTCATTCTTTATGTACTTAATTTATTCAGGATCTGTATATTTAATATTTATATTTACAATTGATTTTTCGAACACAGCTTTGTTAAAACACTTTTATTCAGCTTCTCTATCTGTAAGTTTTCACTTATATCTTCTGTAAATTTATATTAGTATCCATATTATACAAGAGTATAATATGGATACTAAAATAAATTTGAAAATCTTGAGTTTATTTATTTTGTATTTTTCTGAAAGTCATTGTTAGCAATAATCTTTAGGCACCATGGAAGTGTATGGCAAACATTAATATAGTCCTTGGTTTATAACAACATAATAAATTGTTAGATGGAATACCAGATTCTGATATTTCAGCTATGAAAATAAAAATTTTAAACGCAAGGCATAATAAAAAATCTCCACATTTAAAATTGAACATTTTCAACAAAAATAGATGTAGTCTTCCCAGAGCCTTTATTATGTCAATGTTAAACAACTCAACCTTTTTATCTTGAGTTGTTTTTTTTAAGCAATAAAGTTAATTTAATAAAAAGTAAGGACTTTTTGAGATAAGGTTAACACCAATATGATTTCTTTTGGTAAAAATAACAATACTTCGTAGCAATGGGAAAAATGGCATTATTTGGTAATAATTGTATCAGATATTTTTAACTGTAAATAAACAGTTACCACAAAATGTGAAATAATCATGTATTCTATAAAATTAATGTTACACAAGAAAGATTCATGTATCTTGTGTAACATATTGAGACTGAGGTAGAAAAATATCAATTTGCACACATTTAAATGGCAATTTGTCTTTGTGCAAAACAGTCGAACAGCCCTAAGAGTGGAAGTAAATGACTTGTGGAATAATGTAAAGTAGTTTTAAAACCTCTATGATTTGAAAATTTTGCAAAAATAAGCGCACACTTATTTTAAGTGTTACCTACCAAAGTATATGTAATAAGAAAAGTTTTCTCTTAGTCCATTTTACTCTTCTCTATCTCCAACTAAGAAAGATGATATTATAACAGACAAGATAATACATAGTTAGGCATGTTACTGTTTAGCCAGGTAATTTATAGCTTTAATAAATAATATTTTAATTGAAGAAATTCTTTATACATTAAAACTTTGGGAGGGAAACAAGATGGCCGAATAGACACAACTCTGGTGCACAACACCCAGTGAGAGAGAAACAGAAATTGAGAGATCTCCTAGTTCCAACTGAGGTACCAGGTGCATTTCAATGGGTTTGGTCATACTGTGAGCAAAGCCCAGACAGGGCAGACTGAGGCAGGGAGGGGTGCTGCCTCAACCAGAAAGTGCATCTGACTAGTGAGTCAGAAGCTCCCCAACCAGCACCCCGGTCCAGATACAGGCTTCCCCCAAAGCCTCAGCAATCCACAGAACAGAGGCTCTTTGTCAGTTTAGTGCCAGGAATTACAAGTGCAGAGTTGAATAATAATCCATGATGGTGTCCCAGATTGTCACACAGATCTAAGCAAATGCATAAACCCATAAGCCAACTGGGAGAGCCTGCAGATGGAGCTATCGCCCTCTCCCCCCCACCCCCCCCCCCAGAGAAAAAAGAAGCTGAAAGCAGGAAGCCAGATGGAACCGCTGGGTGGGCTCTTCCCCCATGACTGGAGAGAGAGGAAGCTGAAAGCGGGGAGACAGACAGTGTGGCAGAGCGAGTCCCTACCCTCTCGCACAAACCCCAGAGGACTGAAGGACTAACTAGCCGGTTACACAGCCAGTGCCTCAGTCTAAGCTGAATCCTGAATGAGCCAGCTCCACAGAGGAAAGGCATAACCCTTTCACCCATTAAAGAGGTGGGACTAGGCTTCATGTTTTAACAAAAAATACAGGAAGCCTACTTAGCAACGGGATGGTGTTCTTGACCACTCAGCAGAGCCTCCAGGTCAGCAGAAGAGGCAGGCCTAACCTCCCAGTGTAAACAAAAAAGACACAGGAAGCCTACCTATCAACCTGAAAGAGTCCCTGGAAACCCAGTAGCACCTACACAGACAAGTGACATCATCAAGCAGCTTCCTGAGATCAGAGCTAGAAAAATCCATGAAGATGGGAAAAAAACCAGTGCAAAAAAGATGAAACCATCGAAAACCAGAACACCTCTTCTCCTTCAAGGGATCACAACTCCTCATTAACACGGAACACAATGTAGCAGAGAAAGAGTACAACAAATTGACAGAAACAGGTTTCAGAAGGTGAATAATAAACTTTTCTGAGCTAAAGGAACACCTTCTAACCCAATGCAAAGAAACTAAAATCCTTGAAAAAAGGTTAGACGAAGTCCTAACTAGAATAACCAACTTAGAGAAAAACATAAAAGACCTGATGGAGTTGCAAAACACAGTACGAGAACTATGTGAAGCAAACACAAGTTTTAATAGCCTAATTGATAAAGCAGAAGAAGGGATACCAGAGATTGAAGATCAACTCAATGAAATAAAAAGAGAAGACACAACAAGAGAAAAAAGAGTGAAAATAAATGAACAAAGCCTCCAAGAAATATGGGTTTATGTGAAAAGACCTAATCTATGCTTGATCAGTGTACCTGAATATGATGGGGAGAATGAATCCAAGCTGGAAAACACAGTCCAGGGTATTATTCAGGAGAACTTCCCCAACCTAGCAAGGTAGTCCAACATTCAAATCCAAAAAATACAGAGAACTCCACAAAGATATTCCTCAAGAAGAGCAACTGCAAGGCACATAATTGTCAGATTCACCAGGCTTGAAATGAAGGAAAAAAAGCTAAGGTAGCCAGAGAGAAAGGTCAGGTCACCCACAGAGGGAAGCCAATCAGACTCAAGTGGATCTTTCCGCAGAAAATCTACAAGCCAGAAGAGAGAAGGGGCCAATATTCAACATCCTTAAAGAAAAGAACTTTCAACCCAGAATCTCATACCCAGCCAAACTAAGCTTCATAAGTGAATGAGAAATAAAATCCTTTATGGACAAGCAATTACTGAGAGATTTCATCACCACCAGGCCTGCCTTACAAGAGCCCTTGAAAGAAACACTAAACACGGAAAGGAACAAGTACCAGCCACTGCAAAAGCACATCAAATGGTCAAGACCAAAAATACAATGAAGAAACTGAGTCAACTAACGGGCAAGGAAACCAGCCAGTAACAAAATGGCAGGATCAAATTCAAACATAACAATATTAACACTGAATGTAAATGGCCAAACACCCCAATCAAAAGACACAGACAGGCAAACTGGATAAGTCAAGACCCATTGGGGTGCTGCATTCAGGAAACCCATCTCACATACAAAGACACACATATGCTCAAAATAAAGGAATGGAAGATTTGCCAAGCAAATGGAGAACAAAAAATAGCAGGGATTGCAATCCTAGTCTCTGATAAAACAGACTTCAAACCAACAAAGATCAAAAGAGACATAGAAGGGCATTACATAATGATAAAAGGATCAATATAACAAGAAGAGCTAACTATCCTAAATATATACGCACCCAACATAGGAGCAAGCAAGTTCTTAATGACCTAAAAGGAGATTTAGACTCCCAAACAATAATAGTGGGAGAATTTAACACTCCACTGTTAATATTAGACAGATTAACAAGACAGAAAATTAACAAGGACATCTATGACTTGAACACAGAGCTGGACCAAGCGGACCTAATAGACATATGCGGAATGCTCCACCCCAAATCCACAGAATATACATTCTTCTCAGCACCACATTGCACTTACGCCAAAATTGACCACATAATTGGAAGCAAATCACTCCTCAGTAAATGCAAAATAATGGAAATCATAACAAACAGTCTATCAGACCACAACACAATCAGATTAGAACTCAGGATTAAGAAACTCACTCAAATCCACACAACTGCTAGGAAACTGAACAACTTGCTTCTGAGTGTTGACTGGATAAATAATGAAATGAAGGCAGAAACAAAGATGTTCTTCAAAACCAGTCAGAATGAAGACACAGCTTACCAGAATCTCTGGGACACCTTTAAAGCAGTGTCGAGAGGAAAATTTATAGCAATAAATGCCCACATGAGAAACAAGGAAAGATCTAAAATCAACACCCTATCATCAAAATAGAAAGAGCTAGAGGAGCAAGATCAAGAAAACTCAAAAGCTAGCAGAAGACAAGAAATAACTAAGATGAGAGCAGAACTGAGGGAGATAGAGACACAAAAAAAACTTCAAAAAATCAATAAATCCAGGAGCTGGTTATTTAAAAAGATCAACAAAATAGACCACTAGCCGGACTAATAAAAAAGAAAAGAGAGAAGAATCAAATAGATGCAATAAAAAATTATAAAGGGGATTCACCACTGATTCTACAGAAATACATACTACCATCAGAGATTACTATAAATGACTCTATACACACAAACCAGTAAATCTGGAAGAAATGGTTAAATATCTGGACACTTGCACTCTACCAAGACTAAACCAGGAAGGTGTTGAAACCTTGAATAGACCAATAACAAGGGCTGAAGTTGAGGCAGCAATCAACAGCCTACCAACCAAAAAAATCCAGGTCCTGATGAGTTCACAGCCGAATTCTACCAGACTTAAAAAGTGGAGCTGGTTCCATTCCTTCTGAAACTATACCAAACAATACAAAAAGAGGGAATCCTCCCTAACTCATTTTATGAGATCAACATCATCCTGATACCAAAATCAGGCAGAGACTCAACTGAAAAAGAAAACTTCAGGCCAATATCCATGATAAACATAGATGCAAATATCTTCAATAAAATATTGGCAAACCCAATACAACAGCACATTAAAAAGATTATTCATCACAATCAAGTAGGCTTCATCCTGGGGATGCAAGGCTAGTTTACTGTACGCAAGTCCATAAATGTAATCAATCACATAAACAGAACCAAAGACAAACACCACATGATTGTCTCAGTAGATGGAGAGAAGGCGTTTGGCAAAATTCAACAGTGCTTTATGCTAAAAAAACTCTCAATAAACTAGGTATTGATGGAATGTATCATAAAGTAATAAAGTATTTATGACAAACCCACAGCCAATATCATACTGAACAGGCAAAAGCTGGAAGCATTCCCTTTGAAATCAGGCAGTAGACAAGGATGCCCTCTCTCATCAGTCCTATTCAATAAACTATTGGAAGTTCTAGCCAGAGCAATCAGGCAAGAAAAAGAAATAAAGCATATTCAATCAGGAAAGGAGGAAGTCAAACTGTCTCTATTTGTAGAAGACATGATTGTATATTTACAAGAAGACCCCATTGTCTCAGCCCAAAATCTCCTCAAACCGATAAGCAACTTCAGCAGTCTCAGGATACAAACTCAATCTGGAGAAATCACAAGCATTCCTATACGCCAATAACAGACTTAAAGAAAGCCAAATTAAGGATGAACTGCCATTCACAATTGTTACAAAGAGAATAAAATATCTAGGAATGTAACTAACTAAGGATGTAAGGGACCTCTTCAAGGAGAACTACAAATCACTGTTCAGTGAAATAAGAAAAGGCAAAAGCAGATGGAAAAACATTACATGCTCATGGTTAGGAAGAAGCAACATTGTGAAAATGGCCATATTGCCCAATGCAATTTATAGATTCAATCATGTCCCCATCAAGCTATCTACAACTCTCTTCACAGAATTGGAAAAAACCACCTTAAGCTTCATATGGAACCAAGAGAGCCCACATAGCCAAGACAATTCTTAGCAAAAAGAACAAAGCTAGAGGCATCACACTACCGGACTTCAAACTATGCTACAAGGCTACAGTAATCAAAACAGCATGGTACTGGTACCAAAACAGAGAAATAGAGCAATGGAATAGAACAGAAGCCTCAGGGGCAATGCTACACATCTACAACCATCTGATCTTTGATAAAACTCACAAAAACAAGCAATGGGGAAAGGATTCCATTTTTAATAAATGGTGTTGGGAAAACTGGCTAGCCATATGCAGAAAGCTGCAACTGGACCCCTTCCTGACACCTTACACTAAAATTAAATCCAGATGGATTAAAGACTTAAACATAAAACCTAACACCATAAAAACCCTAGAAGAAAACCTAGGCAAAACCATTCAGGACATAGGCATAGGCAAGGACTTCATAACTAAAACACCAAAAGCATTGGCAACAAAAGCCAAAACAGGCAAATGGGATCTCCTTAAACTCCAGAGCTTCTGTACAGCAAAAGAAACAATTGTTAGAGTGAACCAGCAAACAACAGAATGGGAAAAGATTTTTGCAATCTACCTGTCTGACATAGCGCTAATATACAGAATCTACAAAGAACTAAAACAGATTTACAAGAGAAAAACAAACCAACCCACCGAAAAGTGGGCAGACGACATGAACAGACATTTTTCAAAGGAAGACATTTATGAGGCCAACAAACATATGAAAAAATGCTCATCATCACTGGTTATTAGAGAAATGCAAATCAAAATCACACTGAGATATCATCTTATGCCAGTTAGAATGGTGATCATTAAAAAATCTAGAGACAACAGATGCTATAGAGAATGTGGAGCAATAGGAACACTTTTACACTGTTGGTGGGAGTGTAAATTATTTCAATCATTGTTGAAGACAGTGTGGCAATTCCTCAAGGACCTAGAAATAGAAATTCCATTTGACCCAGCAATCCCATTACTGGGTATTCATCCAAACGATTTTCAATAGTTCTATTATAAAGACACATGCACACATATGTTCATTGTGGCACTGTGTACAATAGCAAAGACCTGGAACCAACCCAAATGCCCATCGATGATAAACTGGAGAAGGAAAATGTGGCACATATCAGCATGGAATACTATGCAGCCATAAAAAATGATGAGTTTGTGTCCTTTGTAGGGACATGGATGAATCTGGAAACCATCATTCTCAGCAAACTGACACAAGAACAGAAAATCGAACACTGCATGTTCTCACTCATAGGTAGGTGTTGAATAATGAGAACACATGGACAAGGTGGGGGGCACACTGAGGTCTGTTGGGGGGGAATAGGGAAGGTACAGCAGGGTTAGGGAGGTTGGGGAGGGATAACATGGGGAGAAATGCCAGATACAGGTGACGGGGACGGAGGCAGCAAACCACATTGGCATGTACATACCTATGCAACAATCCTGCATGTTCTGCACATGTACTCCAGAATCTAAAGTGCAATAAAATATATATATGTGTATATATATGTGTGTATATATATGTATATATACATATTATATATATATATATACATATATATACACATATATATGTGTGTATATATATGTGTGTGTGTGTGTGTGTGTGTGTATATTTTATGGCCAGCAATGCTTGTTATGTATCCATCAACAAAAAATTGTTGACCACCTACTGCCAAAGACAAATATATATATATATTTGTGTGTGTGTGTGTATATATGTGTGTGTGCGTGTGTGTATATATATATATATATATATATGGATATATATATATATATTTCCAATGAGGATTTTATAAAACCTTTACTTATAAGTTATGACCTAACTACTTTTTATTGAAGTCAAGTAAGAAAAAAAGATCCTCAAAATATAACAATAAGCTCGATAAAATTATTTTATGAACAACTCACTATTATGTTTATGGTACATTTTGACCCTCAAATGTTTTCTGTACCATACTATTTTATGCTAAGTAAAAATGATGTATCTTTCTTAAATGTTCAAAATATATGTACTAAGTAAAAATTAATATATAAATTAAAATAGGATTAATCAATATATATTTCCTGAGCTATAAGGAGTTAATTTTTTTCCTGTGAGACACTATAACAGAGATGAAGATGCCAGATTCATCACAACACACAGTAGACTACTGATTCTCCTGTGACTCTTCAAGTATTAAGAGAATTTAAAAAAAAATTAGAAAGGCGTGAAAGATGAAGCTTAGTATTGAATAAGATAAAGGGAGGATGTGACAGTTAAAAGAATTTAAAATATAAAGAGAGCCCTCTTTGTTGCAGTCTTGAAATGTATATGTAAAGCCCCAAAAAACATCCCCATAACTACCACAAAAATAAAATGTTGCTTTTTGCCAAGAGAGGAAATCCAGTTGCAATGACCAGTGAGTTCACAAATGCAAAGAAGAACAAGCATCAGGACTGAACAGGGCCATCTCTATTCCATGAAGCTTCCTCTTCTTCATACAATTAGGTGTCCTTCCTATTACTCACAAAACGCCCAGATATTTTTCTAATACACCACCCATCATACTGGACTGAAGTTGCCTGAGTATAGGTTTGTTTTATCACACCATGATGACCTTGATGGTGATATTTAGATTTGTCTTTGGCAGGAGGTGGTCAACAATTTTTTGTTGATGGATGCATAACAAGCATTGCTGGCCATAAAATCATTACCAAAAACTCTTCTTCTCCAAGCAAAAAAAATATGTGTAGCTTGGACTTGTTGCCATAAATATTAAACAGCAATGGTAAAGGTTATATCATTTTGTATGTTCTCAGAGTATTAATTAAAATTGATATTCATTAAAAGAGTCACATTATGCAATGTTTTGAAATTTTTATGTAATTACTTTTATGTAACAATAATGGTATATATAATGGGTATTTATACTTCCAAGGCAAGCTTGGCATTTCAAAAGAACTTAATTTTTAATTTGAAATTAATTTAAGCAATTCCATTCTGGCTTATATCCATGGCTGCCATGGGGGTGGGGAACACTAGGTTATGATATATACTTAAATTTATTAAACTTTTTGGAAAGTTGTCTGTCTATAACTAATACATGATTTGAGTTATTACCCGGCACTATTACCTCCGAACATCATACATGTGTAAGAAATAGATAGATTTATAATTAAATTAAAATGATCTTACACATAGCCACAATATTATCAACTCCAAATTTAACTGTTGTTATAAATAGGTTAATGATGAAAATAGTGCATGGACATAACTATCTTGAATTTTAAAGTTTACAAACCAGCTAACAATCACTTTTCACATAGTGAAGATTTCATCTATTATGTATACAAACTGTAACAGGTTATTTATTTTGGTTGTACAAATAGAAATGACGTTAATTGTTTTATCCACAGTCTCCTGCTCTACAGATAAACTACTTTCATGATTTCTTTAGTAAGAGCTACCTGTTGTCCAAAATATCACTGAATATATGCTTACTGAATCCCTGCTGTACACATAGCTTTATCTTGGAAACTATTTCCCATGTTAATATTGATAGTCATTTTAACTGTCTACTGATTTTACTAATAAACTCACATTACTTTAAAATATGTAACAACTCTCTATAGTTACAATTATCAATTAACTCAGAAAAAATGAATATTATAATTTTGTCAAAAATAATTTTTAAGATGAAAAAATTCACTACTCTACCCAGTTTAATTAAGTAGAATTTCTCTTTCTTCCATTTTTTTTTTTTTTTTTTGTCAAAAACACAGGGCTATCTCTCAAAATCCAAAGGCAGAAATGTAAAACTAAGTTTTATCGAAGAATCAGAATCTCAGCATTTATCGCGGAGCATATGAATTGTCCCCTTCCTGCTCTTCCCGTGCCCTCTCCTCCCCTCAACTGCCCTCCCCTCACCTCCCTCTCCTCTCCTCTTCTGTTCGCTCTTCCTTTCTGATACAAAGTATATGTATTTTTCTCCATTAATTGACCAAAATCAGTAGACTACTTATAACACTGCTTTTCTAATATTTGTGGTACTATATCAAAGAAAAAATGGGAAAATTCTACACATATTATTAATATGAGTTGGCCTGAATTAAATATAAAATTTTTGATATGGTATTTAATAATTGAATTTCCATATACTTTACAAATTCTTCAACATTCCTGAAACAGAATGGAGATATTCAGAATATAAATGTTATTGAATAATAAATTAAATGGGCCAATTATTTTGACTTTGTAGCAGCTAGTTTGGAAATGAACTATTATTTAAACTGTGAAAGAATACTCTGAACACTGAAAGAACATATTAAAACTAAATAATAACCTTAATTTGTTATAGAACTTCATTGTAAAAAGAATTTTTCTTATCATTATCTTTTAGATTTTGATAAAAAGTTATTTCTACCTAAAGTTTTTAAAAATAATAAAGAACAATGCATTTGTTTGCTAGAGCTGATATATAAATTACCACAATCTAAGTGGCTTAAAACAATGACAAATTTAAACTTTCAGACGTCTAGAAGTTAGAAATGTGAAACAAAGATTTTAGCATGATTGGTTCTTTCTTAAGGCACCAAGATATAATCTGTTCTATGCCTTTCTCATATCTTCCTATAGTTGGCACTCCTTGGCTTACAGTTATAAAATGCCAAATTCTTTCTCTAGCATCATATGGCTTTCTTTCTTCTATGTATCTTCTATATTCCAATGTCCAAGTTTCTCTTTTAAGGATTCTAATCATAGATATTACTGTACACTTTAATCCAGGACGACCTTCTCATAACTTGATTACTGGAAAATTCCTATTTCCAAATGAGGTCCCATTTATGAGTTTTAGGTGGACATGAATACTGGGGGGGATGCTGTTCAAACATGTAGAATAAATTATTGTATTTATCTAAATCTCAGATAATTGTCAATTATTGTTAATTCAAATAATATAAAAGTTTATGTATTAAATAGGCTTCTTCAGGAAGCATGAGTAATAACAGAATCACAGGATTTTAGAAATTAATAGAAACTCCATCCATCATTTCCTAATTTTTTTGTGGAACTTCAATATTACCAGATATAAAGAGTGATAATTTAACAAAATGTACTATGACAAAATACAGTTGGCAAATGTTGGGAGAAGCAGCAAAGGAGAAAGGACTTACAGAGTGCCTACATAAATTGGTTATGAGTAACATATAAACTGGGAACACCAAACCACAGCAAACTGCAGAAGACCTCTGGAGAGGCAAACTTCTCCATACCTCATGTTCTGGTGCAGGGTGACCTAGGCTGTTACCATAAACATTGTGCTCAAGGACGTAAAACCCCTGCATAGCACTATGATGTAGCCAAACTTGTAGGCTCCTTGTAAGGTCCGAGTTCCACCAACTGCACGTGGATAATAAGCTAAAGATAACCACTTGTTCTTGTTTTGTGAAACTCCCAAACTGCCACTGTTATCAATGTTTAGAATAACACACCAGTCTGGCTCACTGATTTATACTTCTGGCTCACTGATTCACTCCACCATCACATCTCCCTCTCCCCACCATCACTCCACCCCTACCCTATAGATCAAAGTGATTGTAACCAATAGTGTGACAGATCAGAGCTCGGGGCCTTCACTGTCTCCTCCAGTAATAAGTGATAGCCCCCTGGTCCCACTTTCTCTCTTAATCTGTCTTTTTCTCATTCCTTTGTCGACACCAAGTTCAAGGTATCCACAGGTGTGATGTGAGACTGGTTCCCTATAGTAAACATGGCATACAACACCACCTCAGAAAGTAGGCTTGAACATTAGTTTACTAAAATCCTTAAAAAGTCCTGAAGTCCTATTAATTTTTTTTTAAACCAAGTCTTCTTTATTTGATCACTCAGCCCTTTTCCTTCATGTCTATAAATATTTAGTTCTCTAAAGCACCAATTATGATACAGGATTTGGTCTGTGGTATTTTAAAATCATAGCCCTAGGATCTTTGATATTTCTCCCACTTAGAGATAGGGTCTAATGGGGCCTAACCACCCTCAAGCTTCAGGCTGCTCCAACATAAAGCCAAGACCCACAGATGTAGGTTCTGGGCCCACCTCCAAGACTCAGTCCCTAGGCCTACCAAAGAGCAAGGATGGCCCCAGTGGCCCCAGCCTCCAGATTGACCCTGACACTGGGCTGGTAGTTATCAGAACAGCACCTGTCAACCCAACCGACAGGCTGGCCCCTGTAGACACAGACACAAGGTCCATTCCAACACCTGGGTGACCTTTGCAGATCAAAAGCCTACCTGAGCATCATCGCAGCTCCTATGGAAACAGGCTCAGGCCAGCCCCTGTGGATACAGGCTGCAGGCTCATACTTGCAAACCCAGGCTTCAAGCCTACTGCAGCAAACCTAAAAAAAAAAGGTCTACCCCAGTGGGCACAGACAAAAGGCCAGCTTGCATGAGGACTCTAGCTGCAAGCCCACTCCTGGACCACAATAGCCAGCCTGTTTAAAATCTCTGTGGGAGCTGACTGGTGAAGGGCTTTCCCAAACAAGCCAGTCTGCAAAGACTGGAGTAAGTCTCCACTTCTTCAGATGGACAGACACCAATAGCTGGCCACAAGGATTAAGGACAATCAGGAAAACATGAAATCACCAAAGAAATAAAGCATCAGTAACCAGTAATCAATCATAAAGAAATGTGGATGTATGAACTTCCTAACAATGTAAAATAATTGTTTTAAGGAAACTCAGCAAACTTCTATAGGTTCTCTATCCTCACGTCTGAAATCTGGGTGGATAGGCTCATCATGTGTCCAATAATGTATGTTGAGATAACCCTATGTGACTTCGGAAGCTGAAGCATAAAAGGCCAACAGTTTCTGCCTGGTTCTCTTGGAATGCATGCTGTTGAAAATCTTTCTCCTAGAATTCAGCTTCCATGCCCTAAGAACTCCTAACGGAAATGTTGCATACGTACATCAACAATCCCACTTGTTCCAAACCTGAGTCATTCCCAGCCCAGGTGTTAGACATGTGAGTCACGATGTCTCTAGATTAGTACAGTTTAAAGAACTTCCTGTGATGATGGAAATGTTCTGTATATCTGAAATGTCTACTTGGGGAGCCACTACATTGTGCCTCTTAAACATTTAAAATATGGCTAATATAACTATATAATTAAATTATTATTTGCATTTCATTTTAATTAATGCATATTTAAAGATAAATAGTAGCTACTCTACTAGGCAGTGAGCAAATTATTCTAGCCCCTAACCATCATTTACATTACCCTCTGATACCCTCCCAGAAATCATAAAGCAAAAGACAAGTCATCCTGTTTTACCAGTTCCAAATTCATGATCTACAGATTTCATGAGCATTTTTGCATAACGCCACAAAGTTTGAAGTAATTTGGTAGGCAGCAATAAATAACTGTAACCAAATTCCAATCTCTTAATATCAGCAAACTGAGCTCCAAAAATTGTGCTTTTGCACAAAATTCTGTGTCTGATTTGCAGAAAAACTTAGAATATAATACAGGAAAAAGACTTTTGAAAATGCTACCATAAATGAACTCTTCCAAGAAGTTATTATCCTTGATAACCTAAAAATCTATGATAAGTGAGATAGTTCTCCTTTACATTAAGCATTCTTGACGCATGCTGTTTAAGTGGCCATGACTATAATTCAGTAGTCAAGAGACTGTCCTGTCTATTTTATATTGTCTCTCCTTATAAATGCAAACATTTGAAATAAAATTACTAATATAAAAATTATAACACTAAATAGCAAGTGACTGCTATTTGCTAAACATTGACCAAAATAAATTATAATAATTCTGGTAATGTTTCCTCCTTTCCTCCCAAAAAAGGTCACAATTAGGTTATCAAGTAATCCTTAAATACTATTAAGTCAAATATCTTTGTTTATTAATGTATAAAGTGTTTAAATTAAAAATATCAGAGAATAAATTAGCAACACAAATCAGCAACATCCCCATCTCCCAGCAGCTTGACAGCTTTGTTATGGTTTAGATTCCCCAAGGAAAGTCTCAGCACCAAGATATTGATTTGCACCACTGCACTTTTCTAATTATTACCAATACAGTCCCTCCAGCTAATCAACTCTTCCTCACAGTAAGAGTGGCCTTCAGTTTAAATTCATTATGCTGATAAGTGACAACATCACAGTTGTGTGACAATTGCTTTAATTAAAAATATTTTTGAAGATTAGAAAACTATTGTATGCTGAAGTATACAAAGTGTCTGTCCCCCAAGAAATCAGGCTTTTGTTGATATATGACATTCAACATTTTCTCAGTTCTAAAAAGGAGATTCCTCTTTATTAAAATTTATCTTGAGAACTGTGTCAGTAGGAATGACCCTGTAAGAAAACTGTTTAGGCAAGCTGTCAGATTCTTTGAACTTTTTTTTTTTTTTCCTAATGCATGGCCATGTTATTTGAGATGTGATGAGGGGAGGTGAGAAAGTGAAGGATGCTATTTAAAATGGGATTAGGAAAATTCTTTCTGATGAAGGGCCTTGCTTATTTGTGGGAAAAGAGTTCCATGCACAGGATACAGAAATGCAAATACACTGAATTATTTGCTCTTTACATGCAATATTTTATGCAATTCTCATAGCTTCTCTATGAGGTAGGTACTATTATTATTCATGGTATGCTTCCATGTCCAAGCACATGGCCAAGCTTAAATAAATAGCTTGCAACTTTCCCAAGGTTAGTCAGGTAGCATATTGAAGAGTCTGGATTTTTAAAAGTAGCTTTTCTTTTTTTTAACTGACTTCATTCACAAAACAATACTATCTCTAATTTTGAAGAGAAAAAGAGAAACATTAGTTTATTCAAAATATACTTGAAATTTTTTGTTTGATCTGTAGACAGTTTATTTCTAGGTTTAAGCTAGTATTTACAAGATTAGTTAAGCAAACTCCATTATGCAAAGATATGCATAATTCTTATAATTATTAACCAAGAATTATGTTATAGGTTATAGTTATTTCAAGGGCTTTATAAACTACGTATTTCAATTTATTTTGGACTTTCCTAACAGTCTGGAATAAGGAAGTGAATGAAGACATCTGAACATCAAGGGAGAACGGATTGCAAAGCTGAGTCTTTTGCTCTTTGCATCTCCATTAGACCTCAGGAATTTAACAGACATGCATAGAATCAGTGAATGCCTGTGTTTTTTTCCAACACATTCTCTCCTTCAGACTGGAATCTATATCATATAGTTCGAAGAATCAGAGAGGTAACTTATCCTAATGAGTAAAAAATGACAATTTTATTTGAATCCAGTTCTTTCTGATTTGAGTATCTGTAAATTATTACCCACATATTAATATCCTTCATTTCTCATCAGATTTGAATAAAATAAGGTAAGGTCATGGTATATCTTTTATAATAAACTTAGGTTATTGTCAAAAACTAAAATATGAAACAAACTATTTTATTTTCTTTAAATATGAGTTTTGCATTAGTAATACATCTTAAAATATCTTAATATTTATATTTTACATAAAATTGTTTTTGATGTATTTAAGATGAATAAAGATTTTATGAAGTACTCACTTTATGAATAATTATTTACAAATATTCCTCTAGAATTCATAAATTGTGCAGTTGATATGGTGCTAAAACTAAGAAAAATATATATTTAAGTAACTAATCTATTCTAAATAGTTCCCATTCACAAATATGTCTATTAGGCATATATTCAACATCACTAATGGGTATTTAGTACTTTTTTTTTGCTGAGACTTGAACTAAATTTTAACAGATAGTCTATCCTGACAAGAATTTTTTTTTTATTTTTAGAACTGATCATTTCTAAATTAGCTGCATGAAAGATAGAGAAATCAAATTAAACTACTTTGGGCAAGACAACTATTATTCACAAGAATCACAATTACATTTGGTACAGATCTATCACTTTTGATGAAAATGAATTTATTTTTTATTATTTTTAAAGATAACATGTTTTTGAAGACTAATGGGGTATATTACTTTGTAAATATATATTATGAGGGAGTAACTTAAAAGGAAAAAGTAGACTAAAAGGCCTTAGGAGATGAAGTTCAGAAAAAAATAAATTTATGGTTTAGATGCACTGTAATCTAAATAGCCATATATGCTGTTTTAGTGGAAGTGAAAGAATAACAAATCTTCAAAATATCTACTGGTTTAATCAAGATCTAAACTTTTTGGAAACATGTATTATCTATATTACTAAAATACAATTACACGGTCTGAAATTCTTATTATTCAAGGAGAAATTTATTGATAGAAAAGGGAAGTCATAATCATATTATAAAATGTTACTTTAAAAACACAGTTCTTTTCAAATATAAGAATATCAATAATCAATGCCTATACAAGTATGAGATCAATTAGAAATCTTACTCAAAAGCTACATTTTACAAATGACCTATGTGTGCCATCTTTGTTTTCAAACCAGTCCTTCATAAAGGGCATATACCTGTTTTCTGAATTATCAGTGTCACCCATCATATACATTATTAAATATCTAGAAAATAATTATCTTCTCAATGGCAAATATTATAGCCTTCTATTTCTGTCTAAGGAGAACTTATATTTGACATCATGTATAAATATGTACATTCAAAAATTTGCAAGTTACATTAAAAGTTTTATTCTGCCTTTGATAACCATTACTTATAGCTATCAAAAATAAATATTTGTCAGTATATTCCCAGTATGTTCCTCAAATATTATTTGTTGATAAAAATGGTATTCATATCCATGTTTTGAAACTCAGAAAAGTGATTCAGAAAACAAATTTTATATGTATTTTTATTTTTCTGAGTTTAATAGGAAACAAAACAAAACGTTCTTCTTTCCATCATACTTGTATTCTGTAACTTTAAAATTGATACTAAGAAATGTGATAGTTGAGTTATTATCATATTAGAGTAGAAAAAATGATTATTTTCACAGCATAGCTACCAAGCTGATCTCTTTCAGAAGAAAATGGAACCTATATTCATGCAAAGTATTTAATCGTCAAATACTATGTTTAAATAATGAATTTAAGAATATCCATTATCTAAATGAGAAAGTACCACTGGAAAAATGTGGACTTTGGAATCAGAGCTGGGATGTGCTCTCTTGCACTTAATGTCTTTGAATCCACAGAAAAAAAACAGTTAATTTTCTCAGAACTTAGTTTCTTCTTCTCTAAAATGGTAATGATAAAAGCCTAACTCATGGGAAAGTAATGAGAACTAAAAGTAATGTTATGAAACATAATGCCTTATAAATAATACGCATCAAATAAGCGGTAGGGAAAGGAGTTTAAAATTGTAACACCCTGGCTGCTATTCCTAGAGTCCTCTAGGGTGAGAAGTGCTACCTAGGAAAATACTTCAGGGGTAAATGGACTGAGGAAAGAGGTTGCCAAGAAACTGCTCTGCAAGAGACCAAGAGAAGAACCATTTTGCCTCAAAGAGGAAAAAACTGAGAAAATCAGAATGATATTATAAAACGGCAGACTGTGAGGAGGATCAGGGCTGCATATTATCAGGAGTAAGGGAGTTAAAATAAATCTGAGAATGGGAATGTTTATATTTCCTTTGAAGTGCTTGGCTTTTACTAAGCTTAGACTCTTCCTTTACCATATATAGAAACTTTTTTTTTATAAAACACGGTTTTTTTCTCTTGTAAAAACCAAGTAAGAGACACTGGTTTGATGTGGTATATCATAAATGATGGCATGTTTGCAAAGGAGTCAAGATGACCATAAAAAAAAAAGAGAACTATTGGTAATTCACAAAGTATTGGAGAAAGCTTTGTATTTCACAAAATGCAGTTCTGGAATTTCAGCTAGTGTTACCCAGAGCTCAAATAAGTAATATTCTAAACACTGGCACCAGACTGCCTGAATTAGAACACTGCTTTCTTCTATTATTGTGTGTCCCTAGGCAAGTTACTTACCTTCTCTGCTCAGATTCCTCATCATAATAAAAGCAATAACAGCACCTGACTAATAATGTTATTGGCATTAATGAGTTAATACATGCAATGCCCTTAGGAAGATGCCTTGCACATACAGAGATCTTCAAATACAGGCTAGTTAGGAAAGCTCCCACTGACCTTCCATGTAATGGTGAATCTTCTGTGTCAACTTGACTTTGCCACAGGGTGCCCAAATTAAGCATTATTTCTGGGTGTGTTTGTGAGAGTGTTTCTGGATAAGATATGCATTTGAATTGGTGGACTCAGTAAAACAGACTGCATTCACAACATGGGTGGGCATCCTCTCATCTGAGGGCCTTAAGAGAACAAAAGTTGGTGGAAGGAGAAATGTGTCCCTTTTGCTTCCTGCTTACCTGCTTGAGCTGGATCATCACACTTTTTCTGTCCTTGGACTGAGATTAACAACATTGTCTCCCTGGTTCTCAAACCTTCAGGCTCAGACAGCAATCACACCACTGGCTTTTCTGTTTCTAGCTAACAGAAGGCAGGTTTGGGGAATTCTCAAGCCTGATAACTGAATGAGCCAATTTCCTTATAATAAATCTCTTCATATATATCTCCTATTGGTTCTGTTTCTATGGAGAACCCTAATCAGTACAGATTGTGGTACAAGGAATGGTAGCTGCTATTATGATGTAAGACATACTAAGTGGCCTAGAGCTCTCTGAGACATCAAAAGGAAGTTTGAATACATCTATAAACTAAAAGATGACCAGGGATCTTTGAATGGTAATGTTCTCATGTTTTCATTCAGCTGTATTTTTTGAGGAAAATGAAAGTTAAATAATCTAATCCTGTGGCATTTTAATACAAAAATTTGTCTCTTACAATTTAGCTTCTTAAGGGGGAAGGTCAGAATTAGAGCAATAGAAAATAGACTAAGAGAATTACGACAAAAATTCATTTTCCTGAGAATACTGTTACCACTATGTTACTAATAAGTCTCCATTAGCAGAATTTTTTAAAATATCAAAGAAGTGTCTGAGTAGTATTCAGCTTTAATCCACCCTGTTTCATGTCTCTCTCACAAGTCAGAATGCAGGGATTCAGTAAAATTAAATTCCAAATTGAACAAGTGTTGGTGCTGGCATTTCCATATCTGTAGGTTACTAAATCATCAATTATAGATTATTGGAAACCATCACTAAAATTATTTTCCCAACTCTATTTGTAGATAAGTCTATGGAGTCTTGACACAAATAGTAATATCATATTATGCTATAATGATTAGGTTGATCCTGGAATCCATATATTATGTCTAATTGATATTTTTGTTTTACAGTAATATAATTACACACAGATAGGTACATATTATAGTATTATATTATAATATTTTAATACTTATAAGAACATAAATATTTTAATTGTAAATGATATTTTAGGTAAGAATAGCAGGTTCTATTATTTTTAACCTTTTAAATAGAAAATAATTACATAATGAAATTTTAAAATTTTCTGAAGTAAATAATCTAATTTAAATATTTATACATTAAGTTTTAAATTTTTATTGCAAAAGCAGTGTTCAAGTCTGGACAAAGTACAATTATAATCTGGAAAACATATTTAAAATAATTGTTAAGTCCTTGAGTGTCATGCTTATGGTAATCAACATATCTTTCTATTCTGGTTTCTTTTTAAGTTGATTTATAAAGAGATCTAATCAACAAAGTTTCCAATATATTTCCATAAGTCTGAAAAATTAAACTATTTTAGAGAATTAGATTCACCCTCTGATTTCAAAGATGTTCTCTCCAAATAAGAAAATCTGTTCCAACAAGTAATGAAAATTACTTTCTAAATTCCACATTCCGCTTTTATCAAAAAGCAGATTTAGTACAATGAAGAGTGCACTGCATAATTTTTCCACTCAATCCCTTTAAGAAGTTAGTAAAATGAACAATCAATCCACATGATCTTTACACAGTTGCTCAGTACATTAGAATATATCATACAGATAATCACTGGTTCAGTGGGAGTTCTCTGATTGCATAGATTTAACTGTTTAAGCAACCACACTGGGTAAGATACTTTGCAGATTTTACTGCTGGAAATATCACATGAATCATCTGCCAATGTAATTCTAGCAAAGCAAGCAGTCAAAAGTTCATGCCAAAAGTTAAATTCTGCCCCTTTAGATTGGAGTTACCTATATTCCTTGCAAATTCTAAATTCATCAAGTATATGCTATATTTTAATCCATTTAAATTAGTACAGTCTCCTTTCTTAAAAAGAAGGTTTGATAGAAAAATTCTCTTTGGTGTAATAATATAATTATAAAAATTATTTTTAACTATTATCTAACTTTTTAAAAAGTTGTGCTGATTAGTATAAATGGGATCTATAATTATTTTTACAGCTTTGTTGCTAGAAACTGATTTACTAACGTAAGGTAAACCTGAACAGGTTTCAAATTCATTTCACAAGTCCCCCAAAATGGAAAACAAATTATGCTGCTCTTCATTATAAACAGAAAACTAGACTTTGCTGAATGAATACAATGACACCATTATGCCTTTTTGCTATTCCTTGAATCTCAAATGTCTTTCTCAAATACTACTCTTAGCCAGCCACTTTCCATCTTTTAATTTCTCTTATAACTAAAGCACACTCTGAAATGGTCTTATGCAGCTAATATAAATCTGAATATTTCTCTGATTTGTCAAAGTTAATTTGAATTCTAATCCTATTATATCCGAAATTCTACCAACCATGTCCAACATCCTGTCATCCAAAACTTAATAAGCACACTGTTGTTTTAGCCTCCCAAATAATAAATTATATGAAATAATACTGATTCTGAAACTACATCCTGCCATTCATGATTCAACATGCCCTTTCAAGTCAACATTGAGTCACTCATGAATATACATTACTAAGCTCTTCTAAAAAGATGTGCACTTTGCTAACAATCACCAGTATTTCTAAAAACTTTTATTGTGATTTCTAAAGGTCATGGAAGGACTCCAAAGGTGACCAGGAGTGTCCACATCAATGATTCATGTCCTGGCCAGATTAAAATGACAAGTTTATGATAAATGAATGTATGAAAGTTGTTGGCTAAAGAAGCAACACAAGAGAGCAGGCAGATGGAAGAAAGTGAGATTGTCACTGTACTTTTACTCATTTCACATCTTCTTCAGACTGCCTCATGAAGACTGCTGTCAACAACTTCCATAGCTTTTTTGCCACAACATTTGCCTTTCCATTTGTCTTTTTATTTCATTCTGTGAAATAATTTTTCCTCCTCTTTACAATCTTTTAAAAGTTGCCTCCTCTAGTAATTATTTTGATTAAGAGCACAGGCTCTGAATCAAGAATGCCTGGATGTGAACCTTGTCACACCATTCAAGAACCATGATCTGAGACAAATACATGACATTATTTTGTATCAGATTCCTCATGGGGACAATGATAGTACCTATCTCAGAGTTGTTCTGAATACTAGATAAATTAATGTAAGAAGTGTACTTACAACTATACTAAGTGCTATGTGAGTGTTTGATATTAATTTTCTTACAATTATTGATATCATGATATATCTTACCCACATTGACAGAAGTGATTATTTTATGATTTTTCCCCAATGACTTTGTATCTATCTATTCTAGAATATACACCTTTATAATAATTTTGTTCATTAATTTGTGTGGTTCTCTACTTATTACTGCAAATAACTTGAAAACAGGTGGCATGTTATCTTATCACATGATTCTCTGAGCATAGATGGTGCTTACATAATTAATTAGTTAATTTTACTTTTGGGAAAAATGACAAATAGAAGAAATGAAGAAATAAATAGGGCAGAGCTTCATAAAGAAAGTAAAATTTTGGTTTTGCTTTTAGCATATATTTGGTAAGGTCTTCAGAAAATTCACCAATATACAATCTCACTAATACAGATGCAGAGGAAATATACTACACATTGGTTCACGAGTTTCCTGCATTTAACTCATATGGGGACATTTTAAAAAATTCAACTCACAGCTACTGAATTAGGATTTCTTAGAGTAGCCTTGGAATCTTTATTTTAAGAAGCTTTGACTGGTAAGTAAATTTAAAGTCAAGCATACAAACCAAGTATATGCTACATTTTAATCCATTTAAGTTAGTACATTCTGCTTCCTAAAAGAGAAGGTTAGATAGAAAAATATCCTCAGGTAGCTGAATGAGCCGAATTAGCAACTATTACCATGAACATACTTGCTAAAGTCTGGCCTTGATAAACAATGCCAAAAAATCTTTGCTGAGAGATTTTTATGTAATACTTTTTTCTTTTAGTGCAATAGAAATCATTTCAATTGTATCATAGGGCCCATTTTTTTATTATTATACTTTAAGTTCTGGGGTACATGTGCAGAACGTGCAGGTTTGTTACATAGGTATACAGGTGCCATGGTGGTTTGCTGCATCCATCACCCAGTCATCTACATTAGGTATTTTTCCTAATGCTATCCCTCCCCTAGCCCCCAACTCCCCTGCTATCCCTCCCCTAGCCCTCTACCCACTGATAGGCCCCAGTGTGTGATGTTCCCCTCCCTGTGTCTGTGTGTTCTCATTGTGAATTAAGGATTTAAACTTAAGACCTAACACCATAAAAACCCTAGAAGTAAACCTAGGCAATATCATTCATGACATAGGCATGGGCAAGAACTTCATGACTAAAATGCCAAAAGCAATGACAACAAAAGCCAAAATGACAAATGGGATCTAATTAAACTAAAGAGCTTCTGCATAGCAAAACAGAGTGAACCGGCGATCAACAGAAAGGGACTTTTTTTTTTTTTTTTTTTTTTTTTTTTTTTTTCATTTTTATCAAGTGGTTTTGTTTAACTGAGAGGACGGGTAAGTTACATTCCATTCTGTTGACTTAGGCAAAGGAGAATTATAGGGAAAATAGGTGATTAAAACAATACAGGTTATTACCCATCCTTGTATTTCCAGGAATTTCACTGTTACCACACAAGTTGGAAGTTAATTATCTAACCTCCTCAGTGCCTCTTTTTCTGCCCTCTAGAGAAAACAACAGAAGGACATGACACATCTCAAATGGCAGGAAGATGCAAGTGAATGGAAAGATGTACACAGTAAAGTTTTGAAAAATAGCCAGCTGGCTAGAGAGCTGTGCTTTCATCTCACAATCCAGGTATTTATTGGGTAAAGATATCTGTCTGTCCTACTTTTTCACTTAATTTTAGCTAGCACTTAGAAGCTGACCACATACAGGAAAAAAATGTAGATACACTGAAATACAGAGCAATGTAATATGGCTTCTATCTAGAAGGAAATGAAAATCTACAATAAGAAAACACACCTATACACATGTATATCAAGGTGTGGTTCCTGTTAAGAACAACACATAAAAGCTAAGATAGTCAGTCTTGAGGAGGGAGTAGCAATCCATTATGGCTGACCTTACCAGGGAAACTTTTATTTATTTAATTTCGTAATTTCAACTTTTATTTTAGATTAAGGGGGTGCAATATGTAGGTTAGTTGCAAGGATATACAGTATAAAACTGAGGTTTTGGGTATGAATGATCTTTGATCTTGTCAATCAGGTAGTGAGCATAGTACACAATAGGACGTTTTTTGGCTCTGTCCTCCTTCTCTCCCTCCATCCTTCTGGAGTCCCCAGTGTATATTGTTCCCATCTTTATGTCTATGTGTACCCAATGCTTACCTTCCACTTACAAGTGAAAAAAAATGTGGTATTTACTTTTCTGTTTCTGCTTTAGTTCATTTGGGATAATGGCCTACAGTTGCAACCATGTTGCTGCGAAGGACATGATTTCATTCTTTTTGATGGCTACATGGTATTCTAGGGTGTATATGTACCACATTTTCTTTATCCAATCCATTATTGATGAGCACCTAGGTTCATTTCATGCCTTTCCTATTGTGAATAATGCTGCAATAAACATATAAGTCTGAGTGTCCTTTGGTAGAATTATTTGTTTTCCTTCAGGTATATATCCAGTAATAGTGTTGCTGGTTGAATGGTAGTTCTGTTTTTAGTTCTTTGAGAAATCTCCAAACTTCCTTCTAAAGTGGCTGAACTAATTTACATTCCCACCAACTGTGTATAAGCTTTCCCTTTTCTCTGCAGCTACAGCTTCCTTAAATTATGTTAACGTTTTACCTTAAAAAATTTTTAACTTTTATTTTAAGTTTAGGGCCACAGGTTCAGGTTTGTTACACAGGTAAACTTATGTCATGGGGGTTTGTTGTACAAAGTATTTGGTTACCCAGGTATTAAGCCTAGTACCTATTAGTTATTTTTCCGATCCTCTCTCACCTCTCACCCTCCACCCTCCAAAAGAGAACAGTGTGTGTTGTTCTCCTCTATGTGTTCATGTATTCTCATCATTTAGCTCCTACTTATAAGCAAGAACATGGGGTAGTTTTCTGTTCCTCTGTTAGTTCCCTGTAGATAATGGTCTCTAGCTCCATCCATGTTCCTACAAAAGATACAATATTGTTCTTTTTTATGACTACATAATATTCCGTTATGTACACAGGAATTGACAAAAATTTCACAACGAAGATGCCAAAAGCAATTGCATTAATAGCAATAATTGGCAAATGGGATATAATTAAACTATAGAGCTTCTGTACAGCAAATTAACTATCAATGGAGTGAATCAACAACCTACAGACAGGAGAAAATTTTTACAAGCTGTGCATCTGACAAAGGTCTAATATCCAGTATCTATAAGGAACTTAAACAAATTGACAAGAAAAAAAAAAACATTAAAAAGTCAGCAAAGGCAAAGGACATTAACAGATACTTTTCGAAAGAAGACACATCTGGCCAACTGTCATATGAATAAAAGATCAATATCACACATCATTAGAGAAATGTAAATCAAAATCACAATAAGATACCATCTCACACCAATCAGAATGGTTATTATTAAAAAGTAAAAAAAAAAAAAATAGATGCCGATGAGGTTGTAGAGAAAAAGGAACATTTATACACTGTTAGTGGGAGTGTAAATTAGTTCAACCATTGTGGAAGACAGAGTGGCAATTCCTCAAAGGCCTAAAAACAGAAATACCATTCAACCCATCAATCCCATTGCTGGGTTTATACCCAAAGGAATATAATTCAGGCTATTATAAAGGCACATGTATGTGTATGTTCACTGCAGCACTAGTTACAATAGCAAAGACATGAAATTAACCTAAATGTCCAAAAATGATAGGCTGGAAAAAGAAAATATGTTACATATACACCATGGGGGATACTATGCAGGGGAACTTTTATAAAGGAAGGTGAGTTTCCTCTTGGTCTAAAATAACATATTGAATATGAAAGAACATGGACAATGGATGGTGAGTAAAAGGTATCATCACACATTTCAGAAGATAGAAGACTGTGAACTAAGGAGCAGCAGCCAGAAAGTACAGACGTCCTTGGGGTAGAATAAGATGTAATGTGGTTACAACACAGAGTGCTTGTGAAGGGTGGGGGGTGAAGATTAACCTGGAGGGGCATTTTGAGGAGTATTGTGATAGAACTTGACACTTCATAGTAAGAAATCAGACAATGGAAATTCACTGATAGTTTCTGAATGCAGAAAGGGCAGAAGGATTTGCATTCTCAAATACAGGTAAACGGAATACAGGATGAGCTTGAGGGTAGCAAGGGGATATGAAATTAAATCATACGTGTAAAAGAATTTTGTAAAATAGTAATATCAACCATGTGTAAAACAATTCTAAAATTTTCAATACGAAGAAATAAAAGTAAGTAAAATCTGGAAACAGGAAATGTGGTATTTAAAATAGTAAAGAAAAGTACTTATTGAGAATAGAATTGTCTTAATAAATAATAATGGGAAAAGTAAAAAAAGTGAGTTTTAAAATGTTTACTACTCATTCTATTGTTAATAGGAAAGCACACTAGGGTCCTTGTGCAGGAAACATGATTTAAATTGTGTGTTCCAATGTAAAATTTAAAACATTTGGAGAATTACCAGAAAATAAGGGTTATTAGCAAGCCATAAAATTTTAAAATAATTTAAACCAACGTAATCTTAAGCAAAATGTATTTATGAAAGTCAGTCTTTTAAAGTGAGGTAGTAAAACGCAAAAAGCTGGGACTCCATGTTGGGTCCCCTTACAGGAACACTCCCTTCCTGGAAGCCATCTTTCTCCCTCCTGGATTTCCCCTCTGGGTCCCCTTCCACACTCTCTAGTGGAAGCCCGTCTTCACCTCCTAAATTCCATCTCTATTCCCTTACAGTCAGTGCGGAAGCTGCTTTCCTCTCCTGGCTTTCCATCTTGATGGATTCACTCCATCAAGTGTGAGAGTTAGCTGTTTCTTTCTCTCTCCTTCTGTTTCTCTTTCTTTCTCTAAATAAATCACTTTCTACAAACAAACAAACAAACATTAAAAAAAGCAAAAAGCTAAATGTAAAAACTCTGAAATGAAACAATTTTGATGTGCTCATATTAATATCTAGTTTGTCATTAGAAATAAACAATAGTTGGTCCTCCTTTGTGACTCAAACATATGTGTAAATTGTTATTTTTACCATTTCAGTATTACTAATTGTAGGCTATTTCTTATTGTAAAGGTACTTTCCATTCTGTAAAAGAGGAATAAGTGGAATAAAAGACATTAACACCTTTATATTTGGGGTCTCTTTTATTGAGATATTTGAATGTCTGAACAAATCATTTTAGTTGCCTCAGCTGTTTTAGATAAGATTTATTTTTCTTGTAGTTCACAGTAAAATTTTAGTTTCGATATATAAAACAATCTAGAGAGATTTCTGTTATGCAGATAGAGCTGTTAAGAGTCAAGTGACTGTGTAGGTCAGAATTTTAACCCAGGGTTAAAATATTTTGTGTTAATTCCATTTTGTATTATTGAGAATAGTTAGAAAACATTTTTAATACTGTGCTGACTTTTTAAATAAAAAAATACATTCTTGACTTTAATTAGAAAGTAAAAAATGTCTGCCTTTATTTTTGGCATTTTATTATTCAATGTATTATCATTCAAGAATTTTAAAAATATGTTCTGAAATTATGAAGGTTAAAGTCCCTGTCACCATATAGATTTATTAGAGGCCTATGCCAGGTATATTCCAGAACTACAAATAATATAAAACAAGTGTAATTCAATAACTTACTAAGGGATTCCTGCTTTAGTAAATAGTGAAGGACCCTACTACATTTGAAGATTCATTTATAGATTAGCAGGAACCTGATAGGATTCTAAAACCAGAGAATCATACATTTTAAATCAAAACTAATTGTCTTAGTCAATAATATAAAACCAAAAATACCACAAACTGGGCAGCTTATAAATAACACCTATTTCTCACAGTTCTGGAGCCTAAGATGGCCATCATAAAGGCACCAATAGATTTGTTGTTTGGTTGGGGGTTTCCTTGTTCATAGACCATTCCTTCTCCCAAAATGCTCCACCTTCTAATAACATCGCCTTCAGGCTTAAGATTTCAAAATAAGAATTTTGGACAGGACACAGATATTCAGATCATAGCCAATTAAATATCAACAATTAAATGTCAGTTGATTGGCACATATTCTAGAGCATTATAAAATGAGAAGCACCTGTGACTCAGTTTCCAGTAACTAAAAGTTGGATAACAAAATATCTGTGATTTTTCTTTTATTAGATCTTTTATTATTTTATTATTCTTTTATTAGTTATCATCTTTTCAGATTATTTTATTAGGGAAGCTAAGTAGTATAGAAAAATTTGAGAGGCCTACAGAATGAATTGTGCTCTCATTTTAGTTTCAATATATGCTAGTCACATGGTCGTAGACAAGTTACATCACAAATAACAAATATGTACAATGGAGTTAATAACTGCCTTATGCAGGGTTGTTGTGAACATTAAATGAGATAATTTAGTAAAGCTGTAATACAGCAGGTGCACAGTGAGTTTTCACTAAATATTGTTCTCCGTACTTCCTTATCTCCCACCCTGAGAATCATATTTCATTTCTTGTCTTACTACATAAAATTCATTTTTGTGTGATTTCAATGTCTGATATTATAATTAACTTTCATAAACTTCTATGACAAACATCAAATCCCTACCTTTACTATGCAACACATCCAATAAGGACACTATGAGGATTTTCTCACATCTTTCTCTTTCCTCCTTCATCAAAATACAATGTTCCCCTTGGCACTGTGATGAGAGTTAATAATACCAACACGAATAACATATGGACCCTGACCTTAAGAATCTCAGTTTCTAGAAGAAGAGACACGCATGTAAATAAATAATTAAAATATGATTGAATATGGGTAATAATTAAAATACATGTAAAATTTAAAATCTTAATTGTGCAGCGTATTTTGTAAATTGTATAAAATATGCATATCAAAATTATTCAGGAAGTATTACTTATTATCTTATAGTACTCATTAGCATCCTTCTGATTTCTTATTGTTTCCTAATTTTAAACAATCTTCAAAAGACATGTGATTTTCTTCAGTTAATAATGTAAAAGCAAAACAAAACAAAACAAAAAACTGCACTGACATGGTTAAAGTCCCAGGACCCTTAGTTCTTTAGAGATGGACTAAATGGCTGGTATCATTGTTTATAAAAGTGGTTTAACTTAATGAATCTAACTTGATGTGTTAGGCTTATGACTTTTTTTAAAAAAAGACACAATCCCTACAAGGCCATTAGGTTTCAGAGACTTTAATGACAGCCCACTACTCTAATAATCATTAATTCAAACCTCCTTGACTGAACATAGTACTTAACTCAGAAATGTGATTACCATCCTCCTGAGGCACCTTCAACCTGGCCCTGGAAATCTAGCCAGGTGACTTGTGATAGCGATCCTTAGATCCTACTGTCCTCTTTCCTTTGTGCAATTCTTTGTATATAATCCTATTGGGCTTCTGTGGGCCCTCCTTCCACTCTTCCTAAAAAGCTTCATGATAGTACAATTCAGAAAAATACTTGATTTCCCAAAACTACAGAAAATACAAAGAATGCATAGAAGAGGAATCTAAAGTACCAAAATTAGACAAGCTCAAACCTGTGGAGCAGAAGAATGTTCAATGTACCTCACATAAGGGAGCCTGGTAATAAGACTCATAGAAAAAAAGACACATCACAATAAGATACTTTTTGAGTCTTCATTGCATTTTCCTTCCTGAGCATTTTTCATGGGTGTCACATTCTACACTCAAAGTCTTCCAAACTGTTGAGGGATATCTTACTTCACATGTCTTTCAGGTCAAATGAGTGGTCCATTCAAGAATAATTGCCCCATCTTTCAAATAAGAAAAAAAGATAATAAATTCAAAGATACCAATGTCAACCAACCACTTTTTGGAACAGAAACTACAGTTTTGATATAAGGAGAATAGACTTCTAACCTTTTTATATTTTTTAATGATCAAAGATGTTTTATTCCTAAGTATACCAAACTGGAAATAAAGGCAATCAACTCTCTGCAGTCAGGAAAACAAGGCACAATCTTCAATTACTCATCAAAGTCTGTTTAGTTGATTTTTTCCCTAAATTTTTTTCTTGAAACAACCACTGTGTTGATTTTGTATTTTACTTATTTGAATACATAATAATAATATGAAAACTGTTTTAAGTATTTCCACCAAATGATTTATTAATCATTTGTTAATGCTACTTAGTTTTGTTGCCCACAGAATATTTATTGTTTGGGGTAGCTGTATAGCATTCTGTAAGTGAAATCTAAAAATTCAATTTGAAGTGAAACAACACAACTTTCATTTTATTAAAATTGCAAAGTTTCTCAATGTAATTATAAAAATATATTATAGGATAAACCATTTAAATTAAGGATAGTATTTACCTAAAAATGGCCTAACAGTCTTCCACCATTTTCTGCTAGAAGGAATACGAGAAAGGGATTAGAATTTACTCTTTATTCAGTAAAACTTCAAAAAAAATATTGAATGAGCAAAGTCTGACTCCTTCCCCACATAAATGCTGTATTAAAAGAATTGAAATGAAAATTGAACTCTGATGATTTTATTTAAAAAATTAATTTTTAATATGAGAAAGATTCTATAAAATGGTACAAAGGGTCCTCAAAAAGGTGATGGAAAATGTATATTATGAAAAAACTACACAAAAACCCCAATTTTTTGCACCAAAGTAATCATACTCTGAACAAGGTCTAGTGTGAGGCAGTAAGAAGGATAAGACTTCATTTTGAAAAGAGCCCCTCTCATAGCAACATGAATTCTGCTAAACTTGAATCAAGAACAAACAATAAAATTGAGTGGAATAATGGTGATATCACTAATGCTCAAAAAATGTTTGTGGGAAAAATTCTCCAAAGAACTCAGCAGTCTACAGATAAATAACTTGTATTATGAAGGGATGAGACAATGTTGAAGATAAAAGTCTGTGACAGCAGGCCATTCACATCAATTTGCAAGGAAAAAAAATGTGTCTATTTTGTTCCCTAAATAAAGAGGACCAACAATTAACAGCACAAACAATAGCTACCATCTCAAATATCTCAAATGGTTCAGCTTACAGTTTTGCCTGAAAAGTTAAATTTGAGCTAACTTCCCAATCAACAGATGCCAAAACTACTGCAACCAGATCAGTTACAGACAAGAATGGAGCTCTCAATGAAAATTTTAAACAAGATCCCAAGCATTTTTTCAAAGAATTGTAACAGGAGATGAAATGTGGCTTTACCGGTATGATCCTAAAGACAAAGCACAATCAAGCAATGGCTACCAAGAGGTGGAAGTGGCCCAATCAAAGCAAAAGTGGACTAGTCAAGAGCAAAGATCATGGCAACAGTTTCTCAAGTATTTTGCTTGATGACTTTTGAAAGGGCCAAAAAATGGTAATACCTGTTTGGTTTTGAGAAAGTTAGCCAAAGCTTTTGTAGAAAAACTCCTGAGATGGCTTCACCAGAGAGTTCTTTCTCAATATGACAATGCTCCTGATCATTCTTCTCATTAAACAAGAGCAATTTTGTGAGTTTTGATGAGAAATCTGTAGGTATTAATCTCATAGTGCTGATTAGCCTCCTTCTGATTTCTTGTTTCCTAATTTTAAACAATCTTTAAAAGACACCTGCTTTTCTTCAGTTAATAATCTAAAAGCAAAAAGAAAAAAAAACCTTCATTGACATGGTTAAAGTCTCAGGACCCTTAGTTCTTTAGAGATGGACTAAATGGCTGGTATCATTGTTCACAAAAGTGGTTTAACTTGATGAAGCTTATGTTGACAAGTTTATATTTTAATTTTTATCTGCTAATTTCATTATTCAATTATGTTTTTGAAGTTTCCTTTGTTTTTTCTTTTGACCTCTAATGGTCAACAGAAAATGGCAATATGAGTACCCTAAACTACTCATGTTTTGTAAAAAGTATGGAACTGAGTCGACAAATCCTTTTCTTCTTACAAAGTAACTCTGACTAATAGAGGATGCCTAGATGGTGTTTTGAGAAAGATTCTGAAACCATCATTTAGTTTGACTAGTTAGACAATCAGCAGGCAATACCTGCATGATAACATGAAGTGCAGTGATATTATATATTCCAGGTATTTTAAAACCTTTAACCTCTTTATTATTTTCTGAGCAGTTACCTAGAAACCACCCACATTACAAATCACTTTCATCATAAACTAAAAAAAAAGTGACAGCACAGATCTAACATAACTTTAGATTTTACATTAATACTTCTATACAGCTATTGAATTAACTAATGAATAGTCAGTATAATAACTTCTAAATCTACAAGATAAATCTATCCAGTGAAATTTATTTAAATAATCTGCAAAATGGGTGAATGGGTGTTTACATACTCTACAGTTTGAAACATTGTATCTCCTTTTCTGGTGGAAATGATAATTATGAGCTTTTCTAACAAAAACTATTATTATGGAAGTGATGACAAATACACTAATGATGAAATTATGGTGTCATCATAGAATATACTCGATGCTAAATTATTCTTATGTTGCATTTCTATTTTTCAAAGTGAATTACAAATTAATAATTATCCTCTTGAATATTATTTCTCTAAAAACAATTTCTACACATTTATTTTGGCAGTATAATGAGTTGAGATGCTAAAAATTTGAACTCTAATAGGAAACAATTAAACTATAAAAATGTATTCCATTTTTTATATGCAGTTTTTGAATGTTTATGTGTTTGTGTATATTTCATTTTATTTTCATTATTAGACTTTTAGTACTCATACTTAAATGGCAGAGACCAGATCTGCCCTGTTCACTGAGCTAATGTCAGGCCTCAGTTATGCATAATAACTCAATAAATATCTCTTGACTGATTTTAGGTCCACATGATAGGTAGGAGCTTTCATCTATTTATTCATTTAACAGCTCTTTAGTGAACGTCTGAAGGGTTTACGAAATTCTGTTACCATAAACCAATAATTTACGCATGATAATATATATATAAAGTAAACATATTAATAATAATTGCTAACATTTATCAGGCACTTATGTGCCAGATACTTAGTACTTTACATGTGTTCTTTAATTTAATCCCACCACAAAGCTATTTAATACTTTATTATTTTCATCTGTCTGATGAGTAAATCAAAGCACAGATGGCTTAATCATATTATACAAAGTCACTAATTAATAAATAGAAAGCTGAGATTTGAATTCAGTCTCATTGTTAAGTCTGCCTTGCACTGTAGCATAGTATTATAGCTACAGAGAAAACAGTAAAACTTGCTTTTTAATAATTTCATATTTGGAAATCATATAATATGTCTGATAATAGTAATATTAATTGTACTCATATTGATTACATCTTTAAAACAGATACATTCATTGGAGACAGAATAAAAATAAATAAAAAGTAAATAAAATCTGCTATCATTTTTTCAATATTTAACATAAAGTATTTTAAAAACATGTTCTCCACCTATTTAAGTATGGTCCTGATAACATTTAAATATTTAATAATTCAATTGTATTAAGATAAGTCATACAACACATTCAAATCATTATTTGTACACCATGAAGGTATACTTCTCATCTCAATTAAAATCACCTAATGCATTCTTACAAATGCCAAACTTAGAAGGGCTACTTCAGGTCCTTAGAAGGATAAGCCTCTTAGGAAGGAGTATAAATAATCTTCAATTTCCTCTTCTGTATAAGTGGGAAGCAAAAATAGTTATCTCATAGGTTTGTTTTGAGGATTAAATAGTACATAATCAGGAATTTTAAGAATGGTTTATCTCCTGCGACACACAATTTACCCATGTAGCAAATCTACATGTGTACCCCTTGAATCTAAAACAAAAGTGGGAAATAAAAAGAATGGTTTATGTGTCTGTTTTTACCCTTTGACTTTGTAGCAGTCTGTTACAATACTATTTCTGTGCTCCTGTCCAAGCAGTCTTGATATTGAGTACATTTAAGTTCATTAATAAAGTGATTTTTCCAATAATGAATGCAAAAACAAAACCAAAAATTGATTACAATTATAACAAATTATAAAACCAAAGTCTGTGATGTGAATACATTTAATAGATTATATCAACTATACTTATTACCTCTCATTACCTAATTATATGCATTAAGAGTCTCATATGCATTACTTATAGTGCCTGTTTTATGACACTTCAAATTATTTCTAAAAATATGTATACTAATTTCTTTATGGCATGAAGTTTTGATACATAGCAATTTTCTATTAGAATATACTTGATCAAGGTTTTAAATTTAAACTTGAAAATCAAATTCTTTTTGTTTTAGGTTAATAGGTGATTTATAGAGAAAGCTAGGTTTATCCTTTCAGGTTTATCTAAGTATAGCATCTTAATCTGATTTCCTAGTACACTATATTTAGTTCCTGATCCACAGTTAATTCTGCCTCATTATTTATTTATTTTATTCAGCATTCTTATTTTGTTTTGTTCTGTTTTGACAATGTATGGTAGAGAACATTTTTCACTACACATGTGATTTCCTTATTTATACATATTAAAAATATATATTCCATCATATAAAAGAGGATTACTGGATCTAGGCTACTACTAATGCCTTAGCTTTTTAATTATTAATAGTAAGATTTACACCTTTCAGAATTTTCTATCTCTTAACCTATTTTAGGTCAACTATACAAGAAATTAAGAAATGTTAGATCTGTTAAATTTTGTAAATCTTTTCTGTGTATGCAGGATGGTACATAATTCAGGATATTTCTACCCAACAATATGAAATCATACATGTTTTTCAATGTTTGCATACATATGTTTACACATACATATACACATATGTATGTGTATGCCAATAGTGAAAAACATGTATGTATGTATGTAAACACATATACATACATGTTGTTTATGCATCTTTTATTTTGTATTACCAAAACTCCCAGTTGATAATGGAAAATACAGTCAATTCTTCTTATTCATGTTAGTTATGTTCTATGAAGTCACTGCAACACTGCATCAATGAATACTACATCATTGCTGCTGGGGGACATATAGGGTTAGAGTCCTGTATTTCCAGTTAGGCTCCTATGAGTCTCTGGTCACATTTTGTCAATCAATAAATATATAACCTTATTTTATATGCTTTTCTGTTTAAAGATGTTTTAGTTAATATATAGAATTGATTCATAAACATTGAAAGTAATGGTCAACAGCACTACAACTCATGCCTGAAGCTTACATAACACATGGATTTTCTCTGTAAGATAAATCAAACCCTTGTTGTACTGAGGAACACCAGATAGTGCTTCTTTACAATGTTGGGGGCCACTGTAAACAGTGCAATCACCAATAAAAAGTACAAAAATTCAAAAACATAGCATTAGTTGGACCGTAAAGAGTATGTATTTATAATATGAGAGTTGAAACAAGAAGAAAAAGCACTGCCTTTTTTGACCTAAGATGGGAACAACAGTATTGGTCAACTCAAAATTTTTGCTGCCCTTTACATTTCCCTGAAAGTATCAGAGTACAGATTTGGGCGATCACAAAAAATTATAGTGACTTTGCAAATATGGAACCTACAAATAATGAGGATTGGCTATATGTTGTAAGAAGCTCCATGCTAGACTGATCAATTTTAAATAACAATTTATTCAATACATCAACTAATATCAATTAAAGAAATGGCTAGGTCCAAAATAATTATAATACTGTTTCTATTGGAATAGTCTAAGTACCCCCAAGAAAAGAGTTTCTTCCACTTGCATATTCTATTCAACTTCTGAGTCAGTGACCTGGTCATGGCATAATTAGTTATTCCTGAAAGCATGCAGTACACTTTAATATATTATGGCATCAATTCATGTTTTAATAATTCAGATATATTTTACAAATTCTCAAGTATGCATCAATTTTTAAATCATATCACTTTAATATAGAAGAATAATATTCTGGGCTATAAGAAAATAAAAATGTTTTGCTATTAATTTAGAAGATTCAAACACTAATTTTAGACATAGGAGACGTGTATTTAAATGAGAGAAACATTTCAACTTGGTATAAAATTCTTTCCATAAACAGTGATGAAATATAATAATGATTTAAGCAAAATTACTAAGCAAATTCCATTATTCTAAAACCAACTACATATTTTACATTTCTAATACATGCTTCAAAAATTAAGTTTTACAACTAATACTCTTAAGTTTCAAAAACTTAATGACATAAAACTATATGTGATAATTAACTCCTAAGAGCAGATAAATCAATAGGACATTCAAATTAAATACAGTATTTAAAAAAATCTAAATATTATTTAATACTCTACTAATGTTCTTATAAGTATATGTCCTCTCTTTAATTTTCTGAGTTCCATTGGTACAATGAGTTGAATTACAGTTAACTTATTGTAGAAAGTATTTTATCCCATTCAGAGGTATTTTATCTGTTCATTGCCTGCTTGTAATAACCCAAACTAATAATTCTATTTCTAGTCTTTTTCTCTCTCTTTCCATGCATTACTTTCCTAACATATAATCCTGACTAGATCACCCAGATGTTTGAAATAATTTATGGCCAACAAAATAAAATCCAAATTATTGCCATTTATATTGTATTGCCACTTTATTATATAAATAAATCTTAAACATACTTTTATGATAATATCTTTAACAGTTTTCAAGCCTTACATCCTGAAATGCCTCCTCTATGCATTGTGCTCTAACAATAATGTAGTAAATTTAATTCACTCCAAATCATGCTAGTTTTTATGCCTCCATGCCATACATCCACTTTAGAATTCCTTTTCCTTTAGCCAGCCTAACGATAGCCTTACTTATTTAAAAATCAGCTTAAACATTTTCCTCTCTATAAATTTTGACTGCCTTAAGACATATGTTAATAATTTTTCACTTCAGAACTTTTAACATCTATTTGTCATTGCCTTTATTATGCAGCAATGCATTTCCAAATGACTTAAGAGTGTCTTAATGCAATAAGTCTTGTAAGCTGCAGACAGCTCTACCATTCTGGAATATGGAGGGCAGCAGCCCCATTCTCACAGCTCTACTAGGTAATGACCTACTGGGGATTCTGTGTGGGAGTGCCAACCTAACATTTCCCCTTGGCACTACCCTAATACAGGTTGTCTATGAGGGCTCTGCCCCTGCAGCAGGATTCTATCTGGACACCCAGGCTTTATTATATCCTCTGAAATCTAGGCAGAGGCTGCCAAGTGTTCTTCATTCTTACATTCTGCACACCTACAGGCTTACCATCACTTGGAAGCCATCAAGGCTTATTTCTTGCTTTCTCCAAAGTAGCAGCCTGAGCTGTACCTGGGCTTCTTTGAGCCACAGAATGGGAATAGCCGGGATGTAGGGAGCAGTGTCTCAAGGCTGCTAAGGCAGCAGGACCCTGGGCCTGGCCTAAAAAACCATTCTGTCTTCCTAGGCCTCTGGGGCTGTGATGGGAGGGGCTTTCATTAAGGTCTCTAAAACGCCTTTGAGGACTTTTGCCATTCTCTTGGATATTGGCACTTTGCTCCCTTTTGGTTATATAAATATCTCTGCCAAGTGGTTGCTCCAAAGCCTGCTTAAATTCCTCTCCCAAAAAAAGCTTTTTCTTTCCTTGACACATGGCCAGCCTGCTAATTTTCCAAATGCTTATGCTTTGCTTTCTATTTAAATATAAATTATAAATTTAAGTCACTTCTTTGCTCCTGCATTTGAGCATACGTTGCTGGAAGCAGCCAAGCCACATCCTGAACCCTTTGCTGCTAGAAATTTCTTTCACCAGATACCTTAAATCATCACTCTGATGTTCAAACATCCACAGATCTCTAGGGCAAGGGCACAATGCAGCCAAGTTATTTGCTAAGGCTAACACACACGACCTTTACTCCAGTTTCCAATAACTTCCTTGTTTCTGAGACCTCACCATCCTCGTCTTCACTGTCCATATTTCTATCAGCATTTCAGCCACAATCACTTAACAAATCTCTAAGAAGTTCCAAACTTTCCCTTGTCTTCCTATCTTCTTCTGAGCCTTCCAAACTCTTCCAACCTCTGCCCATTCCACATTTTCAGGTATCTTTACATCAGTGTCCTACTTACAGTACCTATTTTCTATATTAGGCCATTCTTGTGTTGCCAGAAAGAAATACCTGAGACTGAGTAACTTATAAAGAAGGGGGGCTTAATCGGCTCACAGTTCTGTAGGCTTTATAAGAATCATGGTGCCAACATTTGCTTGAATTCTGGGGAGGCCCTGGGAAGCTTACAATCATGGTGGAAGGCAAAAGGGAGCAGATGCATCACATGGTGAAATCAGGAGCTAGAGAGAGTGTGTACATGGAAGGGAGAGGTGTCACAAACTTAAATTACTAGATTTTGTGAGAAGTCACTCATTACTGCAAAGACAGCACCAAGCCATGAGGGATCCACCCACATGACCCAAACACCTCTCACCAGCCCTACCCCTAGCATTGAGGATTATAATTCAATATAAGATTTGGGCAGGAACAAATATACAAACTATATCTCAATAAGAGAACTAATTAACCAATAAATATTCAATCTTTGACTTTCTTATGTAAGACTTTTATTTTAATTAATTTATTTTTTGACATGGAGTCTCACTCTGTCCCCCAGACTAGAGTGCAGTGGCATGATCTTGGCTCACTTCAACCTCCACCTTGTGGGTTCAAGCAATTCTTCTGACTCAGCCTCCTGAGTAGCTAGGATTACAGGCACTCGCCACCACGACTGGCTAATTTTTGTATTTTTAGGAGAGATGGGGTTTCCCTATATTGGCCAGGCTGGTCCTAAGCTCCTGACCTCAGGTGATTCACTCGCCTCAGCCTCTCAAGTGCTGGGATTACAAGCATGAGCCACCATGCCCAACCTGATACCTATATATACATTTTTTGAGAGACAGAGTCCTCCTGCTCTGACCTCCAGGCTAGAGTGCAGTGGCACCACCTTGGCTCACTTCAACCTCTGCCTCCTGGATTCACATGATCCTCCTATCTCAGCCTCCTTCGTAGCTAAGACTACGGGTGAGTGCCACCACGCCCGGCTAATTTTAGTATTTTTAGTAGAAACAGGGTTTCATCATGTTGGCCAGGCTGGTCTTGAACTCCTGACCTCAGGTGATCTACCTGCCTTAGCCTTCCAAAGTGCTGAGATTACAGGCATGAGCCACCACTTATTATTATTATATAATACCAATCCTACAAGAGTTTAAATGCATTATTTTATTCTATACTTTTTAGCTATATTATCCGGAAAGTTAGACTTGATTGCTACTCCATTATTCATTTTTACATCTTCAAATTTAATATGACATATTGCTAGGGTTTTAATAATTGTGTCCCCCAAAATTCATGTTGAAACCCAATCACCTATGTGAGGGTATTAGGAAGCTGAACTATTGGAAGGTAATTGTGTCATGGGCTCAGAGCTCTCATGAATTTTTATTTTTAAAAAGGCCCAAGAGAAACCCTTTGCCCCTTCTACCATATGAGAACACAGTAGAAGGCATCACTTTTGAACCAGAAAACGTATCATCACTAGACACTCTGATCTGCTGGAACCTTGATACTGAACTTCTCAGCCTCCAAAGCTGTTAGAAATAAATTTCTGCTATTTAAAATCTACCCAGTTCATGGTATTTTTGTTATAGCAGCACAGATGGGCTAAAAGATGTTTATTCTTCTTATGATTTGTCTCATCAGACTCAGTAGATATGTAAAAATATGACATGAACTCAACAATTCTACACATATTTCCTGGTAGCTAATTATGAGCTTAACATGAGCAAGGAACTATATATATGGGCTACAGAGGAAATACGAAGTCAATCTCCTGATCCAAAGAAGTTTAGATGCTAACACATGAAACACAAGATAAATTAAGCAAATGACAACTAAAGACTCAGCTATGTGGCCAAGATTATAGGTATTACAGGACTTCACAAACAGGGAGATGAATGTGAGAATGGAATGTTAAATAAAACCTAATATTTGTTTTGAAGTTTAAACTGCATTGAGTTTTTAAGAGGAGAAAGATGGAGGAGAGATGCAGTTCCTGGCAAAGAAGAACTGGGAAAGAAAAGGGTAACACAGATATTGCCTGGAAAGAAGTTCATTCTGGTATCATTCTCCATGAATATAAAGCAACAATTATTTTGCACACTACTCCTTTTTGTTAGAAATGCCTCAGATCTTCAATTAACATTTGATAGATCTGTATTAGTATCAACAATGACAAAAACTTCTCTTTTACTATATGGGATGGTAAGTTTTATGTTTTAACTGGGCTAGGCCGTCGAGATTTTGCTATGAAGATACTTTTCGGGTGTGATTAACATTTAAATCAATAAATTTTGGGTAAAGCATAATGTGGGTGGATCACATTGGCCTCTTCCACAGTTCCATCAGTTGAAGACTATAAGAGCAATTATTGAGTTTTCCCAAAGAAGAAGAAATCCTTCTCAATACTGCAACATACAAACCCTACCTGAGTCTCTCCAGTCCCACAATGTCTTTAGACAATGCCTTAAATTTCTCTCTTGCTTGCTCTCATTTATTCTGTCCCTTCCCACCCCTCAAAGCCCCACCCACATCTTCAATTGATTCTATTTCTCAGGGGAACTCTGACTAATATACTACCCTTACATTTCTAACATTACTGTTTTCCCTACCTAGTAAGACTACTTTAAGCTTAACATATACAAGCATATTATAACATAATATGTTAGGAAAAAAATGACTATTTGTAATGCAACTGCTGATTTGTTTAACTAGGAACAAACAATGGAATAAGAATTCTTTCCTTCAAATAATAAATAGTGAGATTTGAAAAATATATAAAAAACAATTAAATGAAGTCAATCTACTCTCATTTGTCACTGGCTAAAAATACAGAATACATAGCATAGGATATTGTTTAAAAATCCCAGAACCCTGTAATACCTTCATACATTAAAGGGGCTTTAATAAAAAAATGATACAGTTAACTGTGAAATTATTTTCTTTGTCCATTTTTATCAGTATCTTATGATTACATGTGCTCTTTTTTACATAATTAATTAAAATATCAGCCACCAAAATATATTCAAAGCAATATGGAAACCAAGAAGAATGTGATTTTCTCTGCCAGCAGCAATCTGCAATAGGGCTGTTATCTATACAGCCTAAACAGCTCTCCCCAACTGGGAAATAGCAACTTTCCCATTATGGAGATGTTATTATTTTTCAAGATGATCTGCTCTATGTACTGCTACCCAGCATGCTATCCATAACTCTCCAGATAAATTGAAGGAACTGAAAAATTTATGAACTCATGAATTCTTTTCTTGTAGGGAACCCCCAGTCCAATTCACCAGAAGATTTCTTATGCCTATGTGAAGACCCTTTGGCAAAACAGAAAATGTGTGGGGATAGTAATGGGACATTAAAATGGACTACTATTTACTAGAAATTCTCTTGTGACTGTGTATGAGAAAAAGTAGACTATGACCATATTATAGCTTGCTAGGTTGTAGTACACCTTAAAGATATCATATAATAAAGCTAATCCACTACATCTTTTTCTTTAGTAGTTTTACACTGATTTTGAAGTGACCATTTTACACAAAATATGCTTAATATATTATGTAGATATTATTCCAATGAATCAGATCCATTATAAAGATTAAATTAGTATAAACATTAACAGATAATAATTACAAAGCATGTCACAAACAGACTTACTCAAAACCAAATAAGGTAAAGGACAAATCTAAATTAGGTCATCTCTTGGTATTCATATGGGGTTTGTTTCAAAAACTCCTGGAGACAGCAAAATCTGATGCTCAAATCTTATATAAAATGATATAATATTTGCATACAGCCTCTCCTCATCCTTTCATGTATTTCAGGTCATCTCCAGGCTATTTATAATACCTAATATGATGTAAATATATATACATACAATGTAAATATATATATACATATATAATTTTTTTCCAAATATTTTGGATCCATGGTTGAATTTGCAGATGAGGAGCCCACAGATACAAAGGACTAGTTGTACACATTATTTTGTTTGATTTCATTATACCTTTACAGTAAAGTATTTTTCTTATGATATTTCTTCAATGCAATTTTTCTTTGTTCTAAAGGGTACATTTGTCCAAACTTACTTGTTTACTTCGTCAGAAAAACTACTGATCAGAAAAGACAGTTTTCTTTAGAAAACTTTCAGCACATTACTTTTTACTGCATGGCTATCATAGCATCTTGGTTACAAGCAATTGACTATATATGAGTACATTTCCTCATTAACCATATTTTACCTGAATCTTCCTAGAGCATCCATTTGTGAATTTTTACATGAAAATGTATGCGACCTAACTTCTTAAAGGTTTGTCTATGGAAGTCAGGGAGTTTGTTCAATAAATATTTTATGCCACTGTGGACTTAATGTTAAATTCCTCCCATAGCTCAAAAAACATTTCAAACTTTAGCATATCAAGTCCTAAAATCCAAATTTGATTTGATAAACTCACACGTCAACATTCTAGTACATATCTGTAACACAGTTGTTGATTTCTCTTCCTTTATAACTAAGTTATATTACTTTGAGTAGACTCTATATATATTAACTTTGGAAACATTTGAAAAGAAGGTGAGGGATGTTTCTATGTGCATGTGTACATGATAGAGAAGATGAGGGAGATAGAGGCAGAGAGAATATAGTTTCAACTTAGTGTTCCTTGGGCATTCCAAATTCATCAGGATGCATGTCCATTTGGGGGTACAGAGATGTAACTATCTAAAAGCATTCTATGATTTATAATATTTAACATATAAAGTTATGAATCTGATAGTATATATCTCCATACCATTCTGTTCAGACCTCTGAACAGGGCAAGGTGAAATTTCTGAAGTTTAGAAAGCAATTACATTGCAAAGGAACAATGAATTGGTGTTGCTTACTAACAGAGATACACATTTTCAGGTTGTTTCATTGTTGATGCTGCTGCTGTTGTTTTTCATTTAAAGGACCTTTTTCCTCAAGAAATAGTTTGGTAAGTATAAATACTTAGAAGGTTTTCTTTAGTTGACTGCATTGGCTGTTACAGGCCTGAAGATGTGGAAATTGTTCAAATTATTTGATAACATGGCTTTAAAATTTACACTGATTTGATGGACAGAGGGTTTTTTGTTTAAGATATTGGACAACATTAATGTTCCATTTCCTCATTTGTCATGTTTTCCTATTGTCAACAAAGAATCTCTAATAGTTCTATTTTAATTCTCTTTTGGAAATACTTAAAGAATTGAAAAGTTCACATTAAGATGCTTTTGGGACTCTCTAGGAAATCTTTCCATCTCATTAGGCTAGATGCCCAGAAGCTCAGGCAGGGAAGTCAGACAATGAATTTCAGATCAAATCACAGAATCACAATACTTTTATGGAGTGACAATAAGCCCAAAGAGGGATTAAATAATAAATCAACACTCATCATCACTTCAATATATTATTATTTCTGCCATATCTTGGAGCATAGCCAATTATGTGTCTTTTCCATTCAACTACAGAAGAAGAGAGTATGAAGAAGGAAATAGGAAAATAAGTTTGGAATAAGTAAGTGTTCATGCAGAAAGTGAGAAATACTAGAACACTGCTACCAGTAGAAATGATAATGAGGAATCTGCAAGACCTTTCAAAGGCAATGCCAATAATATACATATAAGAAATAAAGTACAGGAAAAACTAATCTAATGATGAATGCATTTAATTGAAACCAATAGAAGTATTATTTGAATTACAAGATATTAGAAGAGATTAGCAATCTTGCATCCATATTGAAATGGAGATTTCAAGGAAATGAAATTGGATATTGGATGTGTTGCTGGCAAAAAAGATAATCAGTAAATAGTCACTAACTGAAGCTAAAATGCAAGACTAATTTAATAAGAAAGTCATAGAATTTTTTAGATCCCATCAATTTACAGGTAATAAAATAAAACGTAAAGTGATTACAAATGATTTGCCCCAAGCCATTGTCCAAAGCAGAGCTGGATGACATCCTCTAACAGTACCTAGAATGGCCTCTATTATCTCCTAACTCAAATTCTATACATAACCAAAGTTCCAATTCAAATTTCACCACACTTCTATGTTTCTATATCACATGTACTGCGTCTCTGGATTTAAGTATTATGTATCGTCTTTGTAATATGTTTATTATGCAGTATACTAATACTTCTTTCATAGGTGTATTTATGGCTGCTACAATCAATTTGCCTTATTAGAACTGTATGTATTTAAAAGACACTCCAAAAATGCTTGCAGCCTAGATGCAATAAATAAAGAAGGAAAATTGCTGTCTTTGAAGTCAATTTAAAGTTTTGAAAGATTTTTGTGCTACCACTTCACGTACACATTAAGAAAAAGCATTTTATTCGCAATGGTTCAATATTTTCCAATAGCCAGGATAATGTTGACATTTTACATGAAATGCTTTGTCTTTTTCTTGCCATATAGTTCCAAGATAAGTTATGTCCATTCTTTGTTTAAAAACTTATCTCTTTTATATTACTTATAGCTGAATTTTTCCAGAGACTTTACAGCTATTCTTATTTCTTTATATAGTCCCTTGGAATATTTACACACCTAACTTGACAGATGTATTAAAATGATATATATATATCTATCTACATTTTATTTGGTTTTTGTGTGTTTTCCACCAGTTATCCACATTAGATTTTCTATTTTCTCAAATGCTCAAGCAATATTTCATTATGTCAGTCTGTCAATTCTAGTTATGGTTCATAACAATTAGCATGCCCTGAAATGAAATTGATGTATTATGAAAAACGAACCTGTGAACAGGAAAAATTTTGACTAGGAAGTACAGATAAGTTAAATGCTCTCTTTGTGTGTTATTCTAATATGCACATCATTACTAATAGAATTTCATTTACTGCAGAGTATTTTACTTACAAATAGTTGAAATAAAAATAATAAATAGCATGAATGTTAATTCAGAATAAATTCATGAACACCTATTATTTTATGTCCAGTGACATTAAATAATAGTTAACACACCTGGTATGTAGTAGATGTTGAATAAATATTTTCCAAATGAATGAATGAATTTATGTTCAGAATGCAAGAAAAAAAGCACAACATCATCTTCATTTATTTTGGGTGTTAATATACTCTGACTCTTGTGTGATACTTAAGATTTACTTGTTTAAGAATGCCTACTATGGGTGATCAAAAATACATTTTAATTTTAAATCACTAAAGCTTACATGGAAACATAGAAAACATATTTGTCCCAATAATAGCTTAAAATGATATTGAAGTCCCAATCTAGAAGTTTGTATGTCATGTTTTACATGGTAATTGTACAATAAAAGGGTAAGCAACAAATAGAGCTAAATTATTTAATGCATTCATTAATAAAAATATTAGAAATTGGAATTCAATTGCTTGATAACATATACTTTATAGAACAACACAAAGCATCTGTTTCCTTTTCATCTACATGATCACCAAAACATTAAATCTTAGTAGCTTCCAGTTTAGGTTGACAACTGAGCGTGCATTGCACATACTGAATAGATTTTCACCTTTTCAACTGAAGAGTGTTCACCAGATGATAATTAATATCTGCTAAGTGCTCTTCAGACTAACATGATATCATCAAGAAATATCACAAAAGTGTTGACATGATGCTCATCCAGCTGGAGATTCCAAACAAGTCTGTTTTCACTGCCATTTATTGAAAATTGTATCTCTGCACCAGCTGGTCAGATCCTTTTCCTTTACCCCACTTTCAACAGAAGAAAACAAGACTGTGCTTTTTGTTTGTTTGTTTATCTAGTTTATCCAGTTTAAGCTGATGAGGAGGTAGAAAATACATATTTGAAATTAAAATTGAATTATGAATTATAATCACCCTAACCATGTAAGTTCATTACTTTATATATATCAAATATAATTTGTTTCCTAACATTTAATTCAGTAACTCAGTTCAGAGAAGGAGAAGAAAATTAATGAGCTAAAATATATGTAAAAACTAGTATATTCTGTGCATAAACAAAAATGTTAGTGTCATTTGCTGTTATTTATCAAAGGTTGTTTGCCTTATTAGAGTAATAATACAGCTTAACTATGAAAATTTGAATCTATATTAAATGAGATATAAAATAAAAATGAAATGCGCATATAAAACCCATGGAAAGGTGTGGTTAACAGAATAGTTTGTAAGTCAAATACTAATTTAAACCCAAATTAAGATCTGTGGTTTAATTTCTTAATCTGCATTTTCTTTTGCCAAACTGTTAAGAATAGCACATAATAACATTTCTTATCCAACAAGGTTGGGTGAGAATTGAGGGAAAAAAAACGTTCGAGTTGATTTACACTGTTCTTAGCAAATGGGAAGCACTTAAAAAAGGATAACTGTTATTATCAATATCAACACTGATTTTTATAGAAATATACATATGTAACAACATGTTGATATGTGTCTCCTCTGTCCCAATGCCGCTCTTCCATATAAAGTATTACTTATATTTCTTTCCTTTTTATAATTAGTAATTTTTTCCCAACATGAATAAATTGAAGGGGCAAAAGGAGAAGGCAACTTAATGACCACCTCTACTGAAGTATTTACTTTTTATTCACTGCTTTGGGGGTACACATCTATTTTGTGCCCTATTTTATCTTCCCAGTTCTGAGAAATGTTTAACCGTAATCTGAGGCTACATCAATTATTTACCTGATCATCCTTCCCTTGGAATCAAAGCCTGTGAATAACCAGGTATTTTAAATTCATAAAGAATGAAAATCCAATTATTACATACTTAAGAATCACTTTCCTCATACATATCTCTGATCATTCCATGAAAAATAAATGCATGTAAATTTCTCCAACTTGGAAAAAGTTTATCTTTGTCATTGTTTTATGGCAAAGATGAAATAAGAAGCTTAAACAGTCCTAGGTTGAGGATGGCAATAGATCTACTGCCAAAAGGACCCCAAACAGACATTTCCTAATATTCTCAATCCTTCCCTAATCTCTATTCATGCAGGTATTCTTAATCTGTGTTCCAGGAATTAAGGGCCACTGGGCTATGACTCAGTAGTTCTCAATTCAGGGTGATTTTGTCTACTTGGTAGCATTTAACAATACCTAGATGCTTTTTTTGGTTTTCAAAACTCAAGAAGGTAAATGCTACTGGTATCAAGTGGATAGAGGCCAAGGTTATAGCAAAACACCATCAACACACAGGACAGACCCCACAACTAAGCATTATATGGCTAAAAATATCATTCACCCTGAAGTTCAGAAACTTTGGAATGGGCTTTCAGAGATATGTGATGGTCGCGCGCGCGCACGCACGCGTGTCTATGTGTTTGTGTGTGTGAACATTCAGCAACCCCTAGCAGAACATTGTTTCATTAAAATTATTAAGAACAAATATTTCTCCCAAATATTTCATTACCGCTGATTTAGAGTGAAAAAAAAAAAACTAGAAAATAGAGCAAAAATAAAAAAATATATTATGCATAAATAATCTATTGACATTTAGGGAATAAAATTAGCTTAATTGTCCTGGATTCCACAGGACAATTAAATAACTAAATTATTATATGTAAGTTTATAATGAATGTAATGCATACATACAGAATGTAAGTTAATTTTTTGAGACTCTATGTTAAAAATTCAAAAGGATAATGAGTACTGAGAAATTGCTTGTTGAAAACTAATCTATTTATAAATACTCTATAAACCTATAAATATGCCAATCACTTTTTTAGTTTCATGAAAAGAACAATGCATAGGAGCCAATACCTTTCTATTTTAGGTTGCTTACTAAAAAGCTACATGACCTTGGTTATTTTATCTTTTAATTTATAGTTCTCTACATACCGTCATTTAGTATTTAAAAGCTATGTCTCAAATCCTAGAGGGAAAGTTTTTTCCATCTGTAATTAGAGGAAAAAGTTTTACTAGTGTATTATATTCCACGGCAACACAGTGCTTATTCTCATGAATCAAAGTTATTATGGAAAGGGAGGTTTTCATCTCATCATATCCTTCTAAAGGGTATCATGTCTAGTTAATAGACCCTTCCAAGAGTATGAACATGGGGAAGCCTAATAAGTGTTCTTTGACAATAATAAGGTACACATAAAATTATTCTTGTATATGGTTTTCTCTCAGGCAAAATTGCTATGCAGGTAAAGTTTATCTTTTGTTAATGCTCACCTTTTAAAATTCTTATTCCTCTATCTCAGTAGTAATTACTCCAATTTTTATCACATTATTTTTGTTTGGCATTTATTTCTCTCATTTAAAGTGCTTTCTAAAACAATCAACTGAAATGTAATGTTAAAATAGTAATAACAAAAACTTAATCATTTACTATGTATTGTGTACTGCACTAAGCACTTTATATAAATTTCCTTTTCTGCTCCTTAGAGTAACCCTAAAAAGTATGGAGTCATTCTCATTTTATCATCTTGAACCATGGCTTTGAGAGGTAAAGTTGCCTAAATTCACAATAGGAAATGAAAGAATTTAGATTACTCTGACATTGAAATCTGTGAATTAAAACTTTACCTTCCTGCAAAGGGTGTTTATATAGTGTAAAGACATCCTCCATCCTTGGTTTCACCCCAAATCAAGATTTTATTCTCTATTGATAAGCCCTTTACAAGGGATATTTCTGAAGAGAAACTTTCTTCTCATTCATTAAATTATATAATCTGTATTTGTAAACAGCACAAAATAATTTACTCGTGCTTACTAAGCACTTACTGTGAGTCAGGCACTGTTTTTAGTAATACAAAAGTTTCATATAAATAAATTTTCACAACCATTCTATAAAATATTCACTATTGGCACATGAGGTTAAGCACTTTGTCCGAAATGTGGTATCAAGATTGTGATTTAAAATGAAGCATTTAACTCTAGAGATGACATTACACATAAGTATGTTCCATTATTACTCTGTCAGATACTTTTCAAACTGACCTACTTGCCCCAGTAAAATGGACTGTGGATGAAATACAACTTTTCTAAATAGTTGCTCAAATTAGAATATAATATTTCGAATGAATTCCAGTTGAAATGCAATATAAATTTACATTTGATTCAGTATTTCATCCTACAGTAAGGGAACCAAATTCTTAGAAGCCGAAATTTACATGCAGACTGGGAAATTACATTTCTTTCTGAAAAGTGATCAGATTATAAAAATTAGTCTAGAAGCAAAATATAATTAAAACAATTCTTAAAGATTGAAAAAAGCAGAAATGTAAACATAAAATGTTTGACCATATTAACACAGATATTTCTGAAATATTCTAGATATCGTTATAAAATTATGGCTTTTGTTTGTATTATACAGTGAGTTCAATTTTAGAAAGATCACATATGAGCATGTTATAAAAAATCATTTAACGTTTTTGTTCTAGGAGGAAAAATCATGTTTTACAGTAATACCAAAAGTAAACAAAGAAAGTCACAATTAATATGAGCCTAGGTGGATCCAAGATGGCTGAAGGAACAGCTCTGTAGTGCAGCTCCCAGTGAGAACAATGAAGAGGGTGAGTGATCACTGCATTTCAAAACGAGTTACTACTGCCCACAGACCAGGCGATTCCAGGGCTGAAAAGTAACATGAGTTTCCAGCACGGCTGTTTCAGCCGGCACAGCGGGTCTCTGCACAAAAACTCACACACATCTGGGCAGCTGTTTCAACTGGCGCCTGGAGTGCCTGGGAGACAGAGCCGCCCATTCAACTGAAAAAAAAAGAGACTGAAATGGAGCCACGTGATCTGGATTGGTGGGTCCCACACCCACAAAGACCAGCAATCTGAAACGCTCTGGATTCAGAGTTTCAAAGCAAGTGCAGCTGGACCCAGGACAGTCCAGGTCTGTGGGGGGAAGGGCGTCCACCATTACTGAGGCAGTCTGCCATTACTGAGGCAATCTGCCATTACTGAGGCAGTCTGCCATGACTGAGGCAGACCGCTATTACTGAGGCAGTTCTAACTACATCTCTATAAAGAAAACCACAAGGAAGATCACACAGCACCTGGACAGAGCCCACAGAAGCTCAGCAACACTGCTGGCAGACTGTGACGAGGCTACCTCCTAGCTGGGCAGGACATCTCTGAAAAAAGGCAGCAGCACGTGAGGAACTTATAAATAAAGCCCCACCTTCCCAAGACAGGGCACCTGGGAAAAAAAAGCAGTTATGAGTTCTGCTGCACCAGACTTAAACATACCTGCCCAGCAGCTCTGAATGAAAATATAGAGCTCACGGATCAACACTTGAGCTCCTATAAGAGTTAGACTATCTCCTCAAGCAGCTCCCTGATCCACCTATAATCAAAGAGACGCCTCATAAAGTACAGGCTGACATCTGATTGGTATCCTTCTGGGACGAAGATAACAGAAGAAGAAACTGACAGAAACCCTTACTGTTCTGCAGCCACCACAGGTGATCCCCAGGCAAGCAGAATCTGGAGTGTACCTCCAGCAGTCCTACAGCAGAGGGGCCTGACTGTTAGAAGGAAAACTAAAAAAACAGAAAATAATAACTTCATCATCAATAAAAAGGACGTCCACTCAGAGATCTCCGCAAAAAGTCACCAACTACAAACACAGCAGGTAGGTAAATCCACAAAGATAGGAAGAAACCAGCACAAAAAGGATGAAAACACCCAAAACGAGAATGCCTCTCCTCCTCCAAGGGTTCACAACTCCTCACCAGCAAGGGAACAAAGCTGGATCGAGAATGAGTCTGATGAATTGACAGAAACGGGCTTCAGAAGGTGGGTAATAACAAACTTCTCTGAGCTAAAAGAACGTGTTCTAACCCAATGCAAAGAAACTATGAACTTGAAAAAAGGTTTGACGAAATGTTAAGAATAAACAGCTTAGGGAAGAATATAAATGAACTGATGGAGCTGAAAACACAACACGAGAACTTTGTGAAGCACACACAAGTTTCAATAGCCAAATTGACCAAGCAGAAGAAAGGATATCAGAGATTGAAGACCAACTCAACGAAATAAAACAAGAAGGCAAGATTAGAGAGAACAGAGTTAAAAGAAATGAACAAAGCCTTCAAGAAATATGAAATTATGTGAAAAGACCTAATCTATGTTTGATAGGTGTACCTGAATGTGACAGGGAGAATGAATTCAAGCTGGAAAATACTCTTCAGGATATTATCCTGGAGAACTTCCCCAACATAGCAAGGCAGGTCAATATTTAAGTCAAGGAAATACAGAGAACACCACTAAGATATTCGTAAAGAAGAGCAACTCCAAGGCACATAATCATCAGATTCGCCAGGGTTGAAATGAAGGAAAAAATGATAAGGACAAAGAGAAAGGTTGGTTTACCCACAAAGGGAAGCCCATCAAACTCACAGAGGATCTCTCAGCAGAAACCCTACAAGCCAGAAGAGACTATGGGCAAATATTCAACATCATTATAGAAAAGAACTTTCAACGAAGAATCTCATATCCAGCCAAACTAAGCTTTATAAGTGAAGGAGAAATAAAATCCTTTACGAACAAGCAATTGCTGAGAGATTTCGTCACTACCAGGCCTGCCTTACAGGAGCTCCTGAAAGAAGCACTAAACATAGAAAGGAACAACCAGTACCAGCCAATCCAAAAATGTACCAAATAGTAAAGAGCATCGACACAATGAAGAAGCTGCATCAACTTATGGGCAAAACAATCAGCCTCAAAATGGTAGGACCAAATTCACACATAACAATATTAACTTTAAATGTAAATGAGCTAAATGCCCCAATCAAAAGACACAGACTCGCAAATTGGATAAAAAGTCAAAACCTATTGGTGTGCTGTATCCAGGAAATCCATCTCACATGCAAGGACACACATAGGCTCAAAATAAAGGGATGGAGGAAGACTTACCAAGCAAACGAAGAGCAAAAATGGAAGGGGTTCCAATCCTAGTCTCTGATAAAATAGACTTTAAACCAACAAAGATCAAAAGAGACAAAGAAGGGCATTACATAATGGTAACAGGATGAATGCAACAAGAAGAGCTAATGATCCTAAATATATATGCACCCAATACGGGAGCACCCAGATACTTAAAGCAAGTTCTTAATGACCTACAAAAAGACTTAGACTCCCACAAAATAATAGTGGGAGAATTTAACACTCCACTGTCAATATGAGACAGATCAATGAGACAGAAAATTAACAAGGATACCCAGGACTTGAACTCAGACCTGGACCAAGCAAACCTAATAGACATTTACGGAACTCTCCACCCCAAATCCACAGAATATACATTCTTCCCAGCACCACATCACACTTACTCTAAAACTGACCACATAATTGGAAGTAAATCACTCCTCAGCAAATGCAAAAGAATGGAAATCATAACAAACAGTCTCTCAGACGACACTGCAATCAAATTAGAACTCAGGATTAAGAAACTCTCTCAGGACTGCACAACTTCATGGAAACTGAACAACTGGCTCTTGAATGCTGATTGGATAAACAATGAAATGAAGGCAGAAATAAAGATGTTCTACAAAACCAACAAGAATGACGACACAACATTCCAGAATCTCTGGGACACATTTAAAGCAGTGTCAAGAGGAAAATTTACATCAATAAATGCCCACATGAGAAACAAGGAAAGATCTAAAATCGACACCCTATCATCAAAATTGACAAACCTGATGAAAACCAGCACTGGGGAAAGGATTCCATGTTTAATAAATAGTGTTGGGAAAACTGGCTAGCCATGTGCAGAAAGCTGCAACTGGACCCCTTCCTGACACCCTACACTAAAATTAACTCCAGGTGGATTAAAGACTTAAACATAAAACCTAACACCATAAAAACCCTAGAAGAAAATCTAGGCAAAACCATTCAGGATGTAGGCATAGGCAAGGACTTCATGACTAAAACACCAAAAGCATTGGTAACAAAAGCCAAAATAGACAAATGGGATATAATCAAACTCCAGAGCTTCTGTACAGCAAAAGAAACAATCATTAGAGTGAACCAGCAACCAACAAAATGGGAAAATATTTTTGCAACCTGCCTATCTGACAAAGGGCTAATAGCCAGAATCTACAAAGAACTAAAACAGATTTATAAAAAAAAAAAAAACCCATTCAAAAGTGGGTGAACGGTATGAACAGACAGTTTTCAAAAGAAGACATTTATGAGGCCAACAAACATATGAAGAAATGCCCATCATCACTGGTCATTAGAGAAATGCAAATGAAAACCACATTGACATACCATCTCACAACAGTTACAATGGCGATCACTAAAAATCAGGAGACAACAGATGCTGGAGAGGATGTGGAGAAATAGGAACACTTTTACACTATTGGTGGGAGTGTAAATTAGTTCAGCTGTTGTGCAAGACAGTGTGGCACTTCCTCAAGGACCTAGAAATAGAAATTCCATTTGACCCAGCAATCCCATTATTGGATATATATCCAAAGGATTATAAATCATTATATTATAAAGACACATGCACATGTATGTTCATTGTGGCACTGTTTACAGTAGCAAAGACCTGAAACCAACCCAAATGCCCATCGATGATAGACTGGACAAGGAAAATGTGGCACATATGCACCATGGAATACTATGTATCCATAAAAAACGAGTTTGTGTACTTTGTAGGGACACTCATGAATATGGAATCAGCCATTCTCAGCAAACTGACATAAAACAAAATCAAACACTGCATGCTCTCACTCATAGGCGGGTGCTGAACAATAAGAACACATGGATACAGTGAGGGGAGCATCACACACTGCAGTCTGTTGTGGGAGAATAGGGGAGGGACAGTGGGGGATAGGGAGGTTGGGGAGGGATAACATGGGGATAAATGCCAGATATAGGTGACAGAGCGATGGATGCAGCAATCCACGTTGCAATGTATGTACCTATGCAACAATCCTTCATGTTCTGCACATGTACCACAGAACCTAAAGTGCAATAAAATATATAAATATGTATATTTATATATATGTACATTTGAGCCATATATATATACATATATATGTGTTTGTGTGTGTGTGTGTGTGTATGTGTGTGTGTGTGTGTGTATATATATATATATATATATATATATATACATATTAGCCTAAATAGATGGCCATAGAATAAGCTGACATTAAATTGGTACTATGAATGATGGGACCATAAAAATATATAGTTTTTTACTATCCTTTAACATATTTACATTTATTGTCACTTAATTTCATAGCCAATTTAGAGTCCAATATTGTTGTTTTATCACCTAGCATAATGTATTGTATTTTCAAGTCCCTCACATTTTAAAATAGAAATTTAATAGGCAAATCTTCTAATGAATATATAAGAATGTTTCTCAAACTTTTTTATGCAGAACACTGGTTTAAAGAGTTACTTCACAGGTTTTATTCAAACTATATATTTGTTATGATTTGCCAAAATGTACATTTAGCATTGTCATATTCAATATTTAAATTCTGTAAGTTTAAAAAAAATTCTAAAACTTTTTTTTCTGTGAACAAAATTTCACTGAGAACCAACTGTGGGGTCAGGCACCACTTTGGCAAGTCTTGGCATAAAGCATGCAAGATCCATGTTCTTACACAGAAGTACTTGAATACTACTCAGCCATAAAATAATAAAATCATGCCTTTACAGCAACATGGATGAAACTTGAGGCTATCATTCTAAGTGAAGTAATTCAGAAACAGAAAGTTAAATACCACATGTTCTCACTTAGAAGTGGCAGCTGAACGATATGTAACATGAACATACAGAGGGAAATGACAGACATTGGAGATCTCAAAAGGCATAAGGGTAGGAGCAGAGTGAGGGATAAAAAATTACCTGTTGGGTACAATGTACCTTATTTGGATGATGTATACACTAAATGTCCAGACTTCACCATTACACAATATCTCTATGTAACAAAACTGCACTTGTACCCCCAAATCTATTTGTTAAACAAAGAATGGTAGAAAGACAATAAACACAGTATCATGAAAGAGCACATCATATGGGGGATAATGGGCATCTTAACATTTGTCTGGGAAGCTATCCTAGATTGGATACTTGAGTGGCAGGGCATGCTTGCTGAGAACGTACCTTTTACACTCAATCGTGAGTGGCAACAAAGCCGGAATGGTATTTCCCTTATCTACATAGGGTTGGGAAAGTGAAGTGCAATACTATACGTAGAAATAATGATTTCTGTAAAGGGGGTAGATTGGGAGATGAGGCTGTGCCCTGCCTGAGTTCTGGAAGCTTTCTCCTGAAGTGAAAGCTCAAATAGCAGTGGTTTCCTTTATAGTCACAAAAGAAATCCAATTGGAACACAACAGGAGAAGAATACACAGAGTTCATTACCTTTGCCCTTATTTAAAACTCTTATTTTCTTCTGTGACTGTTTGGTTTTCCTGTTTCCATTTGTTTGCCTGACATATATAATAAGCTTTTTGAGGGCAAGAGATTTTTCATTTTTGTTTTTCCTAGGGGATCCCAGTCATCTAATAGAATACTCTCACAGGCTAAATGCTCAAGCACTATTAGTTGTATCAATGAATAAATCATTATTATCTCCTCCACTCAAAGGGCAAAGATGTTTATAATTACCAAAATATCATTTATCCATTTCTCTCCATGGATGTGCAATAAAGGTACATATATACTTAATTAGTGGTACATTATTTGAAGGTATTTGTCTTCTAAAATTATTTCCAACAGCATACAATGTTTTTAAGGCAATCTCATAAAAAACAGAAGTATGAAGATAATGTTGATCAGTTAATCAAAAAGTACTTTATTATGTGGATACCATAAATATTTTATTTTTACTTAAAATATGTATATGCATATTTATGTACTAGTCTTAGAACATCAGGTCAACATGTTCTGTTAGCAAGTAACAAAGGGACTAAATTTCTACCCTTCTTCTATCACATACTGTTTCCATTAAGATGACCCTATTTTCAATTTCCTGTTCTTTAAAGAGGAATGACAATTTAAACCTTTGTGAAGCAGCCCGAGTGTAGAAGTCATCTAGGTTTTAATAATTTTCCTTCAAATTTTTGTTACCCCATCTACATATACTTAAATATTATTTTAAAAATCGTTATTTTTAACAATTACCTTTATCTAGCATTTTCAAAGAATTCAACTTTGTTTTTGTAGGAACAAAAGTCTTTCTCAACACACTCATATTTACCTGACCCTGTTAAGATGAAAAGGCAATTGAGAAAAAAAGTTTATAGTCATATTAAAAAGAAGTTTACATATATGCTGTAGGTATCAGATTTTTTAGAAAATAAAGAGTGCTGATCATATATAAGTCAGCTGAAAAAGTTTCTTAAAACATTTTTATTAACATCACATAGATGGATTAGCATTCCCATTAGCAGTCCCCAAAAAATACTATTTGGAGAAATGATCCTCAAGAGTGATCAAAGTGATCTATTTCTTCATTCTTTGAAATTGCCTATGCAAGTTGGATGTTTTAGCTCTCTAAAGTGAATAAAATCTGCTGTTGAAGTTAAATACATGCTTAATAAAAGTGATCTTAAAATCTTTCTTAAAACTTGTGATAAATGTAGTCAGTCAAAACAAAACAGAGAATTTGCAGAATGTAAAGTTATCTATACTTGAACAGTCTCTGTTCTAACTTTTTTGAATTACTGCTATGTAGGCATATCTTTTGGCAAAAAAGAAAAAAAAATCTCTTCATCACCTTCTAAACCCCCAAATAAGTGAAGTGACAAGCAAAAAGGAATTTAAAAAATGACAATGAAAAAAGATAAGGGTGATGGTATAGCGGTGGGAAAATATTTAGTAATTTTCAGTATATCACCCTTTCCCTAATTTTCTTATCCTTATGTAGATTCACTTCCTCTTAGATGTTTCCATTGTTTATGTAACACATATATTCACTAGAAAGAGTAAAGTGTGATGGGGAATGGAGCACAAAATGAGAAACTGTGTTCTTTGGAAATTAGAGGTATCACTAACTATGACAGGTATATTCAATATGGAAGCTAAAATAAAATCAAAAGCTGTTCTGGAGTCCATTGAAAATCAAATAAAATCTGTAACTCTGAGTAGTTTATGTCTGTGTAACCATTAATATGAAGACAAGTATACAGAACAAGAAATCAGACTAAGTTCCAGTCCAAGCTTTGATATTTACAAGACATGCATTATTCATAACAAAAAAAGTCTTTAAACATGTAAGCCTGTGTTTGTTCATTTTTAAAATTGGAATTTTAACACTTGTTCTGCTTCCCTAATAAAGATGTTATGTTATTTAAGAAAACATACAAACAATACAACATTTTAAGAGACAAATATTATTTCAAAGGTATGAATTATATTTAAATTTTAATTTAAAATATATAAGAAATATTTACAATTATATCTTGATGCAATTTTAATGGGATGATTTAGTCCCATAAAATAGCTAGACATTCTATGTTAAAGTTTTAAATATATAGTCATTATGATAATTATATTTTCAACAATTAAGTCATATTTATTTTTTGATATCTCTTATGCTACAATCTTTTATTACTTGTTATCCAAATTAAAATAACATATATATGGAAACTAAATAACTTCAGAGTAGTATTTTAATTCTTAAAAACTTTTAAAATATTTTATGAAATTTGAATAAATCAATTACTCTTTTTTGGGGGGATAGGGACAGATTCTTATTCTGTCGCCTCGTTGAGGTGCAGTGGCACAATCTAGGCTCACTGCAACCTCCGCCTCCGGAGTTCAAGCTATTCTCCTTTCTCAGCCTCCCAAGATGAGGTGCGCAACACCACACCTAGCTAAGTTTGGTATTTTTAGTAGAGACGGGGTTTCCCCATGTTGGCCAGGATGGTCTTGATCTCTTGACCTTGTGATCCGCCCACCTCAGTGGGATCAACTACTTCTAATGACAGAAAATACAGCCTCTACTAACACCTATAAACATTTAAAATTTAATAGACTTTCTCAGTGATAAGATAATCTTCATTTAAAATGATAATACTTGATTTCTTCTTAAAAAAACTATCATTTTGAACATAAAGAGAAATCTAAAAAAAGTACCAGAGTTTAATTTTCCTAAAGATTAAACACACATTAATAAGAAATTATTTTATATGTCTTTGGTTTTTTTGAAGATTATGTTAATGTAATAACTTTACAATTATTATAAACTACTGTGTTGAATAAGTTTTAGGTTATTTATTCAACTGTCATTTCTTCATAAAATAGTTCAGTAGTTGCAAATAATTTAACATTTTCTAATTAATCAAAGTTGAATATACCACACTACTAATTTCTATATACCTTACATAACAGATTTTTTTTCTCTAGCCTACACTTATTCTAAACTCTTGGACAATGTTTTTGTTTTAATTATGCATGACTAATGATAGCTGTTTGCCTGTTTAACCACTAACCTATCTGATGATGCCAAATGAAAATCATTTAAAATAGATAATAAATTGACTCTTTCATTAAGAAGATAGTTTTGTTAGCCTTTAACTTTAATTAATTTTGTGATACTAAGGTCAATCAGTTTCAATATTTCCATTAATCTTTGAGTATATCAAATTTCCTTTTACATTTTTTCTTAAAGAAAAATAACTGAAATGTAAACACCCAATTTAACAACTAAGAATTAATTTGAACCTAAAGTATGTAACTTATTTACTCCAGAATAACAAATCAGTGGTTAAGTATATTTTAAGCTTTCAAAGAAATGAAATATATTCAATCAATAAACTACTTATCGAATGCCCCACTAAATGGTAATATACCCTGTAGGAACCAGAAACTAAAAGTTTTTATCTTTAAAACCAAACTAAGAATTATTTGTTTCTGAAATCTCTAAGACATGTAGTATTAAATATACCTACTAAGAACTTAAAAGATATTTTAAAAATCTTCAGTGAGCTTCCTATATTTATAAATTTTAGAAATAATTTTCATAACAGTCTATACAAATCATAGGATTGCCATCATTATCAAACAGAATATTCAAAATAATTTTCCAAATCTGAAGTTTATTTAATTAGTCCTATTAGGAAGGACTTAATTCTTCTTCCTTAGTTATGACATCCTATATTTTATAATCCATCATTCAAAAAAATACTACAGCATGCATTCTAGAATTCAAGTGATTTTATTAAATAAAATTCCAAAAATAATCTTACTTTGAGGTAGTATTACATTTTTAAAAATAGTACCTTACTAAACTCCTAAGATCATCTTTTGTGAGACTATTTCCCGTCCGTATTATTATATCATTATAATGTTATTGGTATTAACATTTTCTGGGAATATGACAATGATATTTACAGAAGAGTGTGCCCTTGGCTGCACAAAACTTCTGGTGAATAATTGACCTAACATTGTAATGAACTCTAAGAATTGGAAATGCCAATACATATTTACCTTAACAAATATTTCAAATGGGATTTATATAAACTATGTTAACTAATAGCAAACTTTAATAACTTAATAAATTAAAAATGCATATGTACCAGAAGTACATACACTGTGTTAAACTAAGCATGTAAAAGATTCTACTGAGAGAAACAAGTTTTTTATAGATCATTCATTTATTTTTACAAATAGTTTTCTAACCACTAAGCCTGTTCAAAGCCTTAAGTGATACAAAGTCAATTAAGGTAATAGTTCTTTCTTCACCAGGTCTATAGCTAGGTAGAAGTCTTTTATAAAACATGCACATAAATAACTAAAATACAATAAAAGAACTTCTTTATACTCACCAAACACATTTTGTCAAATCCTGTATTAAATGCAAGGTAAATAAATTCACTAGGCAAATACATTCAGAAATGTGTGTGGGAATGAGGGAAAAAAAAATGCCATTGAGCTAAATTTAGAGAATAGAACTTGAAAGTTACTAAATCTCCTTTTTTGGAAAATCAATTGATGAGAAGGAGAATGCCCCACACAAGAGATGGCAATAGCAAAAGGTCCTATCTGAAATAAAGAATAATTAATAAGTTCCTAAAGCATACTAGAGGGCAAAGTAGTAATCATGTTATCAAAAAACCTTGATATTGGTTGCTTTCAGCTAATTCCCTATAATATCTATGAAGGTTTACTGTTGATATTTATAAAAATCATACTAGCAACATTTGTTTGCTTTATACCAGGCATGATGTTCAGGAACTTCCAAAATTTATCTCATTTAAAATCTTAGAACCTATAGGTTAGACACTATCATTAACCCACTTTACAGTGAGGTAGCCAATCGGAATCAGTTTCCTGATCCAATTTTTTAAACAATTCATAGAATTATGCCACTATTTTCAAGAACCCCATCTTATATACATATGCCTGGGTAACTATAAGTAGGAAAATGATAAGCTATTAAAAAGTTTTATGAGAAATTCAAAACAGCAAGAATAGTATATTCTTACATAGGAGAAGGAAGATGAACAGGAATTTTAATGCGAAAAAAATTATCAAGAATTTACATTTTAGTGATTTTCCCATATTAACATTATATGCATTGTGTCTTACTTAAAGCTGAATATAGAAATGTCCAGATATTGTTTGCAAGAAACTAGTTACATGTATCAAACATGAACAGAATTTCTGAATGCCATAAGAAAATTCAGAAAATCAACTCATCAATTATTGAAATTGCTAGAGAGAAGTGTCATTCATTCCACTGGGAGTAGACATGTCGAAATAGTTCATAAAATAAAATCAGAGAAGTATAAAAATGCTACTTCAATGAAGAATTATTTGCAAAACAATTAAAAATATGGTTTGCTTTGCTGGTAAAATATAGCATCAGATGTCCCTTACACATATCACTTCAACTAAGAAAAAAGAAAATACAAGTTTATTGCAGAAACACATAATGAAGGTAAGAAGAATATGATGCTAACAAAAGAAATAATGAAGATAAACCCTTTATGAACTCTGAGAATATGTCAAAAACTGATGATAAATTTAGAGGAAAATCCATGTATAAAAGCATCACAGGGAAAACAGTATGAAGGAAAATTATCTCAGATGAAGAAAAAAATAACTCCAAGAAGTAGAAACAGTATGCGTGAGATGGTCATCATACCTTCAGACTTCCCCTACTCTTCACAGTATCAGAAAGCTGCCTTGAATTAAAAATAGGTAAACCTCAGAAGTTATCAGAGAGCAAACAGAATACACCAAGTACAATATAACATGTAAAAATTTCTTTAACTAGGTTGTTCTGGCCATAAATTATAGCTATATTAAAGGAAGAGGAGGAAGGCAGCATAAGAAAGAAAATTAATAATGAAAGAACATGAACTGTGTCTGACACTGCTCTAGGGACATTCACATATATTATTACATTGTTCACAATACGCATGGAAGTCGCTCTCAGTATTTCCATTTTACAGACAAGAAAACTTGAATCTCAAAAAAACCAAATAACTTACTATGGCCACTGAGCTAAGGGTTAGTGAAGTACAGATCCACACTTAACTTCTTTATAACACACAACAATGTTTAAGAATACAGAGTGAATTACAACGTAAATTCAATAGATGGTAACTTATATCTTACCATCATTGGATCTAAAACTCACAAAAAGTGCATAGCATACTACAGAGACTCAATGCATTAATGCTGAAATTAGGTGAATGAACACCTGAAATAACATGGTGCCTATGGAAAAAACTACACAATGAATGAAAAAATATAAAATAAATTTCCAAAGAAAGAAAGACTAAAAATCAATTCAAGGATTCTAGAATTTAGTAAACATATTCATACAAATAGCAATATACATGATTATGAATTTTAAATAATATAAATCAATGCTGTTGACTGTTACAGTCTTGTGTAGAGCCGAATTAGATAACAGACTGTAATATAAAATTGATAGAATAAACAATATAAAATGGAAGGGTGTAGGAATGCAAAGAAGGAGCTAGAACTGGGTTATAAAGGTTTGAAAGTAATTTTTAACAATGTGAGACAAAAACAGTACTTTACTGGAAAAGCTCTGGATATGCAAAGCAGCCACAGCCATCATGAAATTTTACACCTTGAGTATACATGTCAAGTCTCTAGAAGATGGATACATAAGCACATTTTAAAAGATTATTAAATTATGTACTACTGTATACAAACAAGTTTTCAATCAATTAGGCTATAAACTATATAAACTAGTTCTACCAGCAGCGGAAAAAGGCAAAATATCTAATATGTTTGATTTTATTCATTGATGGCGATTAAACATAAGACTCTATACCTTACTGCTGACGTTATTGAAATTGGAGTACCAGGGGCTTTTATAGGTCTCTGAATCTTTAGATCTTCCTATCTTGGGAAATAACGGTGCTTAAAATTATTGGCTGCCTAATGCCTTTCAAAGGAGTGAATCAAGGTGATTCAGCTGTTCAGGTTTATATCAGAATAGGCATTCAGATAATTAAATTAGGGACTTGGAATACTATAACAAGGAACTACTGATTTTCATTTATTTTAAGGACTAGAGAAACCTTCAAGAAATATTGTGGTTTTGAAAGGAAATGAGCATGAGCTTTTGAGACACACAGGCCTAGAATGAAATCCTGGTTATGCATTAATAGCCATAATAAAGTTCAGAAAATTACTCAACTTCTATGAGGTTGGTTCTCCATTTGGAAAGTAGAAAAAGTAGAGTTTGTTGTGAGGATTCATTGCAGTGACCAACACGTAATACCTAACTATAAGTGATGTCCAATAGCTATTTTTCTATTATGTTATCAATAGCTTGTAATCATTAGGGATGGAATCATTTTTGGACTAGAGTTTGTTTTTTTTTTCAGAATATCTATAGTTTTTAAAATTCATAATTTTCCTATCTAGTAAATGCATGTGACCATTTAATATATATGCATATATATTTAACATATAGCATATACATTTAATACATATGCCAAATATGTAGCCTCATTTAAACAATTTCACATCTTCCTCAAATATAGAACATACCTCCTTGACATTTTTAATCACTGTAGACTTAGCAGCTAAAAGGCAGTTGGTATTCAGTAAATGCTTAGTAACTGAATAGCCAACAAATTTATCAATTGTTTTGATCTAAGAGGTACAAGATAACAGAAAGGCACTGGGCTTGGGATAAAGGACCTGGATTTGAATTCTGGCTTACATACTTCCTAACTGTTCCACCTGGGTCAAGTTATCTTCCCTTGCCAATCTACTTGGCTATAAGACTGGGAAGGCAATACCTTATTGTACATAGTTGTGAATGTATGTCATATGGTAGATGTTCTGGGACTGTGAATTGAATCTGAATCATAATATTGATGATGGTTCCATCATCATGGCTGTAAAACACTCCGCTATGCTTTTTGCAAGTATGTAGAATTAGAGCAAGCATTCATACATAATTCTGCGATTTTATTCAATATATTGCCTATGGCTACAATGGCAATGTATAGGGAAAGTTCTTGCCCATACCTACCACTTCTGAACTGCATTGCTTTCAGCATAACATACAGATGCCTCAAGGAACCATAAACACATTATTTAATCCTTAATAATTATTTGCTACGCTATCCATAATCCAGAGTTTGCTATTTTTTACTGCTTGTCCTCTTATCAACTATTCCAATGTTATCACTAATTGCCCCATTTTCCATTTTAAACTCTGTCACAAATGTTAATCTTCATCCTCTTTCACTGCCATTACATATTTCTAATTACTCTTACTTCTTCTCTTCTGTTTCTTTCCATTTCTCACTGATGTCCTCAATGTTTCATGTTACCACCCAATTACAGTGCTCTCTTATTTCTGGTAAGCAAATCAAATCACCACCAGTCTGTTGAGCATAAAGTTTGTGGTTCCACTTCTTTTGAGGGCTCTGGGTCTGCACCCTAACAGCTAAAACATTTTTGGTGCATTTCTACTTCCAGGTGTGGGGCCAACTGCCAATACATTTCAAAGGGAGATTAGGAGAGAAAAAGCAGCATAAAAGTATTAGCTAATGTACTTTTAGTACTTACTATGTGTTATGTACTGTTAGCATTTTACATGCAACATCTCATTTAATCCGTGTAGTTCTGTTGTAGAAGCAAGGTTGTTGTTTAAGGTCACAGAATCAGTAAAAGTAGAGAAGCAGGAACTCAAGCTATACTCACTTCCACTCTGGGTGTCTCAAAGCATGAACAATTTCAATAAAACTAAGCAATCATGATAGACAATAAACTTTGCAAATAAGCAAAAGTAACTTCACATCTAGTTACTAACAATTTATGAACAAAAATGATAAAAAGCATAAGATCAAGAAAGAGATGCAGAATATTTTTCAAAGATTTATTATAATCCCCCAACTATGTGAATAGATTCTTGCAAGTTGTGACTTTAGGTGAAACAGTGTACAGTGGGTAATTGAAAAACATCGTTTTGTTCCATGTTGATTCATTACAACATTGATGAGGGAAGAAAATTTGTTCTCATTATATGTCATTTTGCTTCAGTCAGTTTCCAAAAACTTATCAACAATATTAAATAAGCATTTACTGTATATATAATTTTCTTTTGTGAATATATTTCAAAAAATAGCCCCTGACCCAATTGCTGGCCAAGGTATAGGGCTACTATCTATGTTCTAAAATAAATATAGACTAGTAACTAAGAAGACATACACTTGAATGAAAAATATAATTTTCAAACTTCAATATATACAGTGTATATCACTTAATCATGGAAAGGTGATACAGTTGGGCTGTGCCCCCACCCAAATCTCAACTTGAATTGTATCTCCCAAAATTCCCACGTGTTGTGGGATGGACCCGGGGGAGGTAATTGAAACGGGATGGGGGAGCAGTCTTTCCCATGCTATTCTCATGATAGTGAATATGTCTCAAGAGATCTGATGGGTTTATCAGGGACTTCTGCTTTTGCTTATTCCTCATTTTCTCTTGTTGCCACCATGTAAGAAGTGCTTTTTGGCTCCCATCATGATTTTGTGGCCTCCCTAGCCATGCGGGGCTGTAGGTCCAATTAAACCTCTTTTTCTTTCCAGTCTTGTGTATATCTTTATCAGTAGCATGAAAACAGACTAATAATGCAGAAGGTTATAGGTTTGTAATTCTTTCAGTTATTTGATAACTTATATGAAATTAAATATGCTGTCTCTTATTGTAGCTCCATATAATGCAATTTCTGGGCTTAATTCTATGTTATCCCAAGTGATCTAAAGTTTAAAGTAATTTGATGAGAAGTCACTAATACAGCTTAAATTACTTTCTTCCCTCCCTTTCTTTCTCTTCCCTTCCTTCCCTTCTCCTCTCCCTTCACTCAACATTCGGGTTTTAAATGCTAATAATCTACCAAGCACTATGCTAAGTAGTATACATGTCACTTTCTATTCAACTGATAAATTACCAAATTATTTATTTGAAAAATACTTACAAATCAAATACTACTATGTATCTACATATATTGTCCAGCAATAATTATTCTATTTATAAAATTAGAAAAACTTTATGATCCCTTTGATTTATTAGATTCCCTGATATAATAGGATGAAATGTTATTAAAGAAAATATATAAAATATCTTCTGATTACAGCTCTTATATTCACAATATCTCTTAAATAAATTAATACCTCTAAATTTAACAGTTGCATGAAAAGAAAGGGGTTTCTGAAGACAACAGAACATACCTTTTAAACATGGCCCTCTAAGTCATCTAAAACTTTTAAATACGTTATGGCAGTAACCACAGCTTTAAATACACACTAATACACACACAAACTCTATCATGTAGCATGTGCACTGGACCTATGCCTGAATGATGTAGAAAAATTCAGTAAAGAACAACTGTGTTCCGGACTGAGAAGGATTATAAGCATCTTCCTTAAATTGAGTAAATTACCAGCTACTTGGAAAGTACGATGTATTGGCTTTTATTCAAAAGAGCAACATTTAATGCTGGCAACACTGCCAAATTCCTCCTTCCTTTCCTCTATTCCCCTTTTCTTAGAGAAAGTAATTAAGAGACCAATACCCATGCCAGCTGAATGCTTATAAGAGCATCAAAGGTCCTCTGTCAGGATTCAGAACTTGATATGGCTTAGAAACCACTACACCAATAGATAACATCCTCAACATTATAAATCAAAGCCATATGACCACATTAAAATTCTATCAGCTAGTATCAATACACTGTGGTTTATAAAGTACTGCTGACCTACCTCTGGGAGAGGGTTAAAATGATACAAAAGTTCTGCTATGGTTTGGGGCGTGTAGCTACTTTTTACAATTGAGTTATTCATTCATAACAATAGCAAATTCTTTCTACCTCTGTAACTTTATTGATTTCATTTAATTAGAGCCTTAGGAGAAAGGAAGAGGAGGCTCCATAAGTTGAGGTAGAAACAGAAATAAATGTTAGGAGGTCACAATAGACATTTTGCTATTTTGAACTGTTCCTGCTATCTGCTGATTGTAATTGTCAAGGGCAAAATCCTTCCTATATAATTTAAAATCTGAGATCTCCTTAAAAGTATAACTACATTTCAAAATCTTACAAATAGATCATTGCATTTCAAACTTTTCTGCTTAAACCTACACTAAGAATACACTTGAAATCTTAACATAGCACATACACACATATGCAAATACACACAAAATAGAAGTTAAAGAATACTTTACCTTTATTATGTAAAATGTCTTATATTTTAGTATATTTTAATAACACCCTTAGCGAAAAGTATATTTCCTTCAAAGTGGACTGTGCCCTGTAACTTAAAGACACTGAATATTTCTAATGTATATCTCTTAAACCACAAGACCTCTGCAGGAATTATTTAAGGCAGGAACTGTTGATATATGGATTTAACAATAACAACAAAAAACACTTAAATACATTCATTTTTCACCTACCCTTCCATTGACACATTAATTCAAAAATTAATGTTTATTGGCCTGAAACATGAAAGCTGCTGTGCTAAGGCCCTAGGGATAGTTGAATGAGAGCATTTTACCACTAAAAGCCCATGTGTTTTTTAATCAAAATTAAAATAGCAAAGAAAAACAGAAAATACAACTTTGCAAAATATCACAAAATTTCCATTATTTAATTTCATAAATATTTTATGAGTTATACCACTTTTTTGTAATAGATACAGTAGAGTAATTAAAACTTAATTTGATAATAATTATTCCTTTGTCGAAAAATCTGAGATTTTACTCTCTAGTTATATGGGAAGTTTTTGTTTCTACTGGTTAATTTGAAACACGTGAAACATATGACAAAATAAAATGTAAACCAATTTAACATTTTCTTTAGAAAAGCAAAAAGACAGGTAATAGGATGCTCCTGGGGGGGGAAAAAAAACAATAAAAACCTTTTGTTTTCATATGCGTAGAAAGTACCAATGACGATCTTTATCAGCAAGCTTCCAGATAAATGTAATGGATGATACCAAGAAATTCAACTTTCTTCCAAATTCAGAAATCCTCTCTAGAGCAACCCTGAGAGAGAGTCATTTAACTAACGATAGTCTTAAATTAAAATTTTTCCTGAATAATTACAAAAAAATGTACCAATAGTAGAACTCAATGACAATGCTTATTTATATAGGAACCTGACACCCACATAAGTATCTTTTAGAAAGTGTTTTGCACACGTAAGCGAGAAGTTCACATCATCTGATACACAGTTAAGAGGGAGAAGTGGCTTTCTCTATAACTCCAGCTACTTGAGGCATAAGGATGGCTTGAGGCCAGGAGTCCGAAACCAGTCTGGGCAACACAGTAAGACCCCATCTCTAAAAATAAAATTAAAAAAAAATATCCAGGTATGTTAGCACGCACCTGTAGTCCCAGCTACTCAGAAGGCTAAGGCAGGAGGATCACTTGAGCCCAAGGATTTAGAGGCTGCAGCAAACTCTGATTGTGCCACCTCACTCCAGCTTATGCGATGGAGTGAAACTCCATGTCAAAAAAAAAAAGTGTAAGTTATGGGATGTCTATAATGTTTTAATTTCTACAATTGTGAAACAAGATATGGCAGAAAAATGATCTGATTTTTAATCAAAAGATTCCACTGGTTTGAGAGACTTATTCCTCCAATAGTCAAATACTTAAATTATGGATTTTGTCATGGTCATATTCTTCATAAAAACTAGAAACATATATTATCACCTCAGATGTTATTCTTTATAAGAAATGACCTTTAATTTTTCTTGAATTCAGTAGACAACACTATAGGAATTGTCTTAACATTTTGATCACATATCTACTAGCAGGGTTTAATCCTAGTTCTTTTTGGCTCAGTCAAAAAACATAACATCGTTATTGAATCTCGTCAATATATGTTGATCAATTCAATTTATTTTCCACACGTAGCAATGTTATATATTTTCCTACTGAAATTGTTTATTAAATGTTATATTAATTCAATATTTATTCATACGGTTTATTATTAACATAATCTGTATATGGATTAAAAAGCCAATGCACCTGCCTTTTTTCTTTGTAATAAGCCTCAATACTGTTATGGTTTAACCTCTATGCATGTTTCCTTAAAAAACTATTACATGCAGTGCTAGTGAGTAACACTTATGGTGCCACAGGCAAAGCAGTCACTCAATCAAATGTAATTAAAATCACAAAAACTATCACTTTTCACTATGCATCAGTCAAAGTTCTACAAACAACACTTAAACCATTTTGGATATTTAAAATTAGAGAACTTAATGCAGGAAATGTATTTTAAAGGTGATGGAATACCTGAGAAGCCAAACAGAAGATGGTAAGATAAGCCAGCGATTAGTAACATCAGGAAGCCACTATTCCTCCTGGTTGAAGGAAAAAAGGGATAAGGCAATGAAGAAAAACAGAGGAGCTAGTTACCAGGTGGATGTCCCCAAAAAGGTTCCAGTAGAAGATGAATACAGTGCTATACACAGGCCAAAACAATGAAAAAGGGGAGAAATGCCCTATCCCCTCCCTTCATGATATTGTCCCTTCACCATAAACTACTTTCCATTGGCTAATGACAGCCTGAAGATAGTTGGCATGGAAGACGAGGTAGCGTAGCTTAAAGGATTAGCTCCAACCTCTACCAACCGACCTCCCGCCACTCCCATAGCACAGAAGAGTAGATGGGCAAAGGACGGGTGTGGCCAATCAGGCCCAGAAATGACAAAGACCATGATGTGAACATTTCTGTAAGTTCTTTAGAAGTCAGGCATTACAGAACAAACTTATTCCATGGAGCAATTTAATTGTAAAGCCAATCCATTTTTAAAAAGTAGTTCATTAACATGCTTGTGTTCAAAGCTCTGTACAACTACATGGGCTTTTGAATTCTTCTGAACTAAAAAGATTGGGCAAAATAAATTTATCTAGAAAATTAAAAATACTATCTTGTTCTTTTATTAATAAATAGTTGTCTACTAATGTATAAGGTAATATATCTTGCCAACAGAACAGTTCTGCAATTCAACATAGGTAACACAGAGCATTTATTCCATATTCTAGAACATATTTTTTCAGATGGACTATTCTGATAATCTATTATCCCTCCTCTTTAAAAAAAAAAAAAACTAAAGATTTAAAAAATATTTTATAATACTATTTAATAAACATATAGGTTTTAAAATAATGCCTTAATGTCCATAATTAAAAATACCTGTAAAGCTGAACAGTATATTTGGAATGTATAAGGCATCAGTGTATAGAAATAACTCAACAGAAAATGTGAGACTCTCAAATAATATTCCTAAAGTACAGCATAACTGATTTTTACCGCTATTGTTAATTCTGTATTCTCATACAGAAATCATTTATTTTATTGTAACTAACAGCATACATTTCAAATCGCAACTAGTTAATGTAGTCTAATCAAAAGGCAAATGTAGTGAACAAATAGGATAAGCACTTATAAATATTTGCCATATGCATTCATAAATTTACTTGTAAAAGTTTTGCGGTTTCCAATAATGTAGAAGTGTGCAATCAGCAAAAGCCTTCTTTCGTATTACAATATCATAGTAGGATATCATATAACTTCCGTTCAAATCTATTGCATGAAAATGACAAGAGTTGTGTTCAACTCTGCTAAGGTATAAGAAGATATCACAATTAAGGAAAGAATCTTTCTTCCTTTCTTCAATTAAAGCATGACAAGCAGATAATAGGATATTTTGAATTGATATCCGAAAGGCAGCTAAAAAACTACAAACTTCATATAGAAGGACTGAATAAGAAACAGATTGAAAAAAAATTAGCTTAAAAACGACATGTTTTTTAAAAATGTGCAGGCACTGGGAGAATGTAAATGAGGATGTTCATAGTATTTCTCCAAGGAGTATTAAACATTTTTGACATGTTTATATAACAGTATTTGTTAATAAAGTAAGAGTAAAGCAACTGATTCATATTAAAAGTTACTGCAAAATGATTTTTCTAAAGTCTCCTGAAATTTATGTATTGTTCTGGAGCGGAGTTCTATTCTCCTAAATTCTCCAGTTCTAAAAACGCTGGGTTCTGAAGCATAACCAATGTAGTTCTAGCATTTCCTCTTCTTTGCTAGATCAGCCCCATGACACATTAACTCAGATCTTCCATGTACTACAAAATGAAACTTAAAGACTGGAGAAAAAGTTAATGTCTCCATCCAAGATTAACAAGTTACATTAAGAATAAAATACTGTATATATTAAATGCAGTAGCAATTGAAGTCTATATTTAATAAGTTAATGAGAACAACTTGTGTTTATAGCAAATTACAATGTATATTATTCAAAGCTTAAAAAAAGGAAATATCAAACGTAACTATACTGAATATCTGCATCATTAAATACTTTATCAAGAAGGTCCAAATAATTCAAGTGAATCATTCAGAAATTTAGCACTGGGTAACATTATTAAAAGTAATGAACATCTTGATACTTCATATATATGGCTTCACTAATTCTAAAAGACAAAGATAAAATGATAAAAATATTAAAATTATTAAGTGGAATATCATCATAAATCCCGTATTTAAGCTAAACGGAAAAGCTGATTTACAAAATGATAGACATAGTAGATATCAGAATGAGTTTCCCTCGGGTATTATAACTCCACTTAAGGAAAGTTTTTTTTGTCATGATCTTTTTCTCAAAAACAGACATTCTGGCACTTAGGAGACAGAAATGTATCATTTGACCTTTAAACTTCTGTTTCATTAGAGTAACCACAAGCAACAGAGTCACTGACTGGCAAGTTTGCACTTTAAGGCCTTTAGCACTTAAAGTTATTTGATAACTGTTATGTCACTATTTGCTTTTTATTAGAGACACTGTGAGGAATAAGTTACATTAAAAATAGAATATATTGTGCTAAGCTTGATGAATGATATCATGTAATTCAGTTAAGTGTTCTCTTGAGCAATTCATTCATGTACATTGATGGGACGGGGCATATGTTTGAAGGGTAGAATTTTGTTTTGTATTCTAATGAATTAGAGAATAACAACAGATATGGTTTTAAGTATACAACGAAAAAACAAAATATGACTGTGACATTACTCGATTAAAAAAATACACCACCTGAGTTGCCTATACCGAAATAGTCCTAAGCTCTATCTGTATTGGCCTATGAATAGAGGAAATTACCAGTTGTAGAGAAGAGTCAAGAAAAAATAACTGACAATATTTAACATTTTCTAATGGAGAGATAATTTCTTATAAATACATATGTTAAATTAGTTTAAAATGTACAGACAATGTAAGAAGTTCAACAGCTGGATACTTCTTAGAGAATTTCAGAATTACGATAAGCAAATTGTTTTGAGTAATATGTAATGCAGATCAAATTTCCATTTCATATGACAAAAAATAATTGTTTATTAAAAACTAAAACCTAATTTGTTAGAAACATTAGTGAAAAGACACAGAGACTCTGTTCTTTTTAATAACTTTAAAAGTCAAAAGCTCCCTAAATATCACAAAATGTGGGACACAGGATCTAAATGGATGAGGTACAGAGCACACAAAATAAACAAGGGCTGCACCAAACCAACAACACTGGAAATATATAGTCCCCACATACTAGGGAAGCTTCACTGTTGGAAGCAATGAGTGAACTAAACATAGGTCTCCTGGAAGCAGAATGTGGGTCCAGCTATTTTAATTAACCATAATATTTATTAAATTGTTGTTTGTATGGGAAACCAAATACTAGTATATATCGTTGAAAGAAAAGCAGTCTCTTGAATCCTTTAGGGTGGAAATGGTAATGCTCACTACAAATAAGCAATGTGTTGCTTGCACAAACATACATATTGCAGCTCCCATGATAGGTGTTTGCAACCTCTGAAGATAGTGTTTTGTCCTTACCACTGTTGTTCAAACTGCTAAAACAAACTTAACATAAAGAGTAAATACAGGCTTAATTTATATTCTCTCTGTGACAAATAGTTTATCACTGTTACCAACAATGAAAAGTTTTTATAAATATTTAATAACAAAGATATTAGTTACTTTTGTATATACTTACTGAAATTTTGTATTCACAACACATATTATTAAAAACATATGTATTAGTGAATATAAAAATTATGACAGTATTCCAAATTTGAACTCATAGGCATGTTCCAAAAGCTGTAAGTCATATACCACACCCACATCATTAAATTTAAACATGTTGCATGATTCAAACAGAAACATTTCCCACTCTTTCACTTAGACATGTCATGTGCACTGATGTGCAATCCACACTTATAAACCAACTACCACCCAGTGGAGAGAAAGAAGATCTTTCAGGGAAATGTGAGGTGGGGTGGCAGGGGGAGAGGGAGGGTGATGAGAACGAAATGAAGGAATGAGGGCGTTTAGCTTTGTTTAGATCTAAGCTTTGCTGATCATCAATTTGTATTTTCATAGGTAATAAAATATTTCCGGACTCCCACTCTGCAGTGTTGCTTAGGGGTAAAATCAGAGTGTGGATGTTCATTAATGACAAACCACCTCAGAGCTCAAGCTTAGGGGAAAGAAAGGAAACAGGGAAAGTGAAAAAAAGAAGAAAAACTGAAGACTGAAGGAGGGAGGAAGGTGGGAAGAAAGGGGATAGGAAGACACAGAAAGAGAAAAAGAGAGGACAGAGTGAGAGCCAGTGAGAGAGGCAGTGTGTACACATGTGTAAGTGACAATGTGGAACAGAGAAGGAGAGTATGCCTTTCACACAGTGAGAGAGGGTCTGAATGTGGATGGTTCTTAGAGCATGGAAGTGCCAGTGCCTGCGAGGATGTGAGAGTATGTGAGGGAGTATGTTTATGGAAATGAGATTTATGAGGATGAGTATATGGTACTGGAGGGGGAAGAGTGACCATTCCTGTGTGTGCCACAGGGCTGGGAAAGGGTATGGGGAGAGGGATGAGAAGTGGGAGTCAAAAGAGGGAAGACAAGGCACAGAATAGGAACATTAGGAGGAATGAAAAAAATGGACAAAAAGGAAAAGAGCAAAGGAGAGGAGGAAAGGGTATTAATTGTGAGAAACAGAAATTAAAGCCGTGGAGATACAAATGAGGAGAAAATATGCGAAGAAATTTTTAAAAAGGAGGGAAAAACAGAGGAAATGGAAAAGATATGAAAAGAGGTATTGGAGGGAAAAGGAGTAACAAGGAGGTGGGGAAAATGGTATAAAAGAAGGAGGAAGGAGAAAAGAAAGAAAGGAGAAAGCGGTTAACGGAAAGAAAGCTAAACAGCAAGAAATCGAGCCTAAGTGTCCAAGTGAGAGGGAAAATAAATGGGAACAGAGAGCTAGCAGTTTGAAAGAGTCGCTTATGCTGGAGTAAAACAGAAACAAACCTGATAAACTTGCCAGACTCTCCGAGAGTACCCCATGACAGTAAAACAGAGACCTTGTACATTGAGTTTCAAAGTGGCACCTGCCCCTCCTTCTAAACCTGACACTTCACTCATCCCCGGGCTACTTGGCGTTCCAGCAAAGTGCTTTAGCATCACGAGTCCAGCTTGCTACCTGCCCCAGCAAAAACGGGCCAGGGCTCCGGGAAGGATCTGCACCTGGAATGACTGAGATGTGGTCTTTCCACGATAAGCACCACCAGCATGATTGTTCGTGTTATAAAGAAGGTAAAGAGGGTGAAAAGAGAGACAGAAAGATAGACCGAGACAAGTACGAAAAGCACGTCGTTCTTCCTACCTAAGCACTGCCGTGTCCCCTTTTCTGACCATCATGTTGTCCACGGCGGCCCAGGGGAAGTCCACACTCTGTCCAGCCGGGAGGCAGGAGGGTAGCAGGCAGCACAGGCTGAGGAGCACCGCCGCCAGCCACTGGTTCGAGCAACAAGCACCCTGCACCAACAGCATCATGTCCATCCCTGCTAGGGCTGCTCACTCTCCAGCAGCTTTCAGCTCGCACTCCCCCACCCCCTGGTGCTGGCGAGTCTTCCCGGGAACCAGGCGGCGCGCCACAGGATTTTTTTTTTTTTTTTTTTTTCTGGTGGGTGGGTGGGTTTCTTTCTTTCTTCCCCCCCTCCTAGTTGTTGGGTGTTGTTTCTCTCTTTTTGTTTTTCGGTGTTTTTGTCTCCCCTCCTCCTCCTCTTCGCTTTCCCTCCCTCCCTCCCCTCCCTCCCCCTGGCACCACACTACACCTCCTCTCGGTTGCTTTTGGCCGCGTCCGGAGTGTGTCTAATTCTTGGGCGGCTCGCACACCATCTAGCGAGGAGGCGAGCGCGCCGGCGAGTGAGGGAGGAGGCGCGGCGGCGGAGGAGGAGGCAGGGCGAGCGGCGGCGGCGGCTGCAATCGCAGCAGCAGCTACAGCAGCGGCAGAAGCAGCGCGGGGTGCAGCGCCGGCCGCCGGCCCCCGGGCTCGCGCGCGTTGCCAAGCGGCCGTTTCCTTAGCAACCTCGCCCGGGGACTGGGGATGGAGAAGGGGGGGGGGGAATTTAAAAAAAAAAGGAAAAGAAAAAAATAAAGCAAGAAAAAAAGAAAAGAAAGACAAAAAATAAATCAGGAGGAACTGTATGACAATTATGCAAACTGAGGGGAAGAGAGAGTAACCGTAGAATGAAGGCTTTCCTTACTGTCGTAAGCGCTAGAGGGATGCTTTGCTAGAAAAGTCTCCGTGTCGGGGCTGGGGTGAAGAGAGCTGAGGGGCGCTTTGCCTTCCCTCACCTGTGCGTTTTACCTCACGAGGCACCGTAAGTTTGAAGTCCTCCAAGTTGTGGTCGGCGCCATCGTGACGCCGGCGACTGTGAGTTGTTTTTTTGGTTTTTATTTTCTTCTAATCTCGCCTGGGTGGTTGTGCTGCAGTTAATGAGCAGCCAACTAGTTCTCTCTCTTTTCTCGGGAATAGGTAGGGACGGTGGCTGCTTTTTGCGTGGACACGAGGGGGTGCAAGGCCTTGCGATAGAGCAGCTTGTGTGTCGTCTGTGGGGTCCGCCAGTGTGGGATGCAGGACGCCCCTCTTTTATCTGTGCGTGTTGACACTAAGTTGTGTGTGTGAGGGGGAGTGTTTATGGTCAACATGGAGTGTGTATGTGACGGAGAGTGTGTAGTACGCGCGCGGGCCAGCAGGGGCCTGTGCACGCGCGGCGCGCATGCGCGCTGGGAGGGACGGGGCGGGTCGTGCTGGGAGGCAGAGTTGGGAAAAGACTGCAATCAAGTGTTTTAATTGTGTAGAGCCAGGCAGTCGAGTTATGTAAGAGGCAGTTTAACCCATTTGAGCCTATCTGGACGAATGATCGGCGCATCCGAGTCGAGGCAGGGCAGAGTTAAGGGGTTTAAGGAGTCGCAGGGTTGTATTTCTTAACAACCTCGAAACCGGGTTGAACAGCCTTGCTCCTCGGCGGTGCGGAGCGGTAACCCCCACTTCCCCACGCCGCAGCCTCTCCGCTGCTCGCTGGGCTGTTTCCAGCCCTGCCCTGGCCCAAGGCAGGAGATACTAGGCATGGGGCCGACCGCTACTCTTTTTTCTGCTTTCCTTCTTGAGTTGATTTCCAGATTCAAGATTCCTAAGCTTTTCCGGGCCATTTGCAAATCAATGCAAGAACCGAGGCTGTGTCGTTAGCAGTTACACCAATCAATCTGGTTCAGTGAGGTGTTTCGGAAGCAGAGCGGAGAAGTGCAAGTGGGAGATAAGTAATTAAAAAATATGCTCCCACCCCCACCACCACTTTTTCCATTCCTTTACCCCATCCCCCGTTAGCAATCTTTGAAGAAGATTATCTTTGCCAGATCCCAGTTCTTCCTCCTTTGGAGGAAATAAAGCAAAACACACATCCCTAACTCGTTTTCCATAATGCTTGCAGGGTCCTTTGGCAAAGCGCACCGAAGCAATACTCTCTGCAGGGGTCAGCATCCGGCTGCCTCCCCTGACTGAGCTCTTTACGAGGCAGGCAGGGAGTCGTTTTGCTTGGTGGTAGCAGCGTTCAGAGTGATTTTTATCGCCATGCACGGGGATATATGGGGAAAGGGAAGGGTTCCCATCACCTGTGACCACCCAGACTGGCTTATCGAAGAATCTTAACTAGCAACACCTCCCTGCTGAACTGACACTCCAAGGCTGGGCAGTTAACGGAGACATTTGCGGCAGGAGTTACTGATGTTAGTATTCAGCCTTAACTCAAAACCGACTCGGAAAATGAGAGGGCAAGAGTTTCAACCGCATTTTGAAACATCAATAAAATGTTAGTCATTGGCGGATGAATGAAAACATTTTATTTACCGCCTGGTATGCTAGGGAAATAATTGTCAAATGACAGACTCTCAGTAATATCGATGCCAGATACCTAGCTAACACTGTCATCGTGTTAACTGCACTTTTCTATCTTGCGTGGCACGCTGATGGATAAAGCATAAAATTATGTAGGGCAAACGGGGGATTAGAAGAATTGATATGTCATATACATGGGCAAAACTATGCAGTATTATTTATCATTTCACTGGAAACGAGCTAGATTCTATTGAAGAGATACAGGAGGCATAGGTTCCTGCATTGTGATTCAGTTTAGTGCTATTTTAAGCAGGGATGGGGGTGCCAGCGTTTTCTAGTACAAGCTATGAAAAGCATCCTTTTCTAACTGCTGTTTCCCAGAGATCTGACATCTTCAGTGTCCACGGGGGTGGGGTAGGGGTGGTAGGAGGAGGGATTTCTTTGACCAGGGATGGAGCTATGCAGCAGTTTTAATATGTACAACAACCCTTCAGGCTTGTAAACGGAAACTGTAGCCACTTCTTTTAAAGACAAAGAGTTTCTTTTCCTTATTTCTAGTTTTCATCTCAACTATCATTCACAGATCACACTTAGCTCTTAGAGAACCCATCTAAAGAAAGCAGTAACTGGACTTAGTGTATAGATGTCTGGATTATTGGGGAAATTTATTTACAGGTAGGTCATTATTATTTACAGCAAGTCCAAAAATCTCAGGTCGGGTAGCCTCTCTTGACCTTTGTACTACTGCCAGGCTTCTGAATAGAGAAGATGAATGTAAAAGCACTTATGATTTCCTATTCCCTAAACGTTTCTAAGGGCAAAAAATATCTGACAGGCTTTTACGTCGTTTCTAATATTTTCTTTTGAGGTCCTAAAATTCTTCCAAACAGAGACTTAAATTCTGGGTGTCTTGGCTTGTTTTGAGGGAAAATCAGAACAAAACCAAACAACAAAATGAGGAAAAAAAGAAAAAAAAAAAACATCTTATATAGCAAATAGTTTCTTAGTGGAATTTTTTGAAGTAGAAGAATTAGTAATAGCATTGTTTAGAAAGTTTTAGAGGCGAATATTGGAGTGGGTGTAATGGGTTACTCCTTTGGATAGAATTTTAAGGAAATGACATGAAGTTAATTATTACTTTTTTATAATGATGTACCTTTCTTTTCTTCGTTTTAAAAGCTTAACTTCTAGTATTTCAGGAAATGTAACAATCAGTAGGGAGTTAGTTTGGAAGGAGAAAGGTGGAGCCTGGTTGTGATAGCGGATTATTCCATTATCTAGATTGATTCCACCCCTGCCTTTCATGCCCTGTGACCTGTATTTTGAATCTCTAAGGATGTTGGAAAGAGTAATGTTATAAGGAAGCTTCTTAAGCTTGCATAGTTTAATAAACTCGATTTTTATTCAACAGTGTAATTGTGATTGTTAGAATGAAAAAAATATTTGTTTATTGGTAGTGAATGAGTAAAGCTAGCTTTATCTTTCCTGCTGTTACCCATTACTGTGTGGGCATGAGAAGTTTTAGTCAAGACAGGTCCCAGGACCTAAAGGAAGGAGCTAATGAGATCACTTTGTATTTTCTGAAGGAGACAGTCAGAAAGCCCTTAGAAACTGTACCTATGAATAATAGCTCTCTAACTTGGTCCATAATTGATTCTCTATTTGAATTAAGCTGCCTTAAGCTTGGAGTACCTTGCCAACTAAAACTGACCCATGCTGATGAATTTTAGGTCAGTGTGAAAAATACAAAGCTGATGAAATTTGTTTGGGGACAGGGAATCTTCCACTACAGAAATGTTTCTCAGTCTAGGCCCTTTTGACATTTTGGTGCAGGTAATTATTTTTTTGTGTGGAGCGTTGGGACTTCTGTGTGTATTGGAAAATGTTTATCAGCATCCCTGGCCTCTATCTAGTAAATGCCAATAGTTGTGATACCCAGAATTTCTCCAGACGTTGCTTAGTGTCTTGTGAATTGGGAAGGGGATCACTCCAAGTTGAGAACCACTTCGTTATGAGTTACATTTCCCAAATTTTTACCATCTTGTGTTTTTCAAATAAAATAAAGCAGATTGTTGGTCAAACACATCTAATTTGAATTATTTAGCTACAAAAAGAGCTCCTTCTCATCAATTCAATCTCTACATTTACCTGCTATGTAATTGAGTAGCCCAGGTTACCACAGATGCAATGAATTTAATGGCTGACCACAACAAAACATCTTTCCATGATTTCTTCCTAGATTGTAGGAGACTTGCTCAAATAATATTACAATTATGCACCCACAAATGTCTTCTATATTGTTGAAATGCGTAATTTTTGTTATAAATTGTTATTGTAAAGTAGGTGAGGGGGGGCTCTTTTATTTAAGCAAGTGTTGAACTAACAGGTCTTTGGAAGGAATGGTCATTTTGTGTTTTTTTCACCCCAAATAAAAGTATAAGTAAATGGTGAGCTTCTTTTGGGTAATAACCCATGTAAATCTTTGCATTTTTTATATTGTGACAGCTACATATTATTCACTCTGGGAATGGCTATTGCATAAAGAGGAGGAAAAAAACAAAATCATTTGCCTAAGGGATCACTCTATTTAAATATCATATATTTATTCAATTATCATTGATTTATCATCTTATCTATTCACTAGAAGCATTGAGGGTAAGCAAAGAAGTTAGAAGTGTATATGTGTGTTTGTATGTTTAGAGGAGTGCAGAGATACCTATTTTAATTTCAAAGCTCTTCAAACCATTTCTATAGAATTGCCTTGAAAATTTCACCTAAGTACTTAAATAAGAAAGAACATTGTTATAGTAGGTGTGGATAGAAATCATTTTTAAGTAACTGAAATTTCTACTCTATTTCTAAGATAACAAGTGCAGCTTTAACTACATTTCATTAGATAATTTACAATGAGTTTCAGGAAAATCAATAATCATTTATTTAAGATTTTTTCTCACATATTTAAAAAAACTAAAGCACCTCTATTCAAAAATAAACATCAGATTTGATACTTTCTATTGGACCATGAAGAATGTAAAATTTTATTCTATCGAAGTTATTCTGTTTTATTCTATTATGTAATTTCTTTAATTTCCTAAAAGGTTCAGATATTTATTGCAAAGATGTTTAACCTATATATTTTTGAACGCTACTATAGCTTGTTAATTTTGACTTTTTAGCATTTTTTTCTATAATTGATATATGTGTGTCTGTGTCTAAGTGTGCCTGTGAAGAGAGAAAGTACCTCATTGTGTAAACTTATGAAGACATATTGACTGGAATTGGTAGCTTCTAATTTGGGAGAATTTTTACTGTTAATATAATTTGCATAACATAAGAGTGTGAAAATGTGACTTTAAAACATAGCCCTAAGCAGAAAGAAAATAACTTTTGCCACTTCACTCCATGTCCACTTCTAGCAATTATTGAGATTTTTTTATCCCACTTGTTGTTGTCATGATATTCATGGGTAAGTAAATCATTGTTTTTTCATAAGATTAGAAAAAGTCAACCAGGTTTGAAGTGGAATTATTTTAAAAGGACTGTATCAAATACCTTTCCAAATTTATAACAGCCACCCATGTTTATGACATTTAATATTTTTTTCTGAAATATAACACATTTTTAACAATACACTTTTAGAAAAGTGCGTAATATGTGAAGGTACAGATTAGTGAAGCATTATTTTGAAGTTAACATCCATTCCATTCCACACAGATTAAGAAACAGAAAATTACCAACACCCCAAATGCCTTCTGCAAGCCTTTTTAAAATTATAACCCCCATTTCATCCTTAAAAGTAACCACTGTAAATATTTCACCATCATCATTTCCTCATTTTCTTTACATTTTACCATTTAGCTTTGTATCCCTCTGAAAGAATGACTGTCTTTTACATGTACTCATACAAAGCTACAACGTATCATATAACATGTAATTATAACATATACTTTTTTTGTTTCTGGCTCCTTTTGCTTAACATTCTATGTTAGAATTCCTCTGTGCTGTTGTGCAGCTGCTGTTCATTTGTTGAATCCATGTAGCATTTCATAGTATATCAGTACAATTATATATTTATTATAGTTTTGGAAGATATGTTTTATATTACTTTCCTATTACAAACGGTAATGCTATAAACGTTCTTGGATATCAGTACTGGAAACTTTGCCTAGATTACACAAAGCTGAGCTGCAAGTCTGTGAGAACACTGAATGTATCAGTCTGGGTTTGCCATAGAAACAGAATCAATAGAAAATATGTATGTCTGTGTGCATATACATCATACATTTTACATATTATATACATATATTTTATACACACACATGCACACACACAGAGATATTGTTTTAAAGAGTTGTCTCATATAGCTGTGGAAGCTGACAAGTCCAAAATCTGCAGGGTAGGCTGGCAGACTAGAGACCCAGGGAAGAGTTGATGTTACAGCTGGTGTCTGAAGGCAGTCCAGGTGTAGAATTCCCTCTTCTTCAGGGGACCACAGTCTTTTTTTTTCTGTTAAGATCTTCTACTGATTAAATGAACGCCACCCACATTGTGGAGGGTAATCTACCTTACTCAATGTCTATAGATTTAAATGTTACTCTCATCTAGTAAATAATCTGCATAGCAACATCTACACTAGTATTTACCAAAAAATGAGTAGCAGAGCCTAGTCAAGTTGACAGATAAAATCAACCTTCAAATTGGTTTACTTCCAGTTCATCTGTATGTACAATGGGTATGTCTTCCTTATCTCAGCTTAAAGATTTTTAAAGATACCAAGCCTTGGGTGCTCCTGTACTGTATTTCTTGTCACCTCAACTCTTTGAAACAGATAAAATTTCAGGTCATGGTTATACTATAAATTGTCTAGAACCAAATGCAGAACATTAAGAAGGCTTTTTTTTTTTTCTTAAATCATATGAGAGCAAAAACTAGAAAAGTCTTGGTTTTGTTGCTCTTGATAATATTGTTTTTGTTTGTTTTCATCATAGACCTTGAAAAATTTTGCTATTTGAAACTGTTTGAAAACTATAATGTGGGGAAAATCCATTTGGAATTAGGACAGTGTTGAAGCATTCCTTCTTAGAATCTACTTCTGCTAGAGCCAGTTGAATCCAATGTACTGAGTGTAATGCCCACAAACTGCTCAGAAAGGTGGTTGGTTCAAACCTCGGACTCTTGCTCAGCAAGTTTTCTAACTTCAGGTTTATTTTTGAACTGGCCTTATAATCTTATCAATATGAGTCTCTCTCTCTCAAAAAAAAAAAAAAATACTTGTCTTTCAGTCGCCGCTAGGATTTGAGCAATCACTAATTTGTTCTTCATCATTATTATTTTGTCATTTTGATAATGTCATATAAATGAAATCATATAGTATATGACATTTTGAAGTTGGCTTTTATTCACTCAACATATTGTCCTTAAGTTGTATGTAGGTTATTTCTTATATCAATAGATTTTAAATTTTTTTCTCTTTTTGTTGCTGAGTAGTTTCTGGAATGCATGTATGATAATTTGTTTATGCACCTATTTCAGGACATTTTGATATTTCCAGTTCGGGGCACTTACAAATAAAGCCACATTAAACAACCATGTACAGGTTTTTGTGTGGACCTGTTTTTATTTGTCTGGAATAAATACCCTGAAGTATAATTGTGATGTTGTATGATAAATGCATGTTGACTTTTTAAAAAAGAAACTGCCAAGCTATTTCCTGATAGCTGTGCCATAATACATCCCAACAGTAACGCATGAGAAATTTAGCTACTCTACGTCCTCACAGCTTTTTCCATTGTAACTAGTTTTTATTTTATCTCCTAATAGGTTTGTAATAGTTTCTAATTGTGATTTTAATTTGCATTTTCATAATGACTAGTAATGTTGAACATCTTTTTTTGTGTGTGCTTTTTTACAACCCATGTGTCTTTTTCAGTGAAATGTCTCTTTGTTTTGCCCATTTTCTAATTGGATTTTTTTTTCTGACTGTTCAGTTTTGAAAGGTTATTTAAACATATATATTCTAGCTCTGAGTCCTCTTTCAGATATGCAGTTGTAAATATATTCATCCAGTCTGTAACTTTTCATCTTCTTAACAGTACCTTTCATAAAGCAAAAGTTTTAAATTTCAAGGAAGTCTAGTTTACCCTTTTTTTCTTTTATGAATTATGCTTTTGGTATCATATCTAAAAAGTTTCACTAGGCAATAGTTTTTGAAGATTTTCTATGATTTTTATCCTAAAGATTTTATAGTTTTCAGTTTAAATCTATGATTCATTTTGAGTCAATTTTTTAATAAGGTATGGTTCAGATAAAGTTTCTTTTGTTTATTTATTTTGACTATGGATATTCAATTGCTATAATACCATTTTAGCACCACTTTTTGAAATGGCTATATTTCCTCTATTGAATTGCTTTAGCATCTTTGTCAAAAATTAGTTATGTAGGTCTATTTCTGGGCTCTCTATTCTGTTCAATTTATGTGTCTATTCCTCCACCATTCCTGGTTATTTTAACTCTATATAAATCTTCAACTGTGAGATAGTATGGTTCCTCTCACTTTACTCTTTTGTCAAAAATATTTTAGCTCTTCAAGTTCTTTTGTATTTCTATATAGAGACAGTTAGAATAAGTTTGTGTACATTTAAAATATTGCTAGGATTTTGATAGGAATTTTGTTTAAAATATATGTCAATTTGTGGATAATTGATTTATTTATTGAGACTTCCAATCCATGAGCATGGCATGTTTTCTTATTTATTTGAACTTCATTAATTTCTTGAAACAACATTGTATAGTTTTCAGCATACAAGTTTTATAAGATTTATACCTATTTCACTTTTTTAACCATTCCTAGCATATAAAAATAGAGTCGCTTATGTGTTAATCTTGTATCATCTAACTAAATTCATTTATTCTGTTTATTTTTTATATATCTTGTGATTTTTGACATATATCATTGTTTCATATAAACTTAGTATTCAGTTTTATTTCTTTCTATTCAGTTGATAGAGCTTTTATTTCATTTCCTTATTTTTTAAAATTTACATGGCTTTATTGTTATGGCTAGATCTTTCAATACTATGCTGGATAGATGTAGTGAGTGTAGTCATCTTTGCTTTTATTTTTTTTTTAATTATTATTTTTTTTGGTAAGTGTTCTTTATAAAATTGATAAACTTCTCCTGTAGTTTTAGTAAACTTTTTTTAAAATCACAAATGGTGTTGAATTTTGTTAAATGCTTTTTCTGTGTCAGTTCTTGTGATTCTTTTCTTCTGTTGTTTATTACTGTGAAGGATTATAATGACTGATTATGGAATACTGAAACAGCTATTCTTTAGTTGTTATCATAGGAATGTTGTAGTTTCCAACTATGATTTTAGATCCATCTATTTTTCCTTTTAATTCTATCAGGTTTGGTTCACACATTTTGCAGCTCTCTGGTTTGGTGATATGCATTTGGGATTGCTGTATTTTCCTAACAGATTGACTCCTTTCTCCTTAAGTAATGGTGTTCTCAGCCCCTACCAATTTTTTATGAAGTATAAGTATCTAATATGAATTGAGTCTCATTTGCTTTCATTTGATTTGTTTGCAATAGTATATATTTCTCTGTTTTTTAGAATTTCTCAACCTACCTATATTGTTAAATTTGAAGTGAGTTTTTTTGTAGCTAGCATATGTCAGTGTCATATTTTTAATCTACTCTATGAAATATGCATTGTTTAATTGGCAAATTTAATTTACTTACTGATGTGTTGGAGATTAATTGTGCCACTTAAATTTTTTGTTTTCTGTTTGTTCTTTTTTTTCTGTTTTATATTTTCCTGTTTTCCCATGGGTTATTTGAACAATTTTAATAATTGTATTTTGATTTATTTTAGCATTTTTAGTGTATCTCTTTGTATAGGCTTTTTAGTAGTTATTGTAGGTGTTATATGCACCAACTTGTCACAGTCTACTAGTGTCAACACCTTATCTGATGGGCTAAGTGTAGAAACATTACTACACTTCGAATCCCTTTTGTATCCCAATTTATAATTGGCTTCAGTATTTCTTCTACATACATTGAGAATCACATTAGACAGCATTATACATTTTGCTTCAACTATCAAGCATAATTTAGAAAACCCAAGTCTTCAAGGATAGTTTATTCTATCTACCTGTACCTTTGTTCATTCTGTCTTCTTTGTTTTTCCCTCATTGAAATAAAGTTTCTAAGTATCTCTTTGAGAATTCCTTGATTTTTTTGTATTCCTGAACTATATTTTTTGCTCAATACAGAATTTTGAGTTGACAGTTCTTTGCTTTTACCACTTGAAAAATGTGCCACATTTTTTGAACTTTATAGTTTCTGATAATTCTTGTCATTCAAAAAATTTTCCCTTATAGGTTAAGTTTCATTTCTCATGTGCTACCTTCTATTTTTTTCTCTCTTTAGTGTTCAAAAGTTTTATTATATTTTGTCTACTATGAATTTCTTTGGGTTCAACCTGTTCTAGGTTTGCTAAACTTCTTGAATCTGTAGATTTATGTCTTATACTAAATTTTTGGATATTATTGGTCATTTTGTCAAGCAGTGTTTTAATTTCACCTTCATTTTCTTTGTTTTTTGAAACCCTGATGACACAAATGTTAGATTTTTTGTTATAGTCTCATATGTCCCTGAGGATTTATATTATTTTATTTAATCTACTTTCTCTTTGCAGTTTACCCTAGGTAATTTCTGTTCTTCTTTCTTCAGACTTAGTAATTCTTTATTCTGTCTACTGTTGAGCCCATTCATTGCATTTTAAGTTATGGTTATTTTATTTTTCTGTTCTAGAATTTTTTTTTTGCATCTTTTATCTTTTTGCTGAGACTCTTTTTCTTTGCTGAATCTCTTTGTCCACATTCTTTAATTTCTTTTGTGAACATTTATTTATTGTTTATTAAAGCCTTTATATAATAGCTACAGCAAAATCCTTGTTTGATAAGTATAACATCTGTGTAATTTTGATGTTGGCATCCACCTATTGATCTTTTTTGCAAGTAGAAATGTTTTTGGTTCTTAGTATAGTAAATAATTTTATTGAAAACTGGGTATTTACGTATTAAGCGAATCTGGAAATTATTTAAATAATCTGTTTTAGTAGTCATCCTCTGATATCTTTTGTGAAAGTCTGGGTTCCCCACTCAACTTTCATTGACTCTTGGGGAGGAGGAACTCCATGTTACTGGTTGGCTGGTATGGAAACTCAGGTTCCCTGCTAGGCTTCTACTGTAACTACTGTAGCTGGGAGGGAAATTCTGCTCATTACTGCTTCCCACATGACCTTGGTTAATACTGTAATGGAGTCGGGGGAAGGGAAGTAACTTCTTTACTTGTGAGTGGTAGTGAAATTTCTGGCTCTCTACTAGGCTTCCCCTGACACCACTCCAGTCAGGAAGGAGAGACAGGTACCATAATTGCCTGGTGTGAAAGGAAGTCCTGCCTCTTCAATTCAGCCTTCTCTAACACTTTCCTGGCAGGGAGGGAGGTTTATTGAGCCTTGTTGCAGCCTGGTGAGAGTGGAAATACAGTCTTCTCATGGGCCCTTCGCTGGCAGAGATGGGGTGGGGCTGCCAATATTTTTGGTGGTATTTAACTGAAGTAGATCAATTATTGTCTAAAAACTTTTAATCTGACTGGGTTGCCCCTTTATTAGTGCTTTGTTAGAGTGGACATGCTTTTGTTTTGGCCTTTTAAATCTATACTGTTGCAGTTTCTGAGTTGCCAGCTTCTTTAGCACCCAGCCTGAAATACATGACGCAAAAAGGAAACTCCAGGAACTCACTGTTATATTTTCTCAGGTCCTCAGGTTTCTAACCAGTCTGCCTTCTATTCCCTACCTTTCAGAGTCATCCTATATGTGTGTTATATATTATGTCAATGTTTGTAGTGTACTTAGTGGAAAGAATAAGGAAGAATACATCTAATCCATCGTTCCAAATTCATAACCATCTTTAATTGTATTTAAATTATAAATTTAGTTTTTCTAGTATGCTCAACCCAGGCTTTCCTCTCTCTATCTGAGAATGTTATTTCAGCTGAGCTTGTTCATTATCATTATTATAGAATACAATGTAATTGATGTCTAACAAGGAAACATAACAACTAAAGGATGAAAACTTTGTGTGTGATGAACTTAATCACAGAACTCTGACTATTTTGAAATACCCAGACTGTGTTTTTATGCAATGGCTATATTTCTATTAATCTATATATTTTTATGTTTCTATCACCAATGATGATTCTCTTTGTTGATCAGAAGAACTTTGTGGCAATATATGTAAATTGTGAAGATGGCTACATTTAGTGGGAAGATCTCATGATTAGAAATTAACGAAAAGTAAAATGTTTTATGAATGTAGCCAAAGTTTAAACTAGCAATTTTAAGTTGAATAATAGTTGAAACTGGAGTGAAAACTGAAATAAATAACAGGAGGACTCAATTCTTGTTAGGATTTAGCCAGTAAATGGTGAAGAACCAAAGCAAATCTGTTTCTTTGGATTCTATTTTAGCTCTTGCAAGGTAAAGCGATTGAAATAATATGTAACACTAAGACTCCTTTCTGAATAATTAGATGGAATATGTATATTTAATGGTTCAATTGTATGAAATACTCCTTTTTGATCATGGGTCCACTCCGCTCTTATTATAAGAGGAGATTTAGTTTTCTGTACTCAGTGCTTACTCTCCATCTCTGTCTTCCTCTGGATATGATTGGATGGGCTATACTGACAATTGGTTTCTGTTTTATTGTTATTACTATTATTTATAAGACATAATTAAACATGACACCGAAATTCAAATTTTTTTTTTCTTGGAGTTTAAGGACGAAATGTATTTGGACCACAAGATAAGGATTTGCACTCATGGATAAATTTATAAATAATAAAAAAGTATCAAAGCTAACTATACAAGATTAATTAGAATTTCTAGATGTAATTTTGGTAGAAAAGTAAGTATTTTTGTTATATACTGGTACATATCCTTTAAAGGCATGAACATGCAGATGCTTCTGCAGGTGTGTGTGTACAGACACACACACACACACACACACACATATTTTCCATATAATAAAAGATATTTAATACACTGGCATTATATTTAAAAAATACTTGAATGGGACATGTTCCAATATTCTATAATTGGGACAAGTCTGCAGTCTAAAGAATATTTGCCCAGCCCCTACAATTTCTACGAGGCATGTAAATGGTTAGGTCTTAGAACAAACAAAATTGTGCTCTATTGCATCATTATAATCTAGGAGTTACATGGTTCTGTCAGTTTTAATTGGATTTATAAGGTAAGATTTATCTGTGATCATTTGTGGATGATCTAATTTTCCATTACTCAAAGAGCAAATCTAGATGCTATCAGGAACTCTTAATGATTTTATTGCTGTCTCCTCTGAGAAAGGAGAGAAGGATTGTGGTGAGACAATAGCAAATTTTAAATACTCTTAGCAGCTTATTTTTCCAAATGTTTTTTCTGATGGCCACATCAATGTTCAGAAACCAACTTTGGCATTCCCACATGACTCACTTATCTTGATTATTCATGTATAATGGTTGTGTTATTTTTCAGTGTGGATCAAATGGCTTTTCAAGAGTCAACTCAGCTTTATTTCATTTTGACCGATTTTCTAATGTTCCATACAATTGTAGAATGAAGGCAGCAGCATGAAAGTAATCATGGATTAATATATAATATAATAATTTCTCAAATGATTGTTTTTTATATTTATTATTATTCCACCTCACAAATTAATTTATTTCAAAAATAGTTTGTCCTAGAGGATTCAGGATTTTTCTGAATTATCTTGTGACCTGGGACAAACTGTCAAATTTTAGAAGAGATTAAAACAACTAAATGCATATGCCAAATCAAGATTTAAGGCAAAACAGATAAAATGTGTAAAAAAAAATCAGATCCACCACAAACATTCACTGAGAACTTATGTGCCAAAAATTTATTTTATTAACTCATTTTATGTAATAGTATTTATTTGTATATTACATATATTTTACTTTGGAAAATAGATGTAATTTATATTTATTTAAATATATTTACTTGTAATTACATAACTCTAATTTAAAGAATTATATTATAAAGCAATTTAATCACCTTTTTTGTTTTAACAATATTCCAAGCCTGTATTAGTCTATTCTCATGCTGCTGATAAAGACATACCCAAGACTGGAGAATTTATGAAAGAAAGAGGCTTAAGTGGATTTTCGGTTCCACATGGTTGGAAAAGCCTCACAATCATGGTGGAAGGCAAGAAGGAGAAAGTCACATCTTACTTGGATGGTGGGAAGCACAAAGAGAGCTTGTGCAGGGAAACTCCTGTTTTTTGAAACTAACAGATCTTGTGAGACACATTTACTGTCATGAAAAGAGCCCAAGAAAGACCTGCCCCATAACTCAGTCATGTCCCATTATGTCCTTCGCACAACACATGGGAATTATGGGAGCTACAAGATGAGATTTGTTTGGCGGCACAGAAGAAAACAATATTAGGCCAGGTGTGGCGTTTCACGCCTGTAATCCCAGCACTTTGGGAGGCCGAGGCGGGTGGCTCATGAGGTCAAGAGATTGAGACCATCCTGGTCAACATGGTGAAACCCCGTCTCTACTAAAAATACAAAAATTAGCTGGGCATGGTGGCGCGCACCTGTAGTCCCAGCTACTCTGGAGGCTGAGGGAGGAGAATTGCTTGAACCCAGGAGGCGGAGGTTGCGGTGAGCCGAGATCGTGCCATTGCACTCCAGCCTGGGTAACAAGAGCGAAACTCCATCTCAAAAAAAAAAAAAAAAAAAAAAAAGGAAACAATATTAAAAGCCTGTTCTTTTTCCATTTTTTAGCTAAGTATAGTAACTTTATCATTATTTGATTTTTCATCAGTAAGACCCTTACTATATCACAAAATTTTTATTCTAGGTATTGTTTAAAATTATTTTTATTGAGCCTATATTAAGCCCTGAGTTTGTTTGTTTTCACTTCAGAAAAATAAATACTTAATAAAGCCCTGTTTGTTGTTTGCCATTTATGGGTTAAAAATAATTGAAAATTTTTTATTCCTCTTATCCATAAAACTGCACTGGTCTTCAACAGTTCTTCTTGCTTACTTACCACTTAGTCTTTCAGTGTAAAATTTTCAGACCACTAAAATGATCATGTCACCCCTCTTCTAAAACGTTTCTATGGCTTCATATTATACTGTGAAGAATACCCAAAATCCTTAACATATTTTGTAGACTACAGGATGTGGTTTCTCTCCTACTTACCACCCTCTTCATAATGGCTCATATGTTAGTTTGCTAAGACTGCCAGAACAAAATACTAAGACCAGGGACTTAAACAACAGAAATAAATTTTTCATAGTTTTGTCAGCTGGAAATCCAAGATCAATGGGCTTATAGGTTTGGTTTCTCCTGAGTTCTTTTCCTTTGGCTTGCAGATGGCCACCTTCTCAATGGGTTCACACATGGTCTTTCCTCTGTGAAGGCATCTCTGGTTTCTTCTCTGCTCTTATAAGGACACCTGTTACATTGAATTGGATACCTACTTTTATGATTCAGTTTCACCTTACCTCTTTAATCTTCCTGTCTGCAAATACAGTCACTTTGGGGGTGAGGGGTTCAACATAGGAATTTGGGGTGGACAAAATATGGTTCATACTAATCTGTCCTCCATGAAATCTCTGTTTTGTGTGAAGTTTTATCCCCATGCTCTGTCATCATATCTATATATAGCAGAGGCTCAAGAAATATTTGTTGAAAAAATTAAAGAATTAGTGAACCTAAGTGTTTATCATGTAATATGCATGCTTAGGGACTCTGCAAGACTTGAGAAATAAAAAGGTGTGTAAGATAAGTAAGCTATTGTCAGGGCTAAAATATGCACACACACACAGACACACTCATACCCCTAAATAAAATAGTATATAAAGTCATACTTTTTAGTTCCTTCATTCAGATTTTTTTAACCTTTAAGATGGTAATATATTTATATTTAGAGGAGGTGCCCCATAAATACAAAGTACTGAACATAAACAGTGACCGCCTATTGAGAATGATTCTGTAACGACCACATTCCCACTCTAGTTCCTGTGCAGTATTCCTTTGGCAGCTGTCCCAGTTTTTACCCAGGCTGATTTATAAAGTGTAACTGCTTCATTCATTCTTGTCTCTTTGTAGGAGTTTGCTGCAATGGTGACAGAAATAAAGTGCTATGGCACACAGAGGAATTTGCAATTAACAGTCTTCATGTTGGAGAAAACTTTTGAGCTCTGCATTAAAGAATATGTAGAATGTATCAGTAAGAAGAATATAAGGAGATCTTCTAAAAAGAGACAGCATGAGAAAAAAGGAAACTAGGAATGTGAGCCTAGAAAGGCACTTTTGTTAGGCTTGACTATATAATGAGTATTGAAATAAGAAGTGATACATGTTAGTGTACAAAAAATTAGTTTGGGAAAGATTGGGAAAAATCATAAATGTTTTTTGAGTAAATTAATTATAACTTACATATTGTTAAGTCTGGGAATTTTATGATCACGTTTGTGTTCTAGGAAGATAATATGGCCATAATGTGAAAGATAGACTAAAATGAAAGGAATGGTGGAAAATTGATGCAGTTAATCCATATTTTTAACACAAATGAGCTATATGCTAGTTTTGTACATAGGAGATAGTATATAGCCTTGATTATTCTCATTTAAACCATAAACTAACCTCTGTATTGATAAACTGCCATTATATGATATGATAACATTTACTAGCCAATATTTTTATTAAAACTATTCAGTAGTGCTAGCCAGAGACAGTCAACAAATACTAGTATAGAAAGATATATCTCTTTGGATAAATATGTGAGGGAGACAACAATATGAAACAAAAGCTCACATGGAGTATACATTAATAAAATACTGCAGAAGCAAAAAAAGTGAGTCATTCAAAAATGAAAAGGATAAAAGACAAAAATAAAAGTTAAGGAAAAACTGAATACAATAGCAGAATTAAAATTCATATTCTAAATATTAAAACATATAAACATACAAGTAGTATTGACATTGCAGCAAATTGGATCCGTGATATGGAGGAAAAACATGAAGAAATCTCCAAATGCCAGAGGGGAAAAAATATGATGCTGATGCATGATAAATATTATATGTGTATGATAAATTTGACAAAACAAATAAGAGAAGGATTGGTTAGTTAAAAAGCAGTAATGTGAAAATATATTAACTAGTAGGAAAAAAGTAAAATTAGACCCTCATCTGATACCATGCTCTAGAGGAAACTCAAGTCAGCCAGGAAAATGGGAGAGGATAATATTTTACTGATCTCAGGATAGGGATTATATTAAAGTATGTATAATATAAAATATCAAAAGAGAAAAAAATGAAAATTTTAAGGACATGCTTAACTTTGTAATTCATAATATACCATATATATTTTTAAAACATTAAAAGCCATGAATAATTATATAAAATATTATAATAAACTTAATGATCGCCTCTTCTAATATTACATAATTTAAACCTCATACGCAACCCTATTAGGTAGGGACCCCATAGCACAGAAGGAGGAAACTGGGGCACAGAGTAAGTCAATAACTTCAGGTTGCAGAACGCCAAGTGCATAACTGGAATCTGAAAGAAGGTAATCTTCCAATCCTGCATTTTCATCCTCTCCACAATTCTGTCTCAAATTTCTGTGTGAGCTAAGATTTGGTTCAAGTTGTAGAAAACAACTAGTGAAAAAATTAAAAGGAATAGATAGGGAATTGCTTCCTTTTCATCTTGGACCTGGCAGAACGGCTCCTGTAAAGAGTGGCGAGAAGAAAAAAAGTGTCCTTCTGCCATCAACAAGGTGGTGAACCAATAATAATGCCATCAACATTTACAAGTACATCCATGGAGCAGGCTTCAAGAAGCGTGCCCTCTAGCACTCAAAGAGATTTGGAAATTTGCCATGAAGTTGATAGGAACTCCAGCTGTGTGCATTGATACCAGGCTCCACAAAGCTGTCTGGGCCAAAGGAATAAGGAATGTCTCATATATTCAATGAATCCATGTGTGATTGTCCAGAAAACATAATGAGGATGAAGATTCACCAAATAACCTTTATACTTTAGTTACCTATGTACTTGTTAGCATTTTCAAAAATCTACAGACAGTCAAGTGGATGAGAACTAATTGCTGATTGTCAAATACATCAAATGAAGTTATAAAATTATTAAAAAAAAAGAAAGAGGTAGGGTATTATGTGGGCACTGGGTCATTCTTTTCAACTCTTCCTCCTCCAACATTTTCAGTTCCATACTGGTATATGTGATATTGTTAGTTGTTCCTACAAAGTTCTGTCTTAGAAGACACATATGTACAGCAGCCCTTAATACAGAAATCAAAGGAAAGTTTAGATATACAAATCCAGTTTTCTTAGAAGTAAAGGGAAATTATAAATATTTCTTTCTATCTGTCCATCTATCTTCCCCTTTTTTCTCTTTCCCTCTTCTCCTCATCCTTTCTCTTCATCATCACCATCACCATTTATATATCTATGTCTTATATGCATAGCATATCTTTTATATTCCAAAATAATAGCAAATCTTTCAGTGATGGGGTTAGATTTTTTTTTTAATTTTTAATGTGGTATTCTCTATTTTCCAACTGTTCTATAGGAAATGATAACTTCCTTAATATTAGATGTTTCACATATTTTTTTGTATAGTTTGAATGTATATCCTGACCAAATCTCATATTGAAATGTAGTCTCCAGTGTTGGAGTTGGGGCCTGGTGGGATTGATTGGACCATGAGGGTGGTCATCTCATGAATGGTTTAGTACCATCCCACTTGGTACTCCCCTCATGATTGTGAGTGACATCTCATGAAATGTAATGTGGTCATTTAAAAGTATATGGCACCTCCCTCCTCTCTCTCGCTCCTGCTCTGGGCATGTGATGTACCTGCTTCACCCTCATCTTCCACCATGATTGTAATTTTCCTGAGGTCTCCCCAAAAGCCCAGCAGGTGCCAGCATCATGTTTCCTGTGCAATCTGCATAACCATACGCTAATGAAAACTCTTTTCTTTATAAATTACCCAATCTCGGGTATTTCTTTATGGAAATGTGACAATGGACTAATACATTTAAAAAAAATTAAATAAAAGTGATTATGACTCAACATGGCATCAAGAGACCATGGTCAAACAAAAACAGTAATGATGATTCAGTAAAAGTGAAACATTTGCAACACCGAAACCAAAAGCTGACAATCTGATGTCCAACTCTGAAAGGTATCTCTAAAATTATAAGATATATAAGTCTGAATTAAAAATAAACAACAAAATCCCCAGGTTCTGTCTCCTGAAAAAAGACATTTGGAAAAAAAAAGATGACACTTCTGTTTTCCTTTGAAAACCATGGATCTTAGATATTTAAATCCATATTAACTCGAAAGATAGATTGCAATCTTGCTACATCATGAGTTCTCATTTTAAGGCATCTTTTAAAAAATCATTTTCATCATAAAAATGTCATTGTAAAATAAATGCCAGGACAAACTCCCATAATTCACCTATCATCTGATGACATTTTAGTCTATATCCTTTCACTATTTTCTCTAAGTATGTATGTGTTTATTAGTTATCAAATATGTAAAGTAAAAAGAGCCATTTATACTTGTTTGGTTTCTGTGGGTCAGAAATTTGAAAGTGGCTTGGCTGGATGTTTTTGACTAAACTCTCTAATGAGTTTACCATCAGATGTTGGCTGGGATTTTAGTCATTTAAAGGTTTTCCTGAGATGGGAAAAATCAATGCCTAGTAGTCAGTCATGTGGCTGTCAGATTTGTACTGGCTATTGGTGGGAAGCCTCAGTTCCTTTTCTTTATATATATCTATAATACCTAAAGTATAATAATAAAATATATATATTTTATATATATTAAATGACTATATAATATAAATATTTATACTTATAAATATATTTATAAATTTATATAAATATAAATATTTATAAATATATATTTATATATTTTATATATATATGTTTATATATAAACATATTTATAAATATAAATATACATATATATTATATATATTATACTATATATAATATTTTATATATAGTATAATATATATATTTTTATATATTTTTTTATATATATATTTTTTATATATAGTATAATATATATATTTTTATACTTTAGGTTCTTGGGTACTTGTGCAGATCATGCAGGATTGTTGCCTAGGTACATACATGGCAATGTGGTTTGCTGCCTCCATCCTCTCATCACCTATATCTGGCATTTCTCCCCATGTTATTCCTCCCCAACTACCCTATCCCCCGCTGTCCCTCCCCTAGTCCCCCACAACAGACACCAGTGTGTGGTGTTCTCCTCCCTGTGTCCATGTGTTCTCATTGTTCAACACCCGCCTATGAGGACTCTCCACTTGGGTAGCTGAGTACTCACCTACCTTTGTGACTACTCCCTCAGCAAGCAATCCATGAGAACTAGAGGAGGGTATTTTTATGATCTAGCCCCGACAGTCATGGGACATAATTCTATCATAGACAATTGGTTGTATCTGTGAGACAATATGGAAGGGCACTACATAAATATGTGAATACCGGGAGTCAAGTTTATTCTGAGTGCCATCTTGGGGTTTGCTCCTCAGCAGGCTGTAGTACAATGGTGTGATCTTGGCTCACTGAAACCTACGCCTCCTGATTTTAAACGATTCTCCTGCCTCAGCCTCCCGAGTGGCTGGGATTACAGGCACCCACCTCCACGTAAATGTGTGTGTGTGTGTGTGTGTGTGTGTGTGTGTGTGTGTGTGTGTGTGTGTATTTATTTATTTATTTATTTATTTATTTTTTTAGTAGAGATGGGATTTTGCCATGTTGGCCAGGCTGGTCTCAAACTCCTGACCTCAAGTGATCCACCTTCCTTGGTCTTCCAAAGTGCTGGGATTACAGGAGTAAGCCACCATGCCCAGCCAGTTTTTAATATATATATATATATATATATAAATAATTAGCTGACTTTTCTAGTCATTAATAAACTTTAAAACATTATGTTTAATTTCAAAATAATGTTTCATTATGTAGCTATGTGCAATTGTGTAGCCATAACTTATTTAACCTATATGCTGTTATTGGAACAATTAGGTTCTTTGACAATCAAAGCATAGTTTCTTATTTTTGTTTTAATTAATATTTCTTTGATTGTTAATTATTATGTTTCAGCTGGTACAATTGACAAGTAGAAATTGTAGGCTTGGCATGGTGGCTCACACCTGTAATCCCAGCATGTTGGGAGGCCAAGGCAGGTGGATCACAAGGTCAAGAGATCAAGACCATCCTGGCCAATATGCAGAAACCCTGTCTCTACTAAAAATACAAAAAATTAGCTGGACATGGTGGTGTGTGCCTGTAGTCCCAGCTAACTTGGGAGGCTGAGGCAGGAGGATCACTTAAACCCGGGAGATGGAGGTTACAGTGAGCCAAGATTGTGGCACAGCACCCCAGCCTGGTGACAGAGTGAGACTCCATCTCAAAAAAAATTATGTAGATTTAAGGTGCAAACATGATCATTTTATATATATATATAGTGAAATTATTATTACAATTAAACTAATTAAACATTCATCACCTCACAGTTACCTTTTTAAAATTTTTTTATGATGAGAACACTAAAGATCTATCTTATTAATTTTAAAGTATTAAATACTGTATTATTAACTGTAGGTGAGGTACATTAGATCCCCAGAACATATTCATCTTAGAAAGTTTTACTCTTTGATTAATATCTTCCCAATTACCTCACTCCCAGTCCCTAAAAACCACTTTACTCTCTATTTCTATGAATTCAGTATTTTTTGATTATACATATACATGAGATCATACATTTGTCTTTGTCTAGATTACTTCATTTAGCATAATAGCATAATGTCATCTAGGGTCATCTGTGTTGTCATAAATAGCAATATTTCCTTTTTTAATGCTGAATAGTATTTCATTATGTACACATATCACAATTTCTTTTTCCATGAATCTGTTGATCACTAAGGTTGTTTGTTTTGGCAGTTGTGAATAATTCTACAATGAAGAGGGGGGTGCAATTATCTCTTTGAGATACTGATTTTCTTTCTTATGGAAATATACCTCTAAGGAGGATTGCTGGATCTTATGATTGTTCTATTATTTAAGAAACCACCATATTGTTTTCCGTAATGGCTATATTAATTTACATTTCTACCAGTGATGTACAAGGATTCTTTTTTTCTCCATGCCATTGCCAACACATGTTATCTCTTGTCCTTTTGATAATAGTCATCCTAACAGGTATGAAGTGATATTTCATTGTAATTTTGATTTGCATTTCCCTTTGTGATTTTGAATTGCATAACTAATTTGATAATTACTAATACTGGTCACCTTTCAGTGAAGCTGAGCAACTGCTCATATACCTTTTGGTCATTTCATTGTCTTGTTTCTGAAAAAGTATTCAGGTCCTATGCCAAATTTTTAAATTATATTATCTATCTATGTACCTGTGTATGTATGTATGTATGTATCTATCATCTATTGCGTTAAATGAGTTTCTTATATATTTTATATAGTAACTCCCTAACAGGTATTGCTTAACAAGTATTTTCTCCCATTCCACAGGTTATCTTCGCATAGGTTTGTTTTCTTTGCTATACAGAAGTTGTTAGTTTCATGTAATCCTACTTGTTTTTGATTACTTGTTGCCTGTGACTTTGCTGTCATATTAAAAAAATTATTGCCAAGAACTATGTCAAGAACATTTTACACTATATTTTCTTAGAGAAGCTTTGTGGTTTCAGATCTTACATTTAGAACTTTAATCCATTTTGAGCTAATTTTTGTTCATAGTTTAAAATAAAGGTACAGCTTGATTCATTTACATGTGAATATCCAGTTCTCTCAACACTATTATGACACTATCCTTTCTCCATTTTGTATTCTTAGCAACCTTGAAAAAGATTATTTGACCACATATGTGTGAGCTTCTTTCTGGACCCTATTCTCTTCCATTGGTCAGTGTATCTGTTTTTATGCCAGTACCATACTGTTTTAATTACTGTGTTTTTGTTATAGATTGGCATCAGGAAGTATGAGAGTTCGTTGCTTTTTTTTTTTCTAAAGATTGATTTGGATTGTCTCAGTCATTTGTGGTTCCAATATTAATTTTAAGATTTCTTTCTATTTCTGCAAATAAAGCTATTAAGATTTTGATAGGGATTGAATCTGTAGATAGCTTTGGGTAGAATTGACATTTTAGCAATATTAACATATTCAGTACTTGAATATGAGATATACTTTCATTTATTTGGGTCTTCTTGCATTTCTCTTGTCAGTGATTTACAGTTGGGAGTATAAGTATCTTTCACTTTCTTAATTAAATTTATTCTTATTCTTTTGGATGCTATTATGAATAGTATTACTTTCTTAATTCTTTTTGGATAGTTACTGTTAGGGTATAGAAATACAGGTGATTTTTCTATGTTTGCTTTGTATTTTGCAAAGTTATTTAATGCATTTATTAGTTCTGACAGTTTTTTGGTGATGTGATTAGGGATTTCAATATATAAAAGTATATAATCTGCAAAGAAAGACAATTTAACTTTTTTTTTCTAATTTGGACCCCTTTTTTTTGTTTTTCTTGCTCAGTTTTCCTGACTAGGCCTTGCTGTACTATGTTGAATAGAAATAATGAGGGTAGTATCACTGTCTTATGTCTGATCTTAGAGGAAACACTTTTGGCTTTTTAGCATTGAGTGTTATGTTAGCTGTGTGCTTCTTATATGCTGCCTTTCTTTTGATGAGGTACATTCCTTCTTTGTCTAATTTGTTGAGAGAGTTTTTTTTTTTTTTAAATTATAAAAGGATGCTAAATTTTGTCAAATATTTTTCTGTATTACTGGGATTATCCTATGTTTTGAATTCTTCATTCTATTAATGTAGCATGTCATATTTACTGATTTGTAGATGTTGAACCATCCTTGCATCCCACATATAAATCTCACTTGGTCATGATGTATCATTCTTTTAATGTGCTGTGCAATTCTGTTTGCTGGTATATTTCCTTTTGAAGATTTTTGCCTGTATATTCATCCAAGACATTGGCCTGTGATTTTTCTTTTCTTGGAGTATCCTTATCTGGCTCTAGGATGAGAGTAATGCTGGCTGGGTAAAATAAGTTTGGAAGTATTCCCACCTCTTCAAATATTTGGAAGAGTTCGAGAACTATTGGCATCAATTCATTTTTTAATTTGTGGTAGAATTCATCCATGAAGCCATCTGGTTCTGTGTTTGTTTTTAACATTTTTGTTGGGAGGATTTTGAATACTACTTCAATATCCTAACTGATTTTTCAGGTTCATTCATCTTTTTTATTTTTTATTTTTATTTTTTTGTGATTCAGTCTTGGTAGGTGGTATGTTTCTAGGAAATTATCCATTTCTTCTAGGTTATCCAATTTGTGGTCTTTCTTTGTTGATAGTAGTTTCATTATTTTTTTATTACTAATTCTGCTAAAATTTATTCATAAAATTATTGATGATTCATCTTTTGGAAATTGCATAATACATACACACATAAATATGAATGGATTTTCTGTCTCACATTTTTATTTAAGAATTCTTAAAGCGCATTATATGTTAAAACATTAAATCTTTTTTATTAGAATTTATATTATCTAACAATTTAGATTTAAAGAGCTATTGAGAAGATAATAGTTTTCTTTATGTTAACACCTTATATTAATATGGTACACTTGTTACAATTAAGGAACAACTATTAATAATGCTATATTCAAATAAAGTCTACACTTAATTCTGATTTTCTTAGTTTTCATCTGGTGTACTTTTTCTGTTTCAGAACTCCATCTAGGATACTATATCACCTTTAGCTGTCATTTCCTTAGACTCATCTTGGCTGTGATAGTTTCTCAGATTTCCCTTGTTTTTGATGACCTTGCCAGTTTTAAGAAGTACTGGCTGGCATTTTGTAGAATGTCCCTCAATTGGATTTTGTCTGATGTCTGTTTTATAGTTAGACTGGGGTTATGGTTTTCAGAAAAAAAAGCCTCAGAGATAAACTACCATTTTTATCACCTTGTGTCAAGAGTGCCTGCTATCAAAATGATTTATCACTGTTGATGTTGACCTTGATCACCTGACAAAAGTGCTACTTATCAGGACTCTCCACTGTAATGTTTACATATATAAAACCTTTTTAACTTTGTGCAACCCACACATAAAGAATAGAGAATTATGCTCTCTCTCTCTGAGGGCAAAATATTCACATACAACATTTGAAGTTCTTCTGCATGGAAGATTTGATTCATCTCTCATATTCTCAAAATTATTTTATTCAATCATTATGTTATTTTGGGTACATTGATATTGATATTTATTGTATACTTTGGGTTATAATCCAATATCGTTTTGTCTTATTGCTAAAATTGTTTGAGTTTTGGCCATTAGGAGCTCTTTTAGGGGATCCCTTTGACATAACCCCATCACTCAAGGGTTTCTGTTTTTGTGCTTTTGAAACCTTTCTTACTTTTTAGAACTGTAAAATACTTCAACTACAGGCTCATCTTTTACATTTCCTGTTTCAGTCCTAGAGCAGGCATTTCTTCATAGAAAGTTTTGTTGTTGTTACTGTTGTTGTCTTGCTTATCTTTAAATATCCATTCCAAATAGTGAGATAGCTAGATCACACTGTCTGCCATTTAATTATATAAGTTCTAGTTTAAATATATAGCAGTATCAGAATTATTAGCCTATACCTCCATGGGAAACTACTTCAACTAGAAAACAGGGCTTATGTGCCATTTTCTTGTCCTTAGTTTACAACTCTACTTGTTTCCAAAGTCACTTAGGTCAATACTTGTTTCTCCAAGTAACTTTGGTGCAGTTTTTTTCATAAAGGGGAAATAGAACATCCTCTTGTCACCATTTGCTTTCATTTCCAGGATTCTTAGATCTCCTAAATTAGACTTTTTTAAAAAAAATTACATACATTGAGACTTTGTGCTGCAAATTTGTGTTTTGATCAATGTGCAATACCATATATACATTAAAGTGTCATACAAAATAATTTTGCTATTCTGAATTTCCGGTTTTTCAACTCTTCAGGGCCCTTCCAAACTCCTGGCAACTACTGATCTGTTTAGTGTCTCTATAGTTTTGCTCTTTTCAAAATGTTATTTAATTGGAATCATACAATATATTGCTTTTTGGATGACTTCTTTCATATAGCAATGTGCTAAAGTGTGCTACAATTGTGCTACATTTATACATGTGTTATATGTATGAATTCAAGCTTCATACATGTCTTATTGTGGCTTAACAGCTTAATTATTTTTATTGTTGAATAATATTTCATTATATGGATGCTGAACAGTTTGTTTATCCATTCATTATTGAAGGACATCTTGGTTGCTTTTAAGTTATTTTGAATAAAGCTATTATAAATACTTGTCTGCAGGTTTTTGTGTGGACATAGAGTTTCAATTCGTTTGGTAAATACCTAGGAGCTAGATTGCTGGTTTATATTTTAAGATTATGTTTAAATTGTAAATAACTGTCAAACTTTCTTCCAACGTAGATGTACCATTTTTCATTCCCACCAGAAATGAACTGGAGTTTCTGTAGTTTGGCACCCTCACCAGCATTTGGTATTGTAAGCTTTTAAATTTTAGCCATTCTATTAGATGTAAACAGGTATTTTGTTGTCATTTGATTTCCAACTCCCAGATTACAAATAGTGTTGAGCATCTTTTCATATGCCTGTTTCTTATTTGTTCATTTTCTTTGGTGGAGTGTATGTTTAGACCATTTTGCCAATTTTTTAGTTGGGTTGTTTTCTTATTGTGGAGTGTAAAGTGATTTTTGTGTCATTTGAACACAATTTCTTTCTTATATAATTACATAATAAATACATTATTTTATTTGTCTATGCAAATGTTTTCACACAGTGTGTGGCTTATATTTTAATTCTCTCTATAGGATATTTTACAAACAGAAGTGTTTCATGAAGTGTAACCTAATTCATTTTTTCTTGCATGGATCATACTTTTGGTATTATAAATAACACACTCATACCAAACCCAAAATCACCTAGATTTTCTCCCATGTTAACTTACAGAATTTTTATAGTTTTTCATTTTATATATTTATATATGGGTTTATGATCCCTTTAGAACTAATTTTTGAGGAAGGTGTAAAATTTGTCTTATTTCTTCTCTTTCTCCTCCTCTTCCTCTTGCTTCTTTTTTTCTTCTTTCTTCTACTTCTCCTCTCTTTGTCTTTCTTCCTCTTTTTCTTGCTAATAGATTTCTGATAGCTTCATCATCATTTGTGAAAGACTTTTTTTTTTTTTTTTAATCTATTGCTTTTCCTTCATCTCTTTGTCAAAGATCAGTAGCCCATATTTGTGATGACCAATTTCTGGAACTCTATTTCATTATGACGATGTCTGTTTACATTTTTTCACCAGTACCACAGTGTAACTTGGTAGTAAGTCATGAAATTACAGTGACTCCTCCAGTGTTGTTCCTTTTCTTCAGCATTGTGTTGATTCCTCCATATATATATATATATAATGTGTGTGTGTATATATATGCATATATATATGTGTATATATATACACACATATATATATATATATATATATATTGCAAATAAACTTGAAAACCTGTTCGTCAACATCCACTAGACAGTTATTGGGAGTTTCATTGGGATTTTATTGAGCCTATGCCTTACTTTTGTTCAAGAAGCCTGCAGTCCTCCGCTCTACCAACCAAGCTATCGAAGGACATGAGCCTATGCCTTACTTTTGAGAGATTTGTCATGAATACTTAATATAAAAATAATACCTTTGATTGCCTGTCTCCAGTCCATGCAATGATTATAAATTAAAATTTATGTTATAGTTTATGCAATTTGATTTTTTATCTGTCAATATATAAATCTATGAAGAAATTATTTTGGTTTATGAGCTGATGCAAGAATAAATTGCTTTTTCTTTATTCTCTGATCTGTAAATTCTTATGAAGCACTAATTTTTATACAAAAAGTTCTACTTTTTTATTTCTAGCACTGTGCCAGTGTCATACAGTTCTATTAATTATGGTTTTGTTATATTTTTTTATGTTTAGCAGCACTGATATATTACTACCCTTTTCCATCCAAAGTATTGCCTTATTTTATAAAGTCTGACTACAATGTTAGGATACATAGGTCACTTTTTATGACAGTTATTCTTGGCAGAATTTCTGCCTCCCTTTAACCTCAGTCCTAATTTCCATATTCATTCTAAGAAAGTGATTTCTGGGAGTGGGGAAGGATGAAAGAAGAACAATTAGAATATTATAAATTGGTTACAATATATTCCATTTATTGTCTCCAAAATTAGAGCTTTGATGTTTAAAGTAATAATAACAGAAAGAAGATTATTATAGAAGTTCTTTCTGGGAAATGTAGTTTCTGTAAATTTTATGGGCTTAGTAAATTAAGCACTGAAATGCTTCCATAGATCAAAGTGGTATCAGAGGAATCTCAGGAAATAAAGATGGATTGAATTGGTAGTTGTCTTTGCAAATCAACTCTTGTTCTGTAATTCTGAGGAGATTGACTAGTAGTGGTAAAGCTATCATAAAAATTTAAAATAACAACATACATTCAAACAAACAAGAACAACTATAACATTTTCTCAAGAAGAAGATTTTTGGATACTCTAGGCATTGCTTAGAAAAAATGCTAGTAATCAATGCTTATAAGAAACAGAGTCAGAATTTCCTAAAGAAACACTATGCTGGGATGAATGTAAACAAAACAAAGCAGGATTATATGAAAAGAGATAAATAAGAGAATTATCCTGAATGATATTAAGGAAAAATTTTAAAAAGTTGTAAAATATGAATTTACATTTAAGATGTTATATGTTAAAACTGAGACTGTATCAGTGATGCATTAGGGTTCTCTAGAGGAATAGAACTAATAGGTGATGTATATATCTGTATGGAATACAGATATAGTAGCTGGGTGTGGTGGCACGCACCTATAGTCCCAGCTACTCAGGAGGCTGAGGCAAGAGAATTGCTTGAACCCAGCAAGCAGAGGCTGCAGTGAGCCAAGATAGTGCCACTGCACTCCAGCCTGGCAACAGATACAGATATATTCCATATATATATATATATATATATATATATATGTGGAAATTTATATACATACATATATATATATATATGGAATATATATATATCCACATATATTCCATATATAGTGGAAGTTTATTAAATATTAATTTACCTGATCATAAGGTCCCTCAATAGGCTGTCTGCAAGCTTGAGGAGCAAGGAGAGCCAATCAGAGTCTGAAAACCGATGAACTTGGGGTTCAGTGTTCAAGGTCAGGAAACATCCAACATGGGAGAAAGATATAGGGTAGGAGGCTTGCCCAGTCTCACCTTTTCACATTTTTCTGCCTGTCTTAAATTCACTGGCAACTGATTAGATGCTGCCCACCCAATTAAGAATGGATCTGCCTTCCCCAGTCCACTGACTCAAATGTTAATCTCATTTGGCAACACCCTCACAGATGCAGCCAGGATCAATATGTTACATCCTTCAATTCAGTCAACTTGACACTCAGTATTAACCATCACAAGCCCACCCTTTGTCAATTTGAACCCATACACGTCTCCTGAGATCATACATAATCTTCAAATAAAGACAATAATAAGGTCATAAATATGCCTAACATAATACAACTATCCTTCATACAACTGGAAACTTACCATTTCTCAATCCAAATACTATTACATAAAGTTAACAATATTTTAATGCCAATATGAAGTCAGTAAATCATATGTCACAAGATAAAGAAAAAGGAAATAAAATGAAGATATTTTCTCAGTACAAGTGTATACATGCATTAAAAAAAGAGCAAGGGAATACTCATGACAGTTACAGTACTCATTTCTGCAGCTGGTCACATGCTTGTAGCTGGTATTGATATCTACCTTCTTCTGCTACACATTCTGTATCGCCTTTGCCTTCAGCAAGTACCTCAGCAGTTCATGTTTTTTTTCTTGGTGGAGTGACCCAAACCTTCATTCCTGAAGGGACTGGACCATTTGTATTTCTGCCTGGACTGAGCTGTTGTTGTTTCCCATTGACCTTAATCACAGGGCATGGTAGTACTAAGAGATGCCCTAGTGGGGGATAGGGCATACTCTTCCTGACTTCTGTTACGGAGTAATAGACTGATTTTATCTTGATAGTCTGGGTTAGTCACCCCAGTCAACACTGTAACTCCTTTAGCCTGTTGACTTAAAAGTAGGAGGAGCCCTAAATATCAGGTGGCAATCTTCCAGTTTTATGGAATCATTGTTGTGTCTCCTGTTGGCAGTGTTCCTCCTTCTGGAACTAAGAACCCTAGGCAAGCAGAACATAATGTTGCAGGATCAGGAAGCAAAAAAATTGCTTGTGGATCACTAGGGGTGATGGTGAGTGGTTCCACTTCCACTTCCACCCCTTGATTCCTGGACCTGTGAATCCTGGCTGTGGTAAAAGCATTGTATGCAGGACCAGCAAACACATATCTGGAGTAAGTGTCTATTCCAGTGAGGACAAACCTTTGCCCTTTTCATGATGGAAGAGGTCCAATATGATCAACGTGCCACCAGGTAGCTGGTTGATCACTCTGAGGAATGGTGCCATATCTAGGGCTCAGTTTTGCTCTGCTGCTGGCAAATTGGGCACTCAGCAGTGGCCGTAGCCAGGTCAGACTTGGTAAGTGGAAGTCCGTGTTGCTGAGCCCATGCTTAACTTCCATCCCTTCCACTATGGCTACTTTGGTCATGGGCCCATTGGGTGATGATAGGGGTGACTGAGGAAAGAGGCTGAGTGGTTTGCACAGAATGGGTGATTCTATCCACTTGATTATTAAAATCCTCCTCTGGGGTCATCCGTTGGTGGGCACTCACATGGAATACAAATATCTTCACAGTTTCTGATCATTCAAGAGGTCCCTCTACATACATCTTCTCCAGATTTCTTTGTCACGAATTTTCCAATCATGCTTCTTCCAAGTCCCTGATCATCCAGCCAAACCATTGGCTACAGCCTATGAATCAGTATATAATTGCACATCTGGCCATTTCTCCTTCCATCCAAAAGCACAACCAGGTGCACTGCTCAAAGTTTTGCCCACTGGAAAGATTTTCCTTCACTACTGTCCTTCAGGGATGTCCTAAAAAGGGACTAGAGTGCTGTAGCTGACCACTTTTGGGTGGTGCCTGCACACTGTGCAGAACAATCTGTGAACCAGGCCCTACTCTTCTATTCCTGTCAACTGATTGTAGGGAGCTCTCCATGTGGCCATCAGTGTGGGCTGGGGAAGAGAAGGCAGGATGGCAGGAGTAGAGACCATGGGCATTTGAGCCACTTCCCAGTGTAACTTACTTGTGCTCTCAGGACCTGCTTGAGGCGGATCATGTATATACCACTTCCATTTGATGATGGAATGCTGCTGTGCATGACCCACTTTATGGCTAGATGGGTCAGAAAGCACCCAGTTCATGATAGACAATTTAGGTCACATGGTGACTTGACCCATAGTCAAACATTCAGTTTCCACCAAAGCCTGGTAACAGGCCAAGAGCCATCTCTCAAAAGGAGAGTAGTTATCTGCAGAAGATGGCAGGGCCTTGCTCTAAAACCCTAGAGGCCTGTACTGTGATTCACCTATGAGGCCCTGCCAAAGGCTCCAAACAGCATCCCTATCTGCCACTGACACCTCAAGCACCATTGTATCTGCTGGGACATATGGTCCAAGTGGCAGCGTGTCTTGTGCAGCAGCCTTGACCTGCTGCATATCCTTCTCCCATTCTGGAACCCACATAAAATTGGCAGCCTTTTGGTCACTTGATTAACAGGCCAGAGTAACACACTCAAATGAGGAATAGGTTGCCTCCCAAAATCCAAATAGGCCCGCTAGGTGTTGTGCCTTTTCCTTGGTTGTAGGAGGGGCAAAATACAGCAACTTATCCTTTACCTTAGAAGGAATATCTAGGCAGGCCTCACACCACTGGACTGAGAAATTTTACTGAGGTAGAGGGTCCCTGAATTTTGATCAGTTTTATTACCCATCCTCTGGTACATACTTATCTCACCAGTAAGTCCAGTGTGTTTGATATTTCTTGCTCACTGGATCCAATCAGCATAATGTTTTCAATGTAATGGACCAATGCGATATCTTGGGGAAGCAAAAAGTGATCAAGATCTCAGAATAAGATTATGACACAGAGTTGGAAAGTTGATACACCCTTGAGGTAGGACAGTAAAGTTACATTGCTGGCCTTACCAGCTGAAGGCAAATTGCTTCTGGTGGGCTTTACGGACAGGAATGGAAAACAAGGCATTTGCCAAGTCAATGACTTTACCACGTACCAGGAGATATGTTAATTTGCTCAAGCAATGAAACCACATCTGGTACAGCAGCTGCAATTGCAGTTACCACTTGGTTAAGCTTATGATAATCCATTCTCCATGATCCATCTGTCTTCTGGACAGGCCAAATAGGAGAGTTGAAAGGGGACATGATGAGAATTGCCACCCCTGCATCCTTCAAGTCCTTGATGGTGGCACTAATCTCCACAATCCCCCCAGGGATATGATATTGTTTTTTATTTACTATTTTTCTACATAGAGCCAGCTCTAATGGCTTCCATTTGGCCTTTTCCACCTTAATATCCCTCACTCTATCAGTCAGAGAGGTGCTAAGTATGTCTATGCTAACTATGCATTCTGACACTAGGGAAATGATCACAGGATGAGTCTGGGGACCCACTGGACCCACTGGATCCACTGTAAGTTAGACCTGAGCTAAACTTCCATTAATTACCTGACCTCCGTAAGCTCCTGCTTTAAGTGGAAAACCACAGTGACCTTTTGGGGCCCCTGGAATCAATGTCATCTCAGAACCAGTGTCCAGTAGTCCCTGAAATGTCTGATCATTTTCCTTTCCCCAGTGCACAGTTACCCTGATAAGAGGCTGGAGATCTCTTTGGGAAAAAGATTCTCTGTATAAATTGTCAGTAATATAGTGGATTCCTTCCTCGAAGGGACCTGGCCGACCCTTCATTCATGGGATTCTGGGTCTGTAAACTGGCTCAAGTCTGGAAATTGATTCAGGGGCTATGATTCTCTGTTTTCATAATTCACATTCGTCTTTTGTCCATTTGACCTGAAAGTTTTCTTTTTATATAAATTAAGCAGGAATGCAGTAGGCTTCCTATCAATTTCACTTCTAGGAACACCTTGATTAATTAGCCAATGCCAGAGCTCTACATGAGTCAGACTATTCTGATTGCTGCTTTGTCTCTGCTGTCTATTATGGTAGCTATGCCCACCTTGACTTTGACAGTTAAGTGCCTCTTGCCCCCTGCCACCTTGGGATTCAATTATTCCCATTACATTTAAATTATGTGATTGAATTACTGTGGTTCCCACTGTTAGATCTGACATGCAGATGAGAGCAATTACAAGGCTCCTTAAAGCTGCAGGTGCTCCCTCACACATCTATTTCACAAGACAGTGAAGGATATATCTTCTGGACCCTCCCAGCTGGGATTAGTAGGCCTAAAGTGACTAATCCACTCCTCCTTCCTCTACATTAAACCAAGGAAGATCAGCATTTCCAGCTCACTTACAGTGGACCACCTTTTAATACGTATTTCAGCTAACTGAGCAAATAAACTAAGAACCTTTTTTAACTCCTTGAGCTGCAACTTTAATTGCAGAGTCCCTACTTAGTGGGCCTAAATCAATAAATTCAGCCTGATCCAGCTCTGTGTTTTTTGCACCATTATCCAATACCTTTAATATCCATTCCCATACCTGTTCTCCAGATTGGTGTTTATATAAATTAGAAAACTCAAACAGTTCTTTTTGAGTGCAGCCCTCCTCCTCATGGGTCACACCCTCAACATCACCTCTAGGGACCTGCCAGGACTTTATCAAGTGATAGGTCTAAAAGCAAACAGTGGTGTTGGGGGTGGCTACTGAGGAGAATCAACATTTCCTTGCCTGACAACTGCCTCCGGAAAGGCCATCACTGATGTCTTAAGGCAGCACAGGGTTTATTGCCTCAGATAAAGGTGGAAAGGTGATGACAGTGTGGGTCCGGGAGGGGATGTTGCCACTACTGGGAATGGGGAAGCCGTTCCTTCTGACAAAAAAAATTTCAACAGAGTTTACAAACTCGGTGTCCCCAGCTTCTTCAGAGTCCTCCCACATGTCCCCATTCCAAGTTGCAGGGTCCCATTCTTTTCCAGTCAATACCCTCACTTTGATAGTAGACACCGGGAGAGGCTATGCATACTCCTTCCATTGCAGGTCAGCCACTCACATGATAAGAGCTTGCCTCTGTCTTTCTGCAATTTCAGCTCTTTCTCTATAGGAGATAAGACTCATACAGGGCAATCTTAGCAGATTTGAGGTTCAGTATCTGCGGCTGAAGCCGGGAGACCGTATTCCTGAGTTCATCATCACTTTGTTCACTTAATTTAGGAGCAACCAACCAGCTGCCTTATGTTCCTTGGCTCTCCATATATACTCAAAGGTATTATGTATAGGGTCAGTAAATTTCTTGCCTTTCATAAGCAGTGAATCAGGAGTGTCAAATGCATTTATTTTGCATTGCTCTCTAAATAGTTCACCCCAAAATCTGTCAGTGTTCTCCATACTATTAGAAGTAGAGTCCTTAGCATTTTGGGGTCTAATCATATTAAGCAGCCAACTCCAGAAACCACCAAACCAATGAAAGAACTCCATCCTTAATATTCTGTTTCTTTAGAACCACTCCTGTTACCAAAGTCTGTATTAGGGTTCTCTAGAGGGACAGAACTAATAGTATAGATAGATAGATCTATAAATTGGAGTTTATTAAGTATTAACTTACACAATCCCAAAGTCCCAAAATAGGCTGTCTGCAAGCTTGAGGAGCAAGGAGGGCCAGTCCGAGTCTCAAAACTGAAAAACTTGGAGTCTGATGTTCGAGGGTAGAAAGCATCCAGTATGGGAGAAAGATGTCTGGGACGCTAGGCCAGTCTTGCCTTTTCCTGTCTTTCTGCTTGCTTTATATTCACTGGCAACTGATTAGATGGTGCCCACCCGATTAAGTGTGGGTCTGTCTTACCCAGTCCACTGACTCAAATGTTAATCTCCTTTGGCAACACTCTCACAGACACACCCAGCCTCAATATTTTGCATCTTTCAATCAAGTTGACTGTATTAACCATCACAAATGACATCAGAAAATTAGAAAAACACCTCAAGAAAACAGAATAAAATGACATAGTTTTATAAAAACAATACTAAATATTATTTTTGTGAATACAGCATACTAGTATTAAGAAATTAGTATTTGGCTGGGTATGGTGGCTCAAGCCTGTATTCTCAGAACTTTGGGAGTTCGAGGTGGGTAGAGCAGTTGAGCCCAAGAATTTGAGACCTGTCTGGGCAACATTGTGAGACCCTGTCTCTACAAAAAATGCAAAAATTAGCTGGGTGTGTTGGCACTCACTTGTAATTCCAGCTACTTAGAAGACTGAGACAGGAGGGATTGCTTGAGTCCAGGAATTCAACATTGCAGTGAGCCATAATCATACCACTGCACTCCAGCCTGTCTCAATTTTTTTGAAAAGGAAGTTAGTATTCATTATTTTATTTTAATATGCACTTTACTAAATATTCATGTGTTTTGTTTTCTTCAGAATATCAATGATTTCAAAAGCTTAGAGGGCAAATATTGTCTAAATAGAGCTCTCGCTAATAATTAAAAACATACTATAAACCGTGTTGCCAAAAATGCTGTCCACATACATATGGTTATTGAACACTTAAAATGTGGCTGTAGCAACTGAGGAACTGAATTTTTATTTTTCTATAATTTTAACTAATTTGAAGTTAAACAGCTACACATGGAGAGAGCATGAGAGAGGATAGACTAGGGATGTTGTAATTTTATTGATTAAAGTTTTAGTTTCACAATACAATATCTATAGATTTTATCTAATCATCTAACTCCTGTCAATTATCTAATTTTTGAGATACAGTTTACAAATGGCAAGTTCACAAATTTAATGTGTACAGCTAATAATCTTTTTAACTTATGTCAGTATGCATGTAACAACTATGCAGATTAAGATTTAGAATGCTTTCAACATTCCAGAATGTTTTCTTTTGTCCCTTTCCAGTCCATATCTCCTTCAAATGGTAATCACTAATCTGACAACTATCATCAGAAGTTAATTTGGATTGTTTGGGAATAAAATAAAGTAATGGTTTTTACTATTTATATCTAACTTATCTCTCACTGTGATCAAAAAGCATCCATTTTGTGTTTATTACTAATGTGTTGTTTTGCCATTTACTTTTCTATTTTATAAATATTCTTCACTTTTTAATCTACAGCAGTAGTGGTTATACTTGGAATGATTTCACTATTATTCTATCATAAATAAAACTCTTATGAACATTCTTCTGCGTATATATATGCATATATGTATTTATACACACACAAACACTTACTGACTGTGCACCACATAACATTTTCATCAACAGTGGACCACATATGCACTGGTGGCCACATCAGATTAGATTTCAATGGAGCTAAGAAATTCCATAGCCTTGTTATGTAGCATTACCTTTTGTATATTTACATACAAAATTATTTACCATTGTGTTACAGTTATCTACAGTATTTAGTACAGTATCATGCTGTATTGGGTTATAGCCTAGGAGCAATAGACTATACAATATAGCCTACATGTGTAGTAGGCCGTACTATCTAGGTTTGTGTATGTACATTCTATGATGTTCACACAATGATGAAATTGCCTAATGACACATTCCTCAGAATCGATCCCTATCATTAAGTAAAGCATGACTATATACATTACATATATGTAATTTTAGTTGAGTTCTAGCAAGCTATAAGAGAGTTTTATATAGTGTTTTGTACGGTATACATTCCTGCTAGCAATATAAAAGAGAACATATTTTAGATTTACTGATTATAAAACAGTTCAACATGTTGACCAATATCATACAGCTAATAAATGGCAGAACTCAGATTTAAATAATGGAATGTTACATTGAGATTCTCTTCTTAGACACTAAGTTCATCCACAAACAACTAAACAAATAAAAAGTTACCAGACGGACACAAAAAGAAACAGAAACTTGAGTTATCCTAATAACAATAAAAGACATTGAAATAATGTTTTAAAAGTACATAAATAAAATTCCAGAATTAGACTTCATCTTTGGTTTATTCTACCAATAATTAAGGGAATAGATATTTTAACATTCATGGAAATTTTTTCAGATAGTTGTAAAGAAACAATACTCCAATTAATGTTATTAGCCTACTGTAACTCTGTTATAAAACTCAAAAAGATAATTTGAAAGGAAAACAAAGCCCATTCACATTTATGAATATATATATATATATGTATATATATAAAATAATACTCAGTTTTTTCAAGATAACTGACTAGAATCATTTCAGACACACCCCATCTACTTAGAAGAACCCAAGATAGTGTGTGCACAATCATACTTCGAATGCATTATCCAAGAGGGACCATAGGAGTTCAACAGAAAATTGCCAAGAAAGACAAAAAGATAGGAAGGAGAAAGAAAACTGGAGACCTGCCTAGCCAGAACTGGCTGGGAACTATGAGTGACTCCCCAATGTGGGAAAAAGTGAGTCAAAGTTTTTCTGCAGTCCACTTTTCCAATGGGAAATCAGTCAATCCAGGCTACCAGAGAGAACCTTGACCTTCCCAAATCCTGAATCTAATTTAGGAAGTGGCCAAGAGACTAGGACACTGGAGTAGCAACTGCTCCAGTAAAGGAGCAAGCCATGGATCCCATGCCTTTTCTGAAACCTAAGTTGCTACAGCAAAATACCATTCTTGATCCTAGCTTGTAAAAGTCTATTTGTGGTCCTGGAAACCAACAGCACCAGCCATGTGCGTGGGGAGGGATCCTAACACCAGGACTGAGAAGTAAACATGATGTGGACTGTGTAGCTACTGGCCCAGGAAGCAGGTACTGCCCATGGGACATGAATGGGATGAGAGTTGCCATGGAGGCTTGGTCTTGAGATTGGCAAGAAGTCCTATGGTCCAGGGTTGAGCTGTGGGCTAAGCACAAGCTACTGGGTCTCATGGAAAAGCTGGATTGCTTGTGGCAGTCAGATTGGAGAGTGAATCCCTCCAGGACAAGGGAATGAGAAGGATGCAAGGCCCCCCCACACTGGCAAATGCTGTGAGCCCTTGGGCTGGTCCTACCCTCCCAATGGCAAGATCTCAGCACAGTGATTGTTGCTGGTCACCCAATAATTCTGCCAGTGGCTTGAGCATTTCCCCACCCCCACCCCTCATGGCTGGTGCATGTGCTTGCCATTGGGGGACCTGGGTGCAGGATTGCCCAGGAGGCTGTAAGCAGATTTACCTCATACCCCAGTACAGAGTGCAGGATCCAGGGTTATGAGAGGTGTACAATCCAATCTGTTACCTGGTTCACACAAGCATTCCTCCCAAAGGCCTGAGCTTCAGAAATAACAGCCTACCATTACCTCCTCAGGTGGCTACTACCTGCAGATGCCACCTGCTGGTCTGTAAGTTAGCCTACACAGCTCATGGCAACGACTGCCAATACAGGTGTGCAGTACTTAAGACCCTGAAGAGCCTGTCATCCTTCTACTGCCATCACCATGCCACATTTGCTGCTCAAAGACTTGGGAGCCTTCTCACCAACCTGGTACATACTACTATAAAAAAAACATCCACGAAAGGCCCAATAATTGGTTTGCATGGAACCACTAACACAGGTGCCCATGTACACTGAACTAGGGCACAAAAATATACATGCTTATCTTCAACTGCCACTACTAAAACCTGAAGACAGATCCATCTGGCAGTTCAGTCCTCAGCACAACTTCACGAGAGCCTCCACCAATAACCACAGCCTAACACACTGAGAAAACCACAGATATCAGGTTGTATATAGCTTGTAAAAAAATATACAAAGACTCCATTACTACATTTACAGAAGCAAAACCAACAGGACTTCATAATCATAATATGATAGTCACAATTTCAAGAAAGAGTGCAAAAGTACCCCCGCACACACAAAACTAAATTTAAAACTAGGAAGAAGTTTTGAATTTAGTTTTGACTAAATACCAGACATAGAAAAGTAAAGACACAGGAAATGTGGAAAAAACAAGGTGATATGACACCCTCAAAGAGTACAATAATTCTCTAGCAACAGAGCTTAGCCAAAAGGATAGTCTCAAAATTCCAGATAAATCATTCAAAATATTGATTTTAAATAAGATCAAGGAGAAATGTGAGGGATCTACAAACCAGCTCAAAGAAATTAGAAAAGTGATTCAGTGTATGAATGAGAAATTTACTAAGAAGATAGATTTTAAAGTATACAGAAAATTACAGAAATTAATAATTCATCGTGGGAAATACAAAATGCAATTGAAAGGTTGAGAAATGCACCACAGAATAAAGAATTTCAGAATCTGAATACAGACCTTTCAAATAATAAGGTTAAACAAAAATAAAGAAGAAAGAATGAAAATGTACAAAGCATTTCAGACACTTGGAACAATATAATACAACTAAATGTATGAATTATCAGTTTCTCCAAGGACAAAGAAATCAGGAAGTTGAGAAAATTTGTTTAATAAACAAATAGATGAAAACATGTTTAAGTCTAGCAAAAGATTTAGACATCCACATAGAAGAGGCTAAGTGATGCCATGAAAATAAAATACAAATGGGACTTTGCCATGACCCATTGTAATTATGCCTTTTAAAGAGCAAATTTGAAAAACAAGAGAAAAGTGTCCAGTCACTTGTAAAGGAAATCCTATCAGACTAAAAGTGGATCTCTCAGCAGACCTTGAAGACCAGAAGAGAATATGATGATATATTTAAATTGCCACAAAAAAAGTCACCCAATAATTTTATGTCTGTTAAAATTAAGGTTCACAAATGAAGAAGAAATAATGTCTTTCCTAGACAAGTAATTACTGAAAGAATTTGTCACCATTATTCGGGCCCTAAAAGAAGTGTTCAGTGGAGTCTTTTAATTCATTAATTTATTTTTTGAGACAGAATTTCCTTCTTGTTGCTCAAGCTGGAGTACAATTGTACAATCTTGGCTCACTGCAACCTCCGTCCCCTGGGTTCAAGCAATTCTCCTGCCTCTGCCTACTGAGTAACTGGGATTACAGGCACCCCCACCATGCCCAGTTAATTTTTGTATTTTTAGTAGAGACTGGGTTTCACCACTTGGCCATGATGGTCTTGAACTCCTGAACTCAGGTGATCCACCCTCCTGTGCCTCCCAAAGTGCCGAGATTACTGGTGTGAGCCACCACGCCCAGCCTCAATGGAGTCTTAAACTTGTACACAAAATGAAAAATTTATTATTATGAGAAGATATGAAAGTATAAAACTATTTGGTAAAGCAATCACACAAAGGAGGAAGTGAAAGGAATCAAATAGCACAAATACTGAATTTTATCAAACCACAATAACAAATACAGAAAAAGGAGAAAAGAATTTATAAAACAGCTGGAAAACAATTAACAATATGACAGAAACCAAATCTCATATACAAATACTAAACTTGAATGTCAATTGATTAAATGCCCTACTTAAAAGATATAGACTGCATGTATGGATTCAAAAACATAATCCAATTATATGCTGAATTTAAGAAATTCACCTTACTTGTAAAATGTAGAAAGAGAAATTTAAGAAAAAGGGGTAGAAAAAAATATTTTATGCACATGGAAACGAAAAGTGAGCAGAAGTAAGTATATTTATATTAGATACTACAAACTTTAACTCAAAAAACAGTGAAAAAGACACAAAAAGTTATATAATAATTAAAGGATAAATTCATTAAGAGGATATTAATGATTCTAAATGTATATGCAACCAAGATTGCAAGACCCAGATTCAAAAATATTACTAGGCTAAAGAGTGAGATGGACAACAAAACAATAATAGTAGGGGAATTTAACACCCTACTCACAGCATTAGACAGATTATGTAGACAGAAAATCAACAAAACATGACATGAACTTAAATTGGACTTTAGACCAAATGAACCTAAGATGTATTTGCAGAACATTATGCATCTTCTCATCAGCACATGGAACATTCTACAAGATGGACCATATGTTAGGACACAAAACAAGTTTCAACAGATTACAGAAACAAAATCATGTCAAGTATCTTCTCAGGCCACAGTGGAATAAAACTTGAAATTAATACCAAAAGAAACTGGAAACTATAAAATACATGGAAATAAAATAACATGCTCCTGAATGATGATTGAGTCAATGAAGAAATTAAAATGGAAATAACATTTTGAAAATAAATGAAAATGGAAATACAGTATATCAAAACTGTGGGATACAGCAAAAGCAGTGCTAAGTGAGAGGTTTACAGTGTTAAATGTCTACATCAAAAAAGTAGAAAGATTGCAAATTTACAATGTAATGATGCACCTCATGACAAGGAATTAGAAAATCAAAAACAAACAAAATTTCCAGAAGAAAGAAATGACAGAAATCAGAGAACTATATGAAACAGAGAATGCAAAGGGTTAATGAAATGAATAACTGGCTCCTCAGAAAGAACAAAATTAACAAACTGTTAGTCTAACCAAGAAAAGAAGGAAGACCTATCTAAACAAATGAAAAATAAAAAAGCAGACATTACAACTGATGACACAGAAATTAAAAAAAAAATACCAGACCCTATTGTACACAACTGTACACTCACAAACTAGAAAACTTATAAAAAAATGGATAATTCTCTGGAAACATACCACCAAGCAAGGTTGAGCCGGAAAGAAATAGAAAACCTGAGCAGACCAATAATGACTCAAAAAATTGAACTTGCAATTTAAAAAAAAATCTTCCAAAAAAGGACAGAGCAAGAACTTATGGATTCACAACTAAATTATTTCCATATGCAAATAAGAATGAATACTAATCTTCCTGAAACAGCTCTAAAAAATCAAGGAGGAGGACATTCTCCCTAACTAATTCCATGTGGTGAGTATCATTCTGATACCAAAATCAGTGAAGGACACATCAAAGAAGAAAAATACAGACTAGTAAGTCTGATTAACATATATGCGAAAATCCTCAACAAAATACTAGCAAACCAAATTTAACAGAACATCAAAAAGATAATGTAGTTTGAAATTGAGTCACATGATATCTTCACCTTTGTTCTATTTTCTTAGGATTGCCTGGGCTATTAGGGCTCTTTTTTTGGATCCATATGAATTTTAAAATATTTTTCTCTAGATCTGTGAAGAATATCATTGGTAGGTTGATAGAAATAGCATTGAATCTGTAAGTTACTTTGGGAAAGAAATATGGCCATTTTAATGATATTTCTTCTTCTCATCCATGAGCACGAAATGTTTTTCCATTTGTTGTGCCATCTCTGATTTCTTTGAGCAGTTTTGCAATTCTCACTGTAGAGATGTTTTACCTTCCTTGTTAGCTGTATTCCTAGGTATCTTACTGTTTTTGCAGCAATTATGAATGGGATTCTATTTCTTATTTGGCTCTCAGTTTTTGGTGTATAGGAATGCTAGTGATTTTTGTACACTGATTTTGTGTCCTGAAACTTTGCTGGAAGTTAGTTATCAGCTAAAGAAGCTTTTTGGCCAAGAGTACGGAGTTTTCTAGATGTAAAATTACGTCATCTACAAAAAGGGATAATTTGGCTTTCTCTCTTTCTATTTTGATTTCCTTTTTTTTTTCTCTTGCCTGATTGCTCTGGTCAGGACTTCCAATACTATTTTGAGTGGGAGTGGTGAGAGAGGGCATCCTTGTCTTGTGCCGATTTTTAAGGAGATCACTTCTAGCTTTTGCCCATTCAATATGATCTTGGCTGTGCGTTTGTCATAGATGGCTCTTATTATTTTGAGGTATGCTCCTTCCATACCTACTTTATTGAGCATGTTAACATGAAGGGATATTGAATTTTACTGAAAGCCTTTTCTGTATCTATTGACGGAATCATGTGGTTTTGTATTTAGTTCCGTTTATATGATAAATCACATTTATTGTTTTGTGCATATTGAACCAATCTTGCACCTTGGGGATGAAGTCTACTTGATCAAGATGGATTTGCTTTTTGATGTGCTGCTGGGTTTGGTTTGAAAGTATTTTGTTGAGGATTCTTGCATCAAAGTTCATCAAAGATAGTGGTCTGAAGTTTATGTATTTTTTTGGTTTTTTGTTTGTTTGTCTGTTTGTTTTTTTTTGTGTGTGTATCTCTGCCACATTTTGGCATTAGGATGATGCTGGCCTCATAGAGTAAGTTGGGGAAGAGTCCTCCTCCTTAATTTTCAGAAGAGTTTCAGTAGGAATGGCACCAGCTCTTTTGTGTACATCTGGTAGAATTCCACTGTATTTTTAGCTGGTCCTGGACTTTTATTACTATTTATTACTAATGGAGCTCATTGCTGGTCTGGTCCCAGAATCAGTTTCTTCCTAGTTCAGTCATGGGAGGGTGTATGTGTCTAGAAATTTATCTGTGTCTTCTTTTTGTGTGTGTGTGTGTGTGTGTGTGTGTGTGTGTGTATAGAGGTGTTTGTGGTTGTTTCTGAAGGTTGTTTTTATTTTTGTGGAGTCAGTGGTTATATCCATTTTGTCATTTCTAATTGCGTTTATTTGAATCTTCTCTCTTCATTTTTATTAGACTAGCTAGTGGCCTATCTTGTTAATTTTTTCAAAAAACAAATTCCTGGATTTGTTGATTATATTGAATGGTTTTTTGTGTCTTAATTTCCTTCAGTTCAACTGCCTTTGTTGCATCCCAGTGATTCTAGTATGTTGCATCTTTGTTCTTGTTAGTTTCAAAGAACTTCTTGATTTCTGGCTTAATTTTACTACCTACCTAGAAGTGATGCAGGAGCATGTTGTTTCATTTCCATGTAATTGAATGGTTTTTAGTGATTTTTAAAGTCTTGATTTTCATATTTATGGTACCGTGGTCTGAGAGTGTGTTTCATATGATTTCAGTTCTTTTGCATTTGCTGAGGATTGTTTTATGTTTGTGTGTACAAACCCTTGTGACACAAGTTTACCCACATAACAAATCTGCACATGTACTCCTGACCTAAAATGAAAGTTTTTTTTTTAAGAGTTGCCTATGCAAAAAATAAAATGGACAACATACCATGATCAAGCAAGTTTTATATGATGGATGCAGGGATGGTTCAACACCCACAATTAAATTAATAAATGATATGTCATGCAAACAAAATTAAAGACAAAAAATCTTGTGAACAAGCCAGACACAGAAAACTGTATTTTTACATATAAGTAGGTGCTAAAAATACATACACATGTACATAGAAAGAGGAGTCATAGACAATGGAGACTCAGAAAGGTGAAGAGGGCATAGATAGGTGGATGACGAGAAATTTGTTGATGGGTACAATGTACATTAAATGGGTGATAGATACCCTGAAAGCACTCATTTGACCACTGCACAATCTATACATGTACAAAATCACACATGGGCCCCCAAAACTTGTACAAATAAAAATATATTACTCAAAGTACTGGAAATTTATACCACCAAAATGTAAAAATGAATCTTACGACCACATTTTATTCACATCAGGAATGCAATGTTCCTTCAACATGAATCGCTCAAGTAATTCACCATACTAACTGAAGATTTAAAATTATATATTCATTTATAATAATTCCTTTGGAATTAGCAACACATTTTATTAAATCCAAAATCCACTTAGAATTTTTAAAAAGATTTATCAAGCTAGCAAATAAAAGATAGCTTGTTAACCTTGAAATGATTTCAGAAAATTTATAGTAAACAATACACTTAATTATCAAATGTTGATATCATATCTGCTGAAATAAAGCAAAAAAGAACACTGTCTACTATAAATATTATTTAATATACCTCAGACTTCCAGCTAGAGCAGTGAAGCAAGAATGAGCAAAGTTAAAATTACTGTAACTGAATAAAAACACAATTTAAAATTATTTAACATAAAACTATTTAAGGATAAATGGTAGCATTAATAAGAATTGATGAATAATAAGGTTGCTGGAATAAAAAACATTTAATAGAAACATAAAATAATACATTATATATATACATTTTATCCCTATCCAGTAGACATAAACCAAACATTACATAAAAATGAACTATTTACATTAGTAGCACAATAAGATATACTTGTTAATAATGTATGCAATTAATGTACAAGACTTATATGAGGAAAATTGGAGAAGTTCAAAGTTAATAGTAGCCAAGAAATTCTAGTAGAGTAACAAGAAGTGTGGAGTTGCTAGAACATATATGAAGACTTAAAAATATAGTAAGTAATGTGGTAATTCTTTGAGGTAGAAAATTTATATTAAAAGATATAGTAGTTAAGATAGCATGGAATGCTTTGAGTTAGATAAACCAGTTGAAAACATGCTATCTGGAAAGATACGCAGATTGGTAAGGATGCTTGATGTATTCCAAGGACACACACTTCCAGATAATTAAGAAAAGACCTGACTTTTCAACAAAGGGTGCTGGCTGTTAGATGGCTACTGACTACAGGTTGTTCATGTTTTTCTTCATGACTTTTAAACAGACACAGTGACTTCCTTTGTTTTAGAATATCTTTTCAAGGATTTTTGCATAGCAAATAGACATGAAACCGAGAGATACTGTCTCCATTCTGCCACAACCCCCTAACAAAAGGCAGGTTTCTTTACTTTTCCATATATTTGTGATAATGCCTTCTGGGACAAAAATCAGGCATACTTGCTGTTCATTACAGTAAATTTAAATTATGTAAACTCAGCATTCCTCTCCTGCAATGCACCTCACTACAAGTGTGAATGTCATCCCGCCCTCTTTGAGTGGAAAAAGGAACTTTTTTTCCCTGTGGAAAAAGGAACTTAGGAAGCTTGTACAAATGTAAATTCTCCAGCTATTGCTATTGCTGTAATTAATAAGTTGTCTTTGTCTCTGACTCAGAAGTCTTGCCTTTTGTGCTAGCATCCATGAAATTATGGCACTCTAAGTTAGATTACAAATAAGGTAAAATCTCCGATTATTCACTGTTCTTGGCACTGGCCTTGCTGTGCATCCATAAGGAAATAAAAATATGAGGTAAGAGCAAGGAAGTCAAGATAATGGTATCTCTGGGAGAAGAGAAGTGAGAATTTGATGAGGGAGGGACGTTCGGTGACGTTTCTGGGATGTGGACAATATTCTGTTTTACTTGGATGATAGTTATTCAATGAATGTCATAATTTTTGTTTAAACTGTGCATATGTTTTTACGCATTTGTATTATGTCCTATAATAAAAATTGTTAAAATAATAAATTAGGACTTAGAGTGGGTAATATATATTTAAGCACTTAGGACTTTGCATTTAAGTAAATGCTAGATAAATTTTAAAAAGAAAGCAATAGGCACATACTTTATACTTCTTAGAATACAGAATTATATACAACATAAAGCAATAAGCCTAGAAGAAATTAAAACCTAATACTAATGATCTTTATCTCTGAGTAGTTTGAATATAGGTTGTTTCTTTTATCTTATACTTCTACAGGTAATTTTGCAATTTTTCTGTAACTAGCATATATTATAAGTGGAATGAAAAAGTATAATTAAGAAGATAAAGAAAACAAAAAGAGTATAAGGCAATTTCTTTACCATATGCACTACTAAACTGTTACCTACTCATAAAAGTTTGCTGATGTTACTGATTTATAGATTTAGATACTAGGAGTCACACATGATTCTTCACAATAGGAGAAAAAAGCATTCAGGAACCACAAGAGAGAATTCAGTCTAGAAGTCTGAACTCTAAACCCCCAGAAAGGATTAAACTGGCTGGAGTCTAGTTAAAGCAAAGTATATACATGCCAGAGAATGCTGATTGAAATAATCTTTTACTTGCATTAGTAATAATAATGATGGACGTATAAAGTAATAGCTTTAACATATTAAAAAAATCAATAGGAAACATGTATTGAGTATTTACTTTGTGAGGAACACTGTGCCAACAATTCACACACACAATACTTTAATTCTCTGCACAATTCAATGAAGACAGAACAACTCTTAGTCACATGTTACAAATATGAAGCCATTCAGATTAAAGGATTTTAAGTCACTAGTCTCAGGTAGTATGTGAGGAGTTATGGCAGATGCCCAGGCTATTTGAATCCAGAGCGAACACTTATCCAAATATGAAATAAAATTTTAAAATGACAGGATATACCAACATATTTTTTTTAAATCATTTAAATTGAAGACATCCAATATCTTTGAAATCAAATCTTATTTCTCCTTTTTCCATTCTCACCCTCTGTAGCATGACTTCACCTTTTGTTTGTTAGTTTAGAAAGAGAAAATAAAAATAAAAATTCTTTCTAGGAAACACTGCATGTAATATATTGTAATAATAATATTTCCCAATATTTGACCATTGATATATTATGCCTTCTAAAGTCAGACACAATAGATAATGGAATCCTGCTTCTGCCTCAAATTCATTGTTTGAATTATAACTGCTCATTGAGACCTAACTTCCTCTTGCATAAGAATTGCATAATAAATTCATAAGGTTGTTATGCATATTAAAATAGATCATTTAAATGAAAAATTCTGGTTTTATAAATAATTAGTGATATATTTTTTTCAGTTTGGTAGAGAGAAGTGATAGGCTAAAGGAAACTGAAGGGAAAAATTCTTATGTTTTGGAGGCCCTCCAAATCGCTATGTATTTTCTACCCAAAATAGTCTTTAATAAATTCACCTCTCATTCCAAAACTCTGAAAAATTATTATTTGTGATGCTAAATTGCTTTACGTGAGAATTTTAAAGTGAAACAGTTATTTGCATTAGTTACTATACCTACTAAGACATATAAGTAGATTCTGCATTTGTGTATATGTGTGTGCATTTTTTAAATCACTTATGTAAAATCTATGAGAGCATTTTAGAGAAAAATGTTCGCTCAAAATGTTAAGTTTAATTGTCTGAAAATACGTTAAAAAATCTGCATTGCTAACCAAAAACAAAACAAAACAAAAGTTTGTAAAGGCAATGGACCCAGAGAAGTAAGAGGAATGATGGAGAGTCCTCCAACTCTAATGAGGGAGAGCAACTTCCTCACCCCAGTTGCAGGCTTGCAAAACTGGGATGTAGAATATAGGCTCCTGGATAGTACATTGTATATTAAAATAAAACCAAGTGAATACTAAAGACCTTGAGCAATTAACTCAAGTGAAGACGCAGTGGCAGCATTAATCAACTCTGAATTCCCCAAATAACTCACTTGGCTGAATAACTAACCTAGAAAGCTTATCGGAGTGCCCTGGTTTCTGTTATAATATGCCAGGTACTACATATTTTGTCCCTGAAACAGAATTGAACATTATATACACTCTAATTCCTCAGATACATTTCTTCTTTTTTGTTACTTCCAATTAAGTTGTGGTGGTATCTGTGGTATGTATGTGTGTATGTGTACATGTGTTTTATAAGATATGGGATTTCTGTTTGTGTGAAATGTAAGTGGTGTTAGTAGGGAGATACACAAATTTGTGAAGTCTTTCATTTTTCTTCTCAGATCAACTCTAAGTAATACTGGGGCGATCCTATCTTTACAAATGATATGATTCTGATCCTAAATTTGTTTTGAAAATTCAAACCCAAAAAAATAATTGTAATACTAATACTAATAGTATCAAAAGGGACTGTCATAATTTTACATTAATTTCTATCACAGCCTAATATTAATACATAACTCGAAATTAGTGATTTTAAAGCACTAGTTTTAGTAACGTGTCACAAACCGTAAACATGTTGAGTTATGTTTACTAAACAGTTCAATAAACTGCTGCTGAAGCCATAGGATACGGAAATCCTTATCATGGCTATTGCACTGGAAACGCCATAGGAGATAGGCTTATAAATGCTGATATGAAGGATAACATACTGATATGAAAATTACTGAACAGCTTAAATTGAAAACATTTTTGCAAAAAGTTTTGAGATTTTTTTTGTCACTAGAAATCAGGAACTGAGTAAAATCAAATGGAGAAACAAAAGTTACATTATAAGACATCCTGGAATATTAATATTGCTGACTTTGTTCATGCACCATCACTCAGGTAGTGAATAGAAACACACAGCCCTTAGCTATATTTTGCTTTACTGAATATTTAAAACACCTGAAGGTAAAGTATTTTGAGTAAAGAACCATGTGGCTTCAGAATGAAAGATCTTAAAGCAGAAATTTAAAGCAGCAGAGATTATAAAGTGAAAAAAAAAAAAAAAAGAAAAAGAAAAACTTCCCCCAGAAGACTGCAAATTCTTGATAAACTGAAAGTGATTTAATTTACAGAATTAGAAAATAGACCATAAGTAAGGTGACATGTAGCTTCTAGGAAATTGGGAAACAACAGAAGCTAGCATATAACAGTTTGTTTTTAGAAGTAGGTTCTCCAACCATGGCTATATTTTTTGGTGAGTGGTAGGAGAGGTGCAGGAATTTAAAAAGTGAAAGGGGAATGTTTATGATGAATGGGTAAATTATCCAGGTGGTCATCTCAGAATCAATTTTCTTACTCAAAGTTAGAAATTACATACAATCTAGGGAAAAAAAATAATATTGCTGACTATCAAGAACTATGAAGAGACTTACTTGCCAGCTTAAAATGTATATTGCCATATTTTCATGAGTGTTAGCAAACATGGTACTTGTAGGTCAGATACAGAAAAGACTTTACTACTCACAGCAGTTGTAGTAGCCATAATACCAATATTCCCTTGCACCTATTCTTCAAGCCCCAATTACTACAAGAAAACAGAAAGGGCCAGATTGTATCTGCACACACAGTGTATTTGCATTGCAACTGGGGAACCCTATTCTTAGGGAACCCAGTCTTTATAATGAGCTTCCAGCAAGCCTGCTAAAGCTTTGCCATAGATGGAGACATTGTCTTTATTTTATAGACAGTAAAGAAATCTGCCCTTTTTCAGGAGGGAGATTATATCCTCCAAGACTGTTCACTCTACAATTCTTGAAAAATGGTTGTCTGGAAAAAAACTGTGTTTCTGTTCACAAGATGTGTGGGAATGAGAGAGCTTTGGTGAGTTGTCTCCCAACGCTAACATTTCACCACATGTCTATCACCATTATAAAAATTTTATTTTCATTAACTGACTTTACCCTCAAGACAACTGAAGATCTCATCTCTCTGTGAGGTGGGAGCTTTCATCATCCTTTCAGTGAAGAGGAAAATGATGTGCAGAGAGAGTAAGTATCAATTAGTAAGTGCCAATCTGGCTCCAAACAAATACTCTTAATATTGATTGTGAGAATGTTGTTGGAAGAAGCTTTAGGCAAATATATATATGATATGCTATGCAAACATATATATGTTTGCACAAAGTTCCAGGAAAATACACATCACGAGAGTCACTTTTTCCACATTTTCGGAGTGACAGATGTGTGCAACAAGGAAAGAAACAAACTTCTTACAAATCAGGATATCTGTGTTCCTTAAATATATTGGCCACTAATAAAATACAAGATTGAAAATAACAGCAAGATGATAGAAATTTGGATTGACAATTGGGAAAAGAGACATTTTAATCAGTAACATATAACCAAGAGAAAAAAAGCATATAGATGGAGACCGACACAATTCCCACTCTTTGCCAGTTCCCACTAAGGGAATACTAGGAGTTATGAACAGAAAGACAATGTAGTATGACAATATACTTGTTATTATTTTTCATTTACACTTAAATTAATTTTTGATCAGATTCAAATATTTTTAAATAATATGACATCAATATTTATAAACAGATTTTTTGCTATATTTTAATAATAAAGATTCATTTAGTCATTTATAGTGCTAGCCAGTATTCTAGCTGCTGGGTTATACAGTGGTGAATAAGTTAAAGCAGTTAAAACTTGAATTTTAGCGGGGAAGAATGGCAACAAAATTTGACCATAAAATAAATATATTTTCAAATAATTAAAGAAATATACAGTTAGGTAATGGAAAATACAGTAAATAATAGATATTTTAAATAGTGTGTTCATGAAAAACTCACACAAAAAAATGCTTTTTGGCAACAATATGAATAAAATGTCTTTCTAACATAGTTAAGTATTGAAATGATTCAAAAAATGTAAGGGAGAAGTACCCATATTAGATGCACTGTATAACCATTGCTACAAAATTGTGCTTTGATGGGTCAACTCTTTTAAAAACGATGCCAAGAAAACAGAGCAGTTGATATGAAAATTAGTAGTAGAGATTGGGAATTATGGTTTTAACTAGAAATAAACCGTTTGTGTGTGTGTGTGTGTGTGCGTGCGTGCATGCGTGCGTGTGTGCGTGTGTGTGTGTTTTCCAGATTGCATGGGTTATGTGATTGATTAGTTTGGGATTGTTTTGTTCTAAGCTACAGATCCTACTCATGCATCTTTGGAGTTGCCTTGTCATTGCAATATAAGGTCAAGTCCCTACAGCCCTTCCTTTTGTGCAGTGTCAGAATTGAATGTCTCCTTATCTGTAATGTAGTCTGTATGCTCTGAGAAATACTGCTTCCTAAATGCCATACAACCTGGCTGAGAAGTTTTCTTAGTATTTGTTAAATGATGAATAAGAATTGTATCCAACTGAGAGTGAATTCAAGTCCTCTTCCACAAGACTATGGGGACCCTCCTGTAGAAGAGAACTTGAATACACTCTCAGTTGTGTTCTCACAGAAGTTGAGATGGCAGAGAAAGACAGTAGGGGGTCCTTAGTGAACACTGCGATGATTATGACAGAGTAGGCCAGACTGACCAAGAGGGCCTTGATATAAGGAAACTAAATTGGTATATGAAGCTGGCCTAATGATCCTTTGGACCCAACCCACTATAGGGAAGTAGCATGATTGTTTTTAAAAATAATGTTGCTCATTCCCTAATAGAACTATATTTGTTTATTATTGTCCAATTTGCTCTTAGGGTAAGAACTTATTTTGTTTATTATTGCATTTCTAATATTCAGCCAAATCTGGCAAAAGTGTACATTCAATAAATATCTGCTTAATACATTATTTAATTTTGTAAATTTTTAATATTTAATAATTAAATAAATTTTAAGCATAAGATTCTAATTTATTCTCCAGTTTTTTTATAATTTCAACTTTTATTTTAGTTTCAGAGGTACATGTGCTGATTTGTTACATGTGTATATTATGTGATGTTAAAATTTGGGGTATGAATTATGTTATTACCCAGGTAGTGAGCATAGTACCTAACTGGTAGTTTGTTTTAGCTCTGGCCTCTCTACCTCTCTCCCTACTCTGGTAGTTCCCAATGTCTGTTGTTCCATCTTTATGTCCGTGTGTATACAATGCTTAGCTTAGTTAGTTATAAGTAAGAACATGTGGTATTTGATTTTCTGTTCCTGCATTAATATTCTTAGAATAATAATCTGCAGCTTCATTCATGTTGCTGCAAAGGACATGACTTCATTATTTTCTATAGCTGTGTAGTATTCCATGGTGTATATGCATCACATGTTATTTATTCAATCCACTTTTGATAGGCACCTAGGTTGATTCCATGTCTTTGTTTTTAGTAATAGTGCTGTAATGAACATATGAGTACATGTGTCTTTTTGGTAGAATTGTTGGGGGAAGCAGCAAAGGAGAAAGGACTTACAGAGTGCCTACATAAATTGGTTATGAGTAACATATAAACTGGGAAGAACAAACCTCAGCAAACTGGGGGAGACCTCTTGGGAGGCAAACTTCACCATGCTTCATGTTCTGGTGCAGGGTGACTTAGGCTCTGTTACCATAAACATTGTGCTCAAGGACATACAACCCCTTCGTAGCACTAAGAGGTAACCAGACTTGTAGGCTCCTTGTAAGGCCCGCATTCCACCAGCTGCACATAGATAATAGGATAAAGATAACCACATGTTCTTTTTTTGTGAAACTCCCAAACCACCACTGTTTTTAATGTTTAGAACGACACACCAGATCCGGCTCACTGAGTCATTCCACCATCATGTCACCTTCTCCCCACCATCACTCCACCCCTACCCTATAGATCAAAGTGATTGTAACCAATAAAAAGTATGAAAAATCAGAGCTCGGGGCCTTCACTGCCTCCACTACCAGTGATGGTCCCCTGGTCCCACTTTTTGCACTCTTATCATGTCTTTTCCTCATTCCTTTGTTGCCACCGAACTCAGGGCATCCATGGGTGATGTGGGGGCTGGTTCCCTGCAAGAATGATTTGTTCCCTTTTGAGTATATACCCAATAGTGGGAATGCTGAGTCCAATGACAGTTCTATTTTAAGTTCTCAGAGATATCTCCAAACTGCTTTCCGCAGTGGCTGAGCTAGCTTGCATTCTTACTAACAATGAATAAGAATTCCCTTTTCTCTTTAGCCTTTCCAGTATCTGTTATTTTTTGACTTTTTAGTAATAACCATTCTGACTGGTATGAGATAGTATCTGATTGTGGCTTTGATATGCATTTCTCTGGTGATTAGTGATGTTGAACATTTTTTCATGTAATTATTAGCTACTTGTATGTCTTCTGTTGAGTAGTATCTGTTCATGTCTTTTGCCCACTTTTTAGTAGAGTTACTTTTTTGATTGTTGAATTTCTTTCCTCCCTCCCTTCCTTCCTTCTGTTTGTTTCACTCTTGTTTCCCAGGATGGAGTGCAGTGGCACAACCTTGGCTCACTGCAACCTCTGCCTCCAAAGTTAAAGCGATTCTTCTGCCTCAGCCTCCAGAATAGATGGAATTACAAGCACCCGCGATCACGCCCAGCTAATTTTTTGTATTTTTGGTAGAGACAGTGTTTCATCATTTTGGCCAGGCTGGTCTCGAACTCCTGACCTCAGGTGATCTGCCTGCCTAGGCCTCCTAAAGGGTTGGGATTGCAGGCATGAGTCACTGCACCTGGCTGAATTGTCTAAGTTTCTTATAGATTCTAGGTATTACACTTTTATCAGATGCATAGTTTTCGAATATGATTATCCCATTCTGTGGGTTGTCTGTTTGCTCTACTGAGAGTTTCTTTTGCTGTGTAGAAGTTCTTTAGTTTAAGTAGTTCCCTCTTGACTATTTTTCATTTTTTTTGCAGTTGTTTTTGAGGACTTAGCATAAATTCTTTCCCAAGGAATGCCCAGAATGATATTTCCTTTTTTTTTTTCTAGAATTCGTAATTTGAGGTCTTACATTTAAATCTTTAATCCACCTTGCATTCTCTACCTTTTTATGATAAAGTAAAATAAAATTGCAAACCTATTCTATTTCCTTTGCTCAAATAGGTTTAAAAATTGCTATAAAAAGGAAGAAAGGAATGAGTTATAATTAAACTTAAGAGCTTCCACACAGCAAAGAAACTGTAGGCTGAATAAACAGGCAACCTACAGAATGGGAGAAAATTTATGCAAACTATGCACCTGACAGAGTTCTAACATTCAGCATCTATAAGGAACTTAAACAAATTGACAAGAAAAAACAAACAATCTTGTTAAAAAGTGGGCAAAGGATATGAACAGACACTTACCAAACAAAGACATACATGAGGCTAATAAGCATATAATAAAAAAGCTCAGTATCACTGATCATGTGTCACTGATCATGAGTGAAATGCAAATCAAAACCACAAGGAGATACCATCTCATGCCAGTCAGAATGGCTATTATAAAAAAGTTCCCCCCAAGCACCAAAAAAAAATTAACAGATTCTGGTGAGGTTGCAGAGAAAAGGGGACCCTTATACACTGTTGGTGGGAGTTTAAATTAGTTCAAGCATTGTGGAAAGCAATATGGCAATTCCTCAGATATCTAAATGCAGAGCTATCATTTAACCCAGCAATCCCTTTACTGGGTATATACCCAAATGAATATAAAGCATTCTATCACAAAGACACATGCATGTGAATGTTCATTGCAGGAGTGTTCATAATAGCAAAGGCATGGAAAAAAACTAAATGCCTATCAAGGACAGACTGGATAAATAAAATGTGGTACATATACACAATGGAATATTATGAGGCCCTAAAAAGAATGGGATCATGTCTTTTGCAAGAACATGAATGGAGCTGGAGGCCATCATCATTAGCAAATGAATGCAGGAACAGAAAAGCGAGTATCACATGTTTTCACTTGCAAGTGGACCTAAATGATTTAAATTTATGAATGCAAAGAAGGAAACAAAAGACACTGGGGTCTACTTCACGGGGAAGGGTAGGAGGATGGACTGTGGCAGAAAAGATAACTATTGAGCTTGGGCTGAACACCTGGGTGATGTAATGCTTTGTACAACAGACCCTCATGACACGTGTTTATCTGTGTAACAAACTTTCACATGTACCCCTAAAGCTAAAATATATTTTTTAAAACAGGAAACAAGGAGGCATAACAAAACAAAACAAGAATAATTCAGCAATAGAGTCACAGGCTTAAACAAAACTAAGAAAGATAAGCAAAATCAAATTCAAATGACTGCTGGTACATATTTGAAATAGGAAAACATGTCACAAAATGGCATTCTACAGTAAGAGTTGAGAAGATATAATGAGCATATAAACTGCATTTTTATTTTCTAATACTGTTTGGTAGAATCACCTACTTTTCTTTTATCTTATTACTCTCCTGGATTCCTATCAAATACAGAAAAGTCAGGGCACCATTACTTTAATGGTCTAGATATAAAGGATTTGGGTTATAATATTGACTTTTGAGCCAGACAAAGTTTGAATTCTGACTCTGACATCTTCATGAGGATGGCTTTAGACAATAAACTTTAATTCTCTAAGCCTCAGATTTCATAATTTTAAAATAATGGTACCAATAGCCAACTTACAATGTTACTCTGAGTATTAAATGTGATCAATCATATAATGCTTAGCAGTTAGTACCTAGTCACCAATAACTGGTATTTATTACTATTAGAGGGAATGCTCTATACAGATACATAAGGACAGTTAATTCTAGGATGAATAAAATAGTTTTTCATCATGGATGTTATTAGCACCAAAAGACTTTTGGGGCACATGAGAGAAGCAGATTAGGTAACATTAGTATGGGGGGATCCTCTGTCACCCCTGTCCAGCCTCATTAAGATGAATGTATTAGCAAGAAATCCTCAGTTCAACCTATGGGTTATCAAATGTGGGTACAGGGGAAAGGAATTAGTATGCTCTGTATACTTACTATATATCAGCCACCACTTAAGCTGCATGACAAATGCTATTTTATTTATTTCTCATACGGATCTATTTGCCCTGTTTTTCAGAGGAAGAAAGTGTAACTCAGAGTGATAAAGTAGTTTGCCTAAAATCACACAGGATGTGGGATTTTTGTTTGTTTGTTTGAGACAGTCTCACTCTGTTGCCAGGCGCCAGGCTGGAGTGCAGTGATGCAATATCATCTCACTGCAATCTCTGCCTCCTGGGTTCAAGCAATTCTCCTGCCTCAGCCTCCCAAGTAGCTCAGAATACAGGCACGCTCCACCACACCCAGGTAATTTATTTTTGTATTTTTTAGTAGAGACAGGGTTTCACCATGTTGGTCAGGATGGTCTCGATCTCTTGACCTTGTGATCCGCCCACCTCAGACTCCCAAAGTGCTGGGTTTATGATTTGAAGCTGAAAGGATCTAGCTCAAAAGTGTATTATCTTTTGATTTTGGGATGCTGACTTCTTTTATGCCTTGAATTCATTGGATTTTTCTGTACTTTCAAGACAACTCTTTTAGAGATGAGAAATCAAGTGGAACTGATTGTTTTATATCTAGAAATAAGCAAAATAAATATGGTAAAATTCAAATGTGATCCAATTCCCAAAGAGTCATTTTTACCTCAGTACATTTATTTTTAATATCTTATATTAAGTGTATATATTTATTTTAATAGTGAGGCCTTATTTTTCCTTTATAAGGAACAATAGAGATCCTTTGAGGCTAAGGATGCTGTCTTCCAGGCATTGCCTAGTGGACTGGGAGTAATGTAATATCCCAAAGCCAGAGAAATATCTTTGTGGGGTTTTAAAAATGGCTTATGGACTCAAAACCATGACCTATCATACTTGCCATTTTTAAATAATGCATATTTTATGACCCTTTGTGCATAATTAAAACAACTGAAGGTAGCTTAAGTATGTGATGACTTTGTTAATTATATATTGGAGCATCTCAAAGAGCTAAAGTATAAGAATGAAGCCAGGCCTCAATTAAAATAAGGAGAGTGGTCAGGAATTTACTTTTTTATCTCTTCTTCTGATACTGATTTTGTAAATAACTTTCTCTGTTTCTCTGTTTACCTAGTGAAATATGGCTGCATGAAAATACATAAATGTGCATGTTACATTTTGAAACAAATAAACCTCTAGCCACTCACTCAATGTCTCTGAATCCTGTAATCACTGGAGCTTTCCTGGCAGATGGGGGATCAGTAAATGATAATGCTTTAATAAGATTTGCCCCTTGTGCAGTTTTACTCTGGTTTCATCCTGCCTTTACCTTTGCTGTGGTCAGCACATATTTGCCTTTTGCAATGGGAAGTCAGAGGTGCCAGCTGTATTGAAAGGGAAACTGTGGTGTATGTGCCTCTCTATTAAAAACCAAGCAATGACATATATACTATTTATGTATGCTTGATTATAGGCATTTATGATAATAATTTGCAAGGTTTGCTGACCCTGGTTCGATGCAACTGTTGATTTCTGATTCATCCATTTCTATTAAAGTACTTGTAGATGTATGCAGATATTATTGTTCAAATGGAAATACTTTAAAATGTATTTATTTTTGCAAAATAAATTCCTAGAAAATGCTAGATTTGGGGGGATCAATCAACTTTTATTTTCTTATAAAATGAGCCTGTCAACCTTACATTGAAATACTGTTATCAAAAAGTAAAATTTTTCACATTCAATGCCAACAGGTCTTGCTTTTTATTATGTTTATAATTACTATAAGACTAATTTCATGGGAAGTAATGCTCTTAGTTTATTGAGGCAATAAATTTTCCTCATCCATAGGTTATATGTGTGTGTATATAGTTTATAGCTTTTATATACAAAAATTAAATTTCTTATATTTTTAGTTCTAAAGAAATATATTTAGTAAACCTTGCAATGAGGATTTATATAATTCATGGTAGGAATATAAAATAATAAAATAGGACTTAGGCCTTGGGGCATGACTATCAGGATTTCACTCTTTAACTCTCTACTTCTTCCTGTAAGTCACTGAAACATTTTTGCATCATTTTTTCCAATTGTAAAATGGCAAATGGAGTTTTGTGAGAACTTTTAGCACAATGCCAACAAAAAATAATTACCCTATACATTTTGTATGCAATCATTAATTTTAACAATGATTATAGTGGTAATATAAACTTAAGAATAATATTAACCAATAATTAGTGACAAAATAATAATATTGGTAATAAGCTAAACAAAAAAAAGAAGAGTTGATGAATTTTAGAAACTAATACTATTTCAGTAAATATATTCATTTTTAATTATACCTTATTGCTCACCTGCTATCCCAAAATTAAACTGATTATTTTACTAATGCAATGATATACCTAGAATCTGAAATAAGAACTTCTACCTTTTGTTAATAGCAATGTGCGTAGTTTGAATAAACAAACAAAAATTCACCTTTAGAATGCAGTTTTTTTGCAGTTCTCTAATGCCCAGTGATGATGAGCATTTTTTCATATTTGTTGGCCTCATATATGTCTTATTTTGAAAAGTGTCTGTTCATGTCATTTGCCACTTTTGAATGGGTTTATTTGTTTTTTTCATGTAAATCTGTTTTAGTTTTTTGTAGATTCTAGATAATAGCCCTTTGTCAGATACCATCTCTGGCCAGTTAGAGTGGCGATCATTAAAAAATCTGGAGACAACAGATGCTGGAGAGGATGTTGAGAAATAGGAAAACTTTTACACTGTTGGTGGGAACGTAAATTAGTTCAACCATTGAGGAAGATAATGTGGTGATTCCTCAAGGACCTAGAAATAGAAATTCCATTTGACCCACTAATCCCATTACTGGGCTATATATCCAAAGGATTATAAATTGTTCTGTTATAAAGACACATGCACACATATGTTCATTGTGGCACTGTTTACAATAGCAAAGACCTGGAACCAACCCAAATGCCCATCAGTGATAGACTGGACAAGGAAAATGTGGCATGTGTACACCATGAGATACTATGCAGCCATAAAAAACGATGAGTTCCTGTCCTTTGTAGGGATATGGATGAATCTGGAAACCATCGTTCTCAGCAAACTGACACAGAACAGAAAATCACACACTACATGTTCTCACTCATAGGTAGTGTTGAACGATGAGAACACATGCACACAGGGAGGGAAGCATCACACACTGGGGTCTGTTGGGAGATACTAGGGGAGGAGCATCGGGGGATAGGGAGGTTGGGGAGGGATAACATGGGGAGAATGCCAGATATAGGTGACAGGGGGATGGAGGCAGCAAAGCACATTGCTGTGTATGTAGCTACGCAACAATCCTTCATGACCTGCACATGTACCCCAGAACCTAAAGGAAAATGAAATATATATATATATATATATAAATATATATATATATATATATATGAATACAGTTTATCTGGAAATTCTAGAAAGTAGCTTGGAAGCAATGAGAATACCAAGAAATAAATTTGGTTTTATATAAACCTAGACATTTCTGGAAAAAAAAATTACCAGACTTGATATTTTGACTTACACATTAAAAATACCATTTAAAAATAATTTTTTCAACCAGAAGATATGTAATAGTTACCTTAAATAGTATCTATTTTATATAAATAATTGAAAAAAGAAAGTCAAAGGAGAAGGCTGTATTTTAGAGAAAGGATAAAAATTTTAAAAAAATTAAGGATGGAATTTCACTATGTTTCCTATGCTGGAGCACAATGGCTATTCACAGGCATGATTATGATGAACTCTTGAGCTCAAGCAGTCCTTCCATTTCAGCCTCCCAAGTTTCTGGGACAACAAGCATCTACCACTTCACCTGGTGAGAGATACTTTTTAAAATTCCTGAAATGGAGAGGAAGTAACAACATGAATAAGCAATAAATACAGCATTGACATGTTTTATTTTAGCAATGGTAATTGGTACAAAAATTTAAGGTCCACAACTCTAGTGACCAGATTAATAAATATGTTGTGATGGTTGCTTTGTTGTGTCAACTTTACTGGGCTAAGGGATGCCCAGATAGTAAAACATTATTTCTCTGTGTCTGTGAAGGTGTTTCCAGAAGACATTAGCATTTGAATCAGGAAACCAAGTAAGAAAAATATACGCTGACCAATGTCAGTGGACATCCACAAATCCACTGAGGACAGAAACAGAACAAAAAGGCAGAGGAAGAGTGAATTTGTTCTTCCTTTTCTTGATCTGGGATGTTGAGCTTCTCCCACCCTTGACATTGAACTCATGGTCTTAGACATTCTTGACTTCAGGACTTGTTCCCTTTTCCTAACCAGTGCCCTCTCTCACCTCAGGTTCTCAAGTCTTTAGCCTTAGAATGGGAGTTACACCACTGGCTCTCTGGGTTTCAGACTCTGACTGAATTGAACATCTGGCTTTACCAGTCCATCAGCTTTCAAACAACGTATTATGAGACTTTTCTGCCTCTATAATCATGTGAGCAAATTTCTATAATAAATGCCCCCCATCTCTCTCTCCTCTCTTTCCCTCCACCTCCCCATCTCCAACTCCATTATTCCTATTGGTTCTGTTTCTCTGGAGAATCCTGACTGAAACATAAGTATCTGAAGAAAACATTATAAAATAAAATTCAAAAATTCTTGATTTTTTTCCCAGAATTTTATGGACTCAATACTCTGGGAAACCTTTCAGATTTACTATATTAGTGTAGTACAGTAGTAGCCAATCTGCTGAATACTATATACTGAATAAAATAATTTTGATACAATCTGTAGCTTTCAAAAAATTAAGGAAAATTTTAAAAGTCACCCTGCATACACAAATAGGAACACTACAAATGTTAAATATAGGCCTGAAGGCAAAAATCTGTAAGGAAATAGAAGGTATGTGGTCACTATAAATGGTATTTTAAAATAGTAGTGTTATTCTCACTATAGAAACACTAAATCTTGGATCATCAATAAGTGGAAGTCTTTAAAACAGAAAACCTGTTTAAAGTAGGAACTTTGAGAGAATTAGAGTCTAGCACAAGAAGGGGAAAATATTTCTGCAGGAAATCTTCCCAAATTTAGGCCCAAAGGATGTTCACAATTAGAATATTGCAAGAGTAATTTCATAATTTTCCAATCAAATATCACTAAGTACATAAAGAAATAAGCTAACATGTGTAGGAGTCATCAGAAACAATGGATAATATCTTTGAGATACTGAAGTCTTTAGTGTTTATGATTGGCAAAGTCAATAGCTAAAATGAAAAATAGAGATCTATTGTACTGGGTACTGCCTATAGTAAATAATACTGTATCACATATTTAAAAGTTTATTAAAAGGTTAGATCCCATGTTAAGTGTTCTTATCACAAAATAAATACATCAATAAAGAGGTCAAGAGAAAGCTTTTGGAGGTGTTGGATAGGTTTATGTGGTGATGGTTTTATGATATATACTTATTTCCAAACACATAGAGTATTATACATTAAATATGTACATATTTTATATGTCAATCATACCTAAACATTGTAGTAAAAACAAATGATGGAAAAAGTGGACTCATATAGAAAGGCAAGAAGCTTTTTAAAAATATCAGAATGATTGGCAAATCTGAAACAGCCCAAGTAAACTCCTAGGGAAAAGATACATAATTTATTAAAAGTAAACTTTCAAATATCATTAGAAAAACAAATTAGACGCAGTTCAACATAAAACAGAGGACTTGAAGACAAACCTGAAGAAATTACATGAAATGGATCATAGAGAGACACAGAACTAGATAAGTAAAAATGAAGTAATGCAGAGGAAGAGTAACTGTTTACATAGTTTCCTAGAAGAAAGAATAGAGTTGAAGCTTTAAAATCAGAGAGATTCGACAGATAATATATATAAGATATGGCCTCATATAAGAAAATTAGACTGGCAGTTTTCAATACTAATACACCTAATAAATGGAAGTATATGTGTAAATCTAAACAGCCATTGTACATAAAAATCTATATCTAATTTATGGGGTTACTATATGGAAAATGAGTAGCATATACATCTGGAAGTATGTAATAAAAGTTGAATTATTCTAGGGTTTTTGAATTAATCAGAATAAGATTTTACTTCAGGTTATATTAAGATAAAATACACAGTTAAATTTCAAGCATAGCTATCATAAGAATAGAATAAAATGTGTAATTTCCAAACCAGTAAAGGGGAAACAATGGAAAATGATAAAAAGAAGGAAACAAACAAATTATACCAACAAAATATGGAGGATAGGGAGAAAGAGTGGGCATTAGGGAAGAAGTATAAGTAAAACATGTATGAATTGAATAGAAAGATAGTAACCTCTGATTCTACTTGTAAGGAGTTTGGAAGTTCCCTCTACTAACAAGTTGTATAAAGCTGAACAAACTGAAAAATCTGCAACTCTTAGATTCATAAGAGAAGTGAGGTCACAGGATCAACCACTGTCTCCAAACTAGGAAGGACATACAGGTGCCTACAGAAAATCCCAACTTCTCAGGGAAGAAATTCATGACCTTAAACATCTGTAGGAGCCAGTGCCAAGTTCATCATATCCAGTTATCAAGAAACATTTGAAAGTATACCAAATGACAAAAAAAAGACAGTTTCAAGAGACAGAGCAAACATCAGAACCAGACAGGGACATTGGAATTGTCATATCAAGAATTTAAAACAGCTGTGAATAATTGGCTAAGGACTCTAGTGGATTAAAGAGACAAGACACAAAAATAAATGAGCAATGTAAGCAGATAAGTGAAAATCTTAAGAACAAATCAAAAGGAAACGCTAGAGATAAAAATCACTATAACAAGAATGAAGAATGCCTTTGATGTGTTTTTTAGTAGATTGGATTCAGCTGAGAAAAGAATATTCAAGCTTAAGATAACTCAATAAAAACCTCTAATACTTAAGAGCAAAGACAGCAAAGAACAATAACAACCAAAGAACAGAGTATTCAACAATTGTGGGGCCAGGCATCCTGGCTCATGCCTGTAATCCCAGCACTTTGGGAAGCCAAGGTGGGTGGATCACTTGAGGCCAGGAGCTCAGGACCAACCTGGCCAATATAGTGAAAGCCCACTATCTTGGGGTTTCTCTACCAGAAAAAATTTTTTTAACAAAAGAAAATTTATTATTAAAAATATAAAATATTAAATATTTATCTACTAAAAAAATATAAAAATTAGCTGAGCATGGTGGCAGGTACCTGTAATCCCAGCTACTCAGGAGACTGAGGCAGGAGAATACTTTGAGCCCAGGAGGCAGAGGTTGCAGTGAGCAGAGATTACACCACTACACTCTAGCCTGGGTGACAGTGAGACTCTCTCAAAAAAGAATTCTGGGATAAGTACGAAAGTTGTAATATATATGTAATGAGAATATCAGAAAGAGAGAAAGGAACATAAAATATTTGAAATGATAATGAAGAATTTCCCCAGATTAATGTCAGACACCAAACTTCAGATCCAGAAAGATACCAAACAAGATAGATGCCAACAAGCACACAACAACAAAACATAAAAGACAAAACAGTATAAGTAGGCATATCATTTCCAAGCTATAGAAAATCAAAGATAAATTAAAAATATGAAAGAAGCAGAAGGAAAAAAAAACCACCTTACATTTAGACAAATAAAAGGAAAAATTGCATCTGACTTTCCCTCAGAAACTAGGCATGCAAGAAAAGAGCAGAGTAAAATATTTAGTGTTGAGAACAAAAACAAAGCAAAAATCCACCAACCTAGAATTCTGTAGCCTGAAAAATTATCTTCAAAGCTTATTAAGCCCACATTTTCCCGAAAGACATCTGCTCTCATGAACAGTGCCTCAATAAACATACGTGTTCATGTTTCTTTATAGTTGAATGTTTTATAATCCTTTGGGTATATATCCAGTAATAGTATTGCTGGGTCAGATGCTATTTCTAGGTCTAGATCCTTGAGGAATCACCACACTGCCTTCCACAATGGTTGAACTAATTTACATTCCCACTCACAGTGTAAAATTGTTTCTATTTCTCCACCTCCTCTCCAGCATCTGTTGTCTTCCAGATTTTTTAATGATCGCCATTTTAACTGGCGTGAGATTAGGTATCTCAACGTGGTTTTGATTTGCATTTCTCTAATGACCAGTGATGATGAGCATTTTTTTCATATTTGTTGGCTGCATAAATGTCTCTTTTGAGAAGTGTCTGTTCATATCCCTTGTCCACTTTTTGATGGGGTTGTTTTTTTCTTATAAATTAGTTTATGTTCTTTGTAGATTCTGGTTATTAGCCCTTTGTCAGATGGGTAGATTGCAAAAATTTTTTCACATTTTATTGGTTGCCAGTTCACTCTAATGATAGTTTCTTTTGCTGTGCAGAAGTTTTTAAGTTTGTCTTAATGCCCATTTGTCTTAAAGCCCATTTGTCTATTTTGGTATTTTCTGACATTGCTTTTGGTGTTTTAGTAATGAAGTCCTTGCCTATGCCTATGTCCTGAATGGCATTGCTTTGGTTTTCTTCTAGGGTTTTTATGGTGTTAGGTCTTATGTTTAAATCTTTAATCCATCTGGAGTTAATTTTTGTATAATGCATAAGGAAGGGATCCAGTTTCAGCTTTCTGCATATGGCTAGCCAACTTTCCCAACACCATTTATTAAATAGGGAATCTTTTCCCTGTTGCTTGTTTTTGTTGGGTTTATCAAAGATAGGATGGTTGTAGATGTGTGGCATTACTACTGAGGCTTCTATTCTGTTCCATTGGTCTATATCTCTGTTTTGGTACCAGTACCATACTGTTTTGATTACTGTAGCTTTGTAGTATAGTTAAAATTCAGGTAGTATGATGCCGCCAGCAAACTTATTTTTTTTTTTCTTTATGTTTTGCTTAGAATTGTCTTGCCTATGTGGTCTCTCTTTTGGTTACATATGAAGTTTAAGGTGGTTTTTCCAATTCTGTAAAGAAAGTCAATGGTAGCTTGATGGGGATAGCATTGAATCTATAAATTGCTTTGGGCAGTATGGCCATTTTCTCAATATTGATTTTTTCTAACCATGAGCATGGAATGTTTTTCCATCTGTTTATGTCCTCTTTTACTTCCTTGAGCAATGGTTTGTAGTTCTTCTTGAAGAGGTCCTTCACATCCCTTGTTAGTTGTATTCCTAGGTATTTTATTATCTTTGTAGCAATTGTGAATGGGAGTTTGCTCATGATTTGGCTCTCTGTTTGTCTGTTATTGGTATATAGGAATGCTTGTGATTTTTACACACAGATTTTATATTGTGAGACTTTGCTGAAGTTGCTTATCTGCTAAAGAAGACTTTGTGCTGAGATGATGGGGTCTTCTAAATATATGATCATGTTGTCTGCAAATAGAGACAATATGACTTCCTCTTTTCCTAATTGAAAATGTTTTATTTATTTCTCTTGCCTGATTGTCCTGGCCAGAACTTACAATAATATGTTGAAAGGGAGTGGTGGGAGAAGGCATCCTTGTCTTATGCCTGCTTTCAAAGGGAATGCTTCTAGTTTTTGCCCATTCAGTATGATATTGGCTGTGGGTTTGTAATAAACAGTTTTTATTATTTTGAGATACATTCCATGGATACCTAGTTTATTGAGTGTTTTTAGCATAAAGGACTGTTGAATTTTGTCAAAGGCCTTCTCTGCATCTATTGAGATAATCATGTGGTTTTAAATGTGGCACATATATAACATGGAATACTATGCAGCCATAAAAAAGGATGAGTTCATGTCCTTTGCAGGAACATGGATGAAGCTGGAAACCATCATTCTCAGCAAGCTGACACAAGAACAGAAACCAGACCCTGCATGTTCCCACTCATAAGTGGGTGTGGAACAATGAGAACACATGAGCACAGGGAGGGGAACGTCACACACTGGGGTCTGTTGCGGGGTGGGAGGGATAGCAAGTAGTGGGGGGATTGGGGAGGGATAACAGGAGAAATACCTAATGTAGATTACGGGAGGATGGATGCAGGAGACCACCATGGCATATGTATACTTATGTAACAATCCTGTATGATCTGCACATGTACCTTAGAACTTAAAGTATAATTAAAAAAAGAAAGGAAAAGGAAAAAAAAGTGGGAGCTAAACATTGAGTACACGTGGACTTAACGATGGGAACAATAGACACTGGGGGCTGTTAGAAAGGGGAAGTAGGGAATGGGGGCTGCAAACTGAAAAACTACTTAGTAGGCACTATAGTCACTACTTGGGTGATTGGATCATCTGAACCCCAAACCTCAGCAACACACAATATACCCATGTAACAAACCTATGTGTATACACTGAATCAAAATAAAAGTAGAAAAAAAAAAAGGTGTCTGCTCTCAAAGAGCAGCTGAGACACTGAACAGTTTTCAACAGCCTCATGGTGATGAGCAGATAATAAATACTCAAACTACAGACACATAAAGACATTGAGAAAAAGGGATCATTAAAGCAGTCTGAGAAAAACACGGTAACTTTACAAAAGCAACAAGGATGATACAAAGAAACTTATCTCGAGAAAAAGTAAAAGGAAAAATAAAACAAAACATGTTCAAAATAATTAAAGAAAAAATGTAAAATTTACAATTTTATAACCGGTGAAAACATGTTTTATAAAAAGAAGACAATACATTTTCAGTCACTGTTAGTTTCTCACTATTGTGCCTTGTATGCCTGTGTTAAATGTACCCCATAAATATATACACTGATTATGTACCCACAAAAATTATAAATTAAAAGTATTTTTAAAAACTAACATGTTCTTTATGTGAGTTCATAGTAATTTCACATGGAAGATACTTTGCTGTGATTTTTACTATCTCTAATTGTAGATTAGTTCCATCTCAAAATGGTTGCCTACTTGTCTAATAAATATATGTAATAATGATCGATATCATTGACCATTAGGAAAATACAAAGTTTAGACAGAGAATGACTAAAATTAAAATTATTGACAATATTAGATATTGAAAAGAATATGGAAAAACCGGAATCCTTATGTGGTGCTAGTGGGTACGTAAATTGGTAGATCCATTTTGGAAAGCTAGTTGGCTATATATATATATATATGTATATAAAGTTATTTGGAGATTTTATATATATATATATATATATATATATATATAACTTTATATAACTCTCTCTATATATATAGAGAGAGATAGATAGATAGATACATAGATAGATATAGATATATATAGATAGATATGTATATATATATATAGAGAGAGAGAGAGAGAGAGTTGAACAATAAGAACACGTGAGGGGAACATCATACACTGGAGCCTGTGGGGGGTCAGGGGCTGGGGAGGGATAGCATTAGGAAAAATATTTAATGTAGATGATGAATTGATGGGTGCAACAAACCACCATGTAACAAACCTGCACGTTCTGCACATTTATCCCAGAATTTAAAGTATAATAATAATAATAAAAGAAAGCTAAGTGATATATCTGTTTACCAGGTATATCCTCCTCAATTTGAATTTTGAAGATATCCTTTTTATGTTATCTTCTTCCCAGTCTTTTCCATCTTGTTTGCTAGGTATTCATGTATGATTCTAACATTAACTGTTTCCCCTTGATTTCTTTTCTTTACCTTTTTTGAAAATGGTTATGATTGCTTTAAAAGAAAGGTTAAAGTCAATACTTAGGGAAATAATCAATAAGTGTTCAGTGTAAATCTTTACAGTTACTACAACATTAACAACCTCATTGACTGCATGCGTATAGTGGACAGGGAAGGCAGTTAGACACTTTACACCCACCTTTACTTCATCTAAGCATCATGATAAAATCTGCAAGGTTTGTATTAATGAAATAGTTGCTGACATTTTACAGAAGAACAATGTGAAACTCGTATAGATTACATAATATTGGCAAGACTTCCTGTCTATTAAATCACAAAGTCAAGATTCAAACCAGGTCAGTCTGATTCCGAAGGCAATGTTACTCCCATTAGGCTCTGCTACCAATGAGAAAATTACGATAGTCTGGAAATAGTGGTATTTTATGAAGAGCATTTAATATTGCACAGATATTAAAAGTACAATTCTTTAAAACACTGTATGTCTTCACAGACAATGTTGTGATATTTAGCCAAGACAGAGAAAAGAGCAGTTTTTCCATACTGCTTACATTGAGTACTAAATAGAGATATGACTATGAATATGGTCTAAAGGATTTCTCATTAAAACAGAATTTGTCATATCTTCATCTGCATAGCAATTTTGGGTGAATTATATACCATATGGGGACTAACCTCAAAAGGCAGAATAGGATAATTTAATACTTGCTAAATAGAATTTTGCCTCTGCTAGGATTTTTCTAGTGAGCATTACTGAATACAAGAAAACTATCTCTCTTGTATATTTGTATATATTAGATATGATAAAAACAAATAACAAGGGTAGGTGTTCATATTCCAGTAGTGACTCCTCCAAAGAAAGCATATCAATCACATATAATTAAGCACTTCCTAATTTAGGAAAAACTGTTTCACTCTAAACCAGGAAATGTAAATATCAAAATAAAGGAAGTTCCAGAAAATAAAACGTAATTTAAATACCCTCTATGTCTATTGTCACTCTGAAATTAGGGTTACTAATGTCTCTATTTTCTATGCGTACTAAATAGTAGCTACAAGAATCAACATGTGTCAAGCAAAACATTTTACACTGAATCTGGATTGGAATTGTGCACTTACCCGAAAAGGTTTATGAATACCCCCGGTATAAATATAAATTGATCCTTGAAGAAAAATTTATAGTTAATCTTAATCATGTCCTTGAGCTGTCTTCTAGTACACAAGCATGAGCTAAGCAAATGAAAGGCATTTGTACATGTATAAAGTTTGACATGGGACTTATTTGAGTGCTCAAATTTATGGGATAACTTTTATTGGCCTATTTTCCATTTATAGCTGTAAGATAAAGCATTTACTCCATATAAGGTTAGTAATTAGCTTACACACGACTATTTATGTCACCCACATCTAAAATGACAGGAACAGTCAAGAAGCTTTATTAAAGATCTTCTCATGAATACATGATATAAAGTTTAGGAACATTAAATTTTTTTTCTCAATGATTACTTTTTATGTATTCATTAATTTATTTTTGGAATTATTTACTGATAAAGGAAGACAGGCAAAGCAAACGTTCATTTCTCTACGTGAAGAGAATAATATAATATTGCCCAGTATGTTATAACCTATTATCTAGAAAGAGGCAAGATGAAAGATATGCAAACATCACTAAAATATTATACAGATTTCTCTATAAAATGAATATTAATGGACACATCAATAATAACTGTAAATTTTTTATCTCTGTGTTCCATTTTGCTTGTTGGAAAAATACAAGGATTCAAGGCAGGTAGAAGGCAATTTATAGAGGATTAAAGGGTAGCCATTTGTTAAGAGCAAAATAGCTAGAACTCTGAATGATCTAGATGAGAAGGGAAAGTTTAAGTAGGAGTAAAAGGACAAAATGGAGAACTTTGTGAAAGACATTGAAAATTATGACGTTTTATTCCTTCTCACAAGTGTCTTTCCCCTTCAAAGAGAAGGAAATGCCCTGTAAATTCCAAAATAAGGGTAATAATGATAGCGAGTAGGTGGAAATGAAGTCTATCTGTGACCTTTCCATATCGTAGAAACTGAGCCTAAGTATTCTGATGTTGTGTATAATTTCCTTCAGTATCAATGGTACTAAGAAGACATAATAAATTGTGGTATATAAATATACTAATCTCACAGGGGGAGTATGAAAGAAGGGCTATGAGTCTAGTACTTTCTAACTGATTTCATTTTATAAGATTTAATTTTTTTCTAAAAGTTGGTCTGCAAGTTTCATTTCAGCTGTCTAATCATGGATAGAGTCGCAGGGAGAGGGAAACATAAAGAAAATCCCTGATCTTTCTCCTTCAAAACATGTAGCATTGATTTATAATTGTTTTGGAGAAGAAAGTATCCCATAATTACTGTATGAAACTTTCTAGGACAACATTTTTATGACAAAAATTCATCTGGTAGGCATATAAAAATAATGATGAGAGAAATCTGTGCATGGCATAAAGATGTAAGTGTCTTCATAAATCTATGCAAAGTATAAGTATGTTTGAACAGTAATGAAAGAAGCAATGTACTTTCATAATAAGCATAGAAATAAGGTCTTCTACTCATATTTCTAAATCTGAGTTTGCTAATCTTTAGAAAGAAACAGGCCATCTGAACCTTTTTTATAGCTATGTTCATGAGTACAAACATACAAAAATATAAAATATATTTTATTTATTTTCTTTTATTCAGGAGGCACTTACATGAACATCAACTGTATTTTAGAAAACATGAAAGATTTTTAAAAGTATAAATTCCTGCTATCAAAAATTGTAGTAATGAAGACAAAAACATCTACTCAGCTAATTACAGAATAAGGTATTACCTCTTAAGTGTCATAAGATGTCAAAGTACTGTAAGTTTAGGTTTATGGTTCTTAAAAGAACAGAGTATGTTGGGATGAAGAAAGTCAGGGAGAAAGACTCGGCATGAGTATTTAAAAAAATATATAGACATTTGTGTAAATTTTTAACCAGGCCTCCTCTTCTTCACACTGTACATGTAGTATTGTGTATTCAAAATTTTGATTGTGAGTTAAGGCATATAAATGTGTAGAGACTTTATAAAAATAATGTGGGGTGATAACTAGAGAGGTCAAATTCAGGTACAATCTCAAAAAGATCACTTTTAGGTTTATAAAATACATTCTTTGTTCAAGCACAACGAGTCTACTGATCACATTTGACCCAATGTTTAACATTTTGTGACTTTATATACTTTTTAGACATCTCATTCCCACTCCATTTGATTGATATCTATATTTTCTAATTCTAATATATTGTTATTGGAAACACAGTTATTGGTACATACTCTGTATTAGGTTCTGTGGAAGACATCAAACACAGGAGAGGTCATGAAGATATAGTCCCTGTACATTTGGAGTTTGAAACCTAGCAGTGACAGATAATAAAGAGTAAACTAAAAAATAAACATTACAAATGGTGATACATGTTATGAAGGGAATCGAGATTATGCAATGATAGAATATAATAAGGCAGTATCTAATTAGGAAGTGTGGTCAGAAAAAGCGCTTTGGCTGAGATAAATATAGGAAAAGTTGTCTGCCATGTGACTGCTGATTGGTTGAGTTTGTGGTTGAGGCTGCTGATATTCTAGTTAGAAGCAACCACCTGGGGAAATTGGTGAGGAGTAAAAGAGGTTGGCTGCTTTGAGAACTGAATGGAAGGCTGTATTGGGGCCATATCATTTAAGGTTTAATAGGAAGTGACTGAATGTAAAAACCACCACCCTGAGCTCTATGAAAGTTCCTTCCTTGCCTACTGATAATAGTTTGGTTCTCTTGACTTAAAGTATAGCTTTATTTTCAGTTATTTAAAACATAAAGTAATATAAAATATCATTTCTTACTCCTTGTTGATTCCTCTTTCCACCTCATTCCTAGGATGGTTTAGGCTGTTTGAGGCTATCTAAGGCTCTACAGTAGAAAGTGGAGTATGATAGGCAGAATACTAAGATGGCCTGTCAAGGTTTCCAGACTCTGGTGTTCATTAAGACATTAATCTAGGTGCTGCTGTGAAGAGATTTTTCTGACATAATTAAAGTCCCAACTTGATAGACTTTGAGAGATTATCTCAATGGATCTGACTTAATCTCTTGAACCACATTTTAAAAGAGTTTTCTTTGGCTAGTTGTAGAAAATAAAATCAAAGTTTCAAAGCTTGAAGGAGATTCAGTGTACCATTGATGACTTGTACATGAAGGGGCCAGATATGAAAAGGGCTTGAGAATGGGCTCTGGGAGTTAGGAGCAAATGCCAGTCAACAGCCAGCTAGGAAACAGAGGTCTTGGTACTGTAAGGACAAGAAAATGAATGCCAACAAGACAGTTTAGCTGAGCATGAAAATAATTTTTTCCTAGAGCCTCCAGATGAGGACTCAGTTATCAGACATCCAGGTTTCAGTCCTGTGATACCCTAACTAGAGAACTAAGCTATTCTATGTCAGAGTATTGACCAACAGTACTGTAGGCTAATAAATAGGTGTCACTGTAGGCTGGGAAGTTTATGGGCATTTGCTGTGAAGCAATAGAAAACAGGCAGCATGCTCTGTTCTTTCTACTCGTGTTTCACCTTGGTCTTTTTGTCCCTCTCCACCCATGAATAAATTGCTTCTGGTTCATCTAGGTACTAGGCTGTGGGTAGAAGAGGGTAGGATGGTTGAAAAGAAAGATGGGGTGTTTTTAAAATGACCAAAGTTCAGCTGTCTTCCAAGTTCATGGGAAAATAAACCATTCTTTATCTTCTAGACAGTATTAAGGCTTGCATGATGAAATATTTTGCTTCTGACTTCTCCAGCTGAGAAGCAGGCATCACTTTCTGTGATCATGAGTGTTACAAACTCTAGAAAATACAAGACAGCTTTCCCAAGAATTTCCTCACTGCTCTACACTTCGATTGCCCTAAGGGAAATAGAGGGTGAAGACTGTCTTTCCTTCTCAGAGGCACTCCCAATTTCTATGAGTGATTCTCTTGGGTCCCTCTCATATCACCAAGGAATAAAATACTCCGCATCTTACTCTATAGTGAAAGGAGGAGAAAATCCAGGACATGCTCTGTATTCCTATGAATTCCCATTAACTGCTAGCTTTCTCTTATATAGGTTTATTAGGGATGAGCAAGAATATTGGAAAGACTGGTTTGGGTACCTCTTAAAATCTTGTAGGGACATTTCTAGATGATTTCTATGATTTGGGGGGGATATTTTCAATCTATTCTTAGTTTTAAAGATTTCTCTGTGAGTTGAGGTTAAATTCCCATTTAAAGCCTGTTACAAATTCTACTTTGTGAAAGTGGAAACCACCACCCTGTGCTCTATGAAAATTCCTTTCTTACATACTCATACTAGTTTGGTTCTCTCAAGTTAAAATGTAGCTTTATTTTCAGATATTGAAAATATCTGCTTTGGGTTTTCTAAAAATCACTCTAACTACTTGGTAGAGAGTAGATTGCAGGAGGATGAAATTGGATCCTGCAACACAAGTACCTTTGAGGTAATCTAGACCTTGCTATTTAATGGGTGATCCATGGAATAGCAGGATGAATGTCATTTGGGAACCTGTAAGAAAAGATGAGTCTCTGGCCTTTCTTCAGACCTTCTAAACTAGAATATACATTTTAACAAGATGCCCAGGCAATTTGTATGCTTCATAGAAATTGTGAAGGACTTGTCTAGGTGAGATATGATGGTTGCTTATCTAGGGTGATGCATGTGGAAATGTCCAGGATAAGGGAATGGATACGAGATACATTTTTGAGTTACAAATGACAGAATTTTCTGATGACTTGATTTCAGAAATGAGGAAAAGGAAAAAATCCAGTATGATTAGTTAGGTTTCTAGATTGAGTAATATAGTTGCGGTTTATGAAGTTTGGGAGAGGAATACGCTTGGTGGAAAAAAAACAAAGATTCTAACTTGATAACATAAATGTCAGGAGAGTATTTTTATAGTTATAATCCAGAGTAATGCCTACCTCTTATACTTATTGCCCATTTTCTGTTTCTACCCAATTCTGACTCCTTAGTTGAAAAACTATAATCAGTCTAGTCCATAGCAATCTAGAGTAGATAATTTCTATGGTTTAAAAAAAATATTATGAGAACGACAATTACAAGGGCTTTTTCCCTAAAAATGTCTGCTTCATTTATTTTTTTATTGCCAGTTCTATCCTGATAGTCAAAATTTAGTTAATAATAAATTTTTCCTCATTTGATTTTCTACCTATTGTGAGATAAAATTATCGCCCAAATATGATAAAAATGTTTCAGATCCTCACCTGAGTATTAGAATTTTAAAAGAAAAGTAACCAAGAGCTTATTCAGAAAAAGAAAAAAAAATACGCAAAAGAGAAACACTTGTGTGTCTAACATAGTCATTTTCTTTTGTACAGCTTTCAAAATCAATGGTAATAATACAAAATTAGTCCTATTTTTGAAAGGGTTAGTAGGTAATTTGTGATACCCATTGGTGTATGTGAGTAATCATCTTTAGTTGGAATATATTAGCCTGTACATCTTTTTAATTGCTATGTGTTTTCTAGCTTCCTGGTCAACAAAGAAGAGACACTAATCTAACATCTAAAGAACACAATACTTCATCATTGCCAGGGCAACGTCGTTGGGAGTAAATCCCGAGGCCGAGCATCATAAGGATTTTGTAATTTTGATGGTGGTTATGGGGCAATTACAAAAATGATTCTCTAAGGTGTGCCACAAGAAAACTGCTATTACATACTCCTTTTGCTGTGTACTATTTTATTAATACTGTGTATTTAATGAGATTTTCTCTATGAGGCTTTTTCCTCCTTGTTTTTAGCTGCATGAAAAATAAATAACATGGATGGGAAAATTAGCTCAATCAAAATGGCCATAGTTTTTTTTTTTTAATTTAAAAATAATGTCTAGTAAAAATAAAATTTTAGGTCTAGTGCTAAATACTGAAGTATCCAGCCTTTATATTCCAATTTAAAGATGGGGGGAAAAAAGGTAAAAGGGGGTAAATAACTCACTCAAATTCATTCTATGAGTAAGTAGTATAGCTGAAATTTAAACACAAGTAGTTAGGCTCCTAAACCATATTCTTAACCTTATTTTAAAGATGCTATAACTGGATAAGGCAAGAAAACTCTCTCTCTCTCTCTCTCTCTCTCTCTCTCTCTCTCTCTCTCTCTCTCTCTTTCTCCCCAACAATACAAAGAAGGAAGAAGGCATTAAATTATTTCACTGATGTGACAAAAATTTGTTCTCTCTTTTTGAAATGTAAAGAGTGCCTTTTATATCACATTAGATAAATTTCCATGATGATATGCCTATCAGTCTCTCTCCTTAGCAAGAAATATGTAAACATACAGTTGCATGCTTTGAAATTACATAGGCTGACTCTGAGTGCACTGCCTATGAGTTAGCTCTGGTCCACAAGGAGCAGTAATAAAAATAAATAAATAAGTAAGTAATATAAATGAGCATCTTTGATCATGATTTAATAATTGCAAATAAAACTTATAGCCATTTCCCTGGAATTTTATCTCTTGATTAGAGATAATAAAAATCTTTGCAAATATTTTTACTGAATAATTGTTACTAGGATAATTTGCTGGTGTTGGGATAGCAATGAGAAGACATAGTAATCTTCAGTAAAGTTCATGACCATTTTTATTTTTTCTAATTAACATTTTGTTTACTAGAACTCCAAAAGGCACAAAGTACAGCTGGCTTATTGATATTAAACAAATCTATTTCCCCAAATATTTAGTAAACCTGCTAGTTTTCTCCTCCGATCCCTTTCTAAATATGTTGTGCTTCTAAATAGGGTCTCTATTACCCCTTTCACTGGAAAAATTCTTTATATAGCTCTCATACATATTTCAGGACATTTAATGTCTATGTCCCCTGGTCATAGCAAGCCAGTAATAACCAAAACTGCCCCTACATTTCCAAATCACCCTGATTGGGAACAATGGAAAAAATCAGGGGAAAACAATAAGTAAACATTCATAGCACTTATTTACCCTCTTCTCCCCTTCTGTTGATGCACAGTAAACCAATTTGATCACTCAATAGGAAACACTTTAAAAAAAGAGAGTTTTATTAGGTATGGTATAATGGGGAAAACAATGGAAAGAAGTAAGTGATACAAGCTTCTCTCAGGAAAATCCGTCATTATCCAGACATTCTCCCTCATGATGAGTATGGCTAGAAACAACAGCTCATTAATCATCATTTTTCAGCCATGACTTGGTGACTAATCTTTTCCAGCAGTTTGTTTTTACAAGTGAATATCATAGAAAAGGTGTATTGTCTTACAGTCTTATCCAAATAAACAAGCCGTACAACCCTAGCACTGCTTCCTATCAAGACTTCAGTCCTATCATGGTCCTCTTAGCACATCCTTTGCATCACATTGCTTTTGTCCATCATAGCCAGGTCTGGTGGTCAAAGCTAACTCTACTGTAGGATTTGGAAGCTTTTCTTATTAATTGATTTTCTTCACCATAATTAGAGCATAGCAATACTTTGGAAATGTAAATATTTGTATTTGCACTCTGAGGAGTATAAAATTATCTCTAATTCAATATCTATTTAAGACCCAAACCTTAAAACATCCTGTACATTGGCTAATCTAATCTGACCTTAAACTTACTCAATGTAATTCAAAATTCGACATTCCTTAATGTGAAATCATCATGTATACAGAATTTAATGCAATTATTGTCTACACAGTTCATATTAATTATAGGACAGTTTGTCAAATGCTTATTATCTTTAATGGTTACCGAAAGTTACTTGCATTTTCATACATTGCAAGTTTTTAGAAATCAGGAACTGTGCTTTTTTCTGCCTTGGATGAATAAAGCCCTAGAGCAAGGCTGGGAAGAGAGGATGTTCCAAACAAATTTTTCATTTGAAATATTTGTGTTTCATTTGGCTTTCAGACATGATACGCAAGAACTATCTTCTGTGAAATCATTTCCCTCCTTTGCACTCATCTAAAGCCAATTATTAAGACATCTATGCTCAATGTCAATGAGATATACAGCATTGTGATTTACCAGCTGACTTCATTACTGGCTTTGGCATTGTCAGTTTTTTAACAAACTGCTAACAGATAAAGTAATAAGAGTACTAGAAAACATATTGGCTGTAGGAGCTGTTATTATTGAGGGCAAAAGGGAAGACAGTATGTACATTTCTCAGAAATATGAATAATTAAAGATTCCTTTAAATTAGAGTCACCTTGTAGCTGAAGCCACATCTTAAAAGAAACAAAAAATTTTGCTCTGCATTCTATTTGAAGCTTTGTTATGCAACTGTGTTATAGGTGCTATGCATGTTCAAGTGTTTAAAATGTATGTATTGTGATGGGCTGAAATGTGGTCATTTCTCAATTATATGAATTCATTTATACTACTGGTAATGATAATGACAACAAAACTTCATCTTTTATGTATAAATCACAACTAAATCTGTAACTACTTTAGAAAGTGCTTACCTAAAAATCAGTATCGTTAGTTTGCATGAGAGTACTTTTTTGTTAACATGCCTCATTATTTTAATTTTTAAAGAATGAAAACTGTTTCCTGAACATTGAGTAAATAGAATGAAATTTATATTACTGGCTGTTAGCAACTTGCTGCTTAAGCAAAATTATGAACACATTAGAAAGGCCAAAAGGCCCTGATTGTCATTATGAAAGCATATGCTTTGACTCTGAGGTATGCTCAGAAATAGTTCCTTTTCTTGGGCCTTTTTCTTTGTCTTATATGTTCTATTTTTTATCTATTTTGACATATCACTATCAAAACTACCTGTCAGGTGTTATATCTGCTCAGAGTCCTTCTCCCTAAGCAGACTGATGTAATAAACATTAACATTATCTAAGCGTTTCACACATAAACCCATTACCCCATCCAGAAACCATACTTACTCTATCAGAAAGGCTTAATAGAAATTTAAGTATTTGCTGTCACTTTCCTTGGAACACTAAAGTAGATTTTAGGAAACACTAAGGGCTTCGCATGCTCAGTTCCTCTTATGAAGGAAGGGACCAGATCAGGGTCGCTTCCATAAGTGGCCAGGCTTTCTGTCATCTGATTGGGCAACTATGACATGATGTACTGTACTGGGGATATGCACCCTAGCAAAGACAGACATGTTTCTATGCTGGCTAGAAACAACACCATTGCTCAATACTGTTGTCTCAAACTGGAAAATGACCTACTGATTCATTTAGATTATATCTCTTGGGAAGATTGAATATGAAGCAGAGAGGAAAGGAGGAAATCATAATAGAAGATAGTAGATGGGAATACAGTAGGCATAGAGGCCAAAAAGTAGAAAGGAGAAGAGTGACTTAGTCTGTTACAAAGCCCCTAGGTAGGGTGTATTAGATGCTCCCTGTTAAGGGAAAGACAAGATGAGAAGTTCAACAGGCTGATACTGGTGCTGCAGAGCCACTGCTGCATCCTGAATGGCAAAGTGTACTTATCAAATTTTTCTGCAGAAACACTTTCTTAAGTTCCCTCTTTCATGTAGCTTTACAAGTAAAACTTCCTTACATGAAATAACCTCTACATCTCTCTTGTACTATAAGCTGTAAAATATAAACTAATGAAATTCCTCCATGTACTCCTTTCACCATTGCACAAGATTTTATAGCATTATCTCTGCAAATGCGGGTAATTTCATGTAGAGCTCAGCGGAGTAATCTCTGGATAACTCTAGTTGCCTTTACTCATTTCATCTGTATCACAGGTACCCTCTAATTTATGGTTCCAAAGTCCTAGTACTTTGGATTGAGACTTAGGCTTATTTGTTTAAACTGAGTCTTTTTTTTTTTTTTCTTTTTCTTTTTTTGTTATTCCTTAAGCTCTGGGATACATGTGCAGAACATGCAGGTTTATTATGTAGGCATACATGTGCATGGTGCTTTGCTGCACTCATCAACCATTACCTACGTTTTAAGCCCATCATGCATTAGGTATTTGTCCTAATGCTCTCCCTCTCCTTGCCTCCCCCACCCCCCTGAGAGGCCCTGGTGTATGATGTTTCCCTCTCTGTGTCCATGTGTTCTCATAGTTGAACTCCCACTCATGAGTAACAACATATGGTGTTTGGTTTTCTGTTCCTGTGTTAGTTTGCTGAGAATTATGGTTTCCAGCTTCATCCATGTCCCTGCAAAGGACATGAAGTAATTCTTTTTTATGGCTGCATAGTATTCCATGGTGTATATGTGCTACATTTTCTTATTCAGTCTGTCATTGAAGGGCACTTGGGTTGGTTCCAAGTCTTTGCTATTGTGAATAATGCTGCAATAAACATATATGTGCATGTGTCTTTATAGCGAAATGATTTAGAATCGTTTGGGTATATACCCAGTAATGGGATTGCTGGGTCAAATGGTATTTCTGGTTCTACATCCTTGAGGAATTAGAACATGTAATTTCTAAGTTAAGTTATAATCTACAGAAGAAATATCCCAGCAGGATAATGGAGTTTTCTAGGCCCTCTTTCACTATGTGTCAGGTACTTTAAAATGTGTAGTTTCAAAGTTTGAGAGATTTTTATTAGGGATTCGTAAACCTCAAAATGTCAAGCTTCTTTCTTTGTCTTATATAAATATATATATGTTTAGAGAATATATAAATCTGGAATACATTATACTTGTTTATAATGATGAGCTTAAAACAATTCTGAAGTACATGGTGATGAATATAGTTAAAATAACTTATGAATATATTTTACAACTTTGTTGATTAGTAAATGGCATACAATAAGCTGCCTATATTTCAAGTATACAATTTGATAATTTTTATAGAGGCGTATAACTGTGAGTCCAGAACTACATGTAAAATATGAACATTCCTATCACTTCCACATTTCTTTCTGCTGCTGTGCCAAATCTCCCTCCTTCTCCTCCCATCCCCAAGCAAACATTAATCTGCTCTTATGGCACTATAGATTATTTGAATTTTATCTAAATAAATTTGTATATGTTGTATAGTTTCTTTTATTTGAAATAATTATATTAAGGTTTGCCCATGTTGTATAAATAGCTCATTACATTTATTAGTTTTTGTATTACTTTTATTGCTGAGTAGTATTCCATTACATGACTTGTTTATCCATCTACTCATTGACATTTGGGTTGTTACAACTTTTTCACTATTTTTTAGTAAGCAGCTATTAACAGTCATATATGTCGATTGTAAGAACATATGTCCTATTTATCTTGAGCAATAGCTAGGAGAAGAATGAATGAGTCATATAGTAGTTACATGTTTTTCACATTTCGTTACTTAAGAAAATGCCAAGCTGATTCCCAGTCACTTTGAGTTTCTACTTCTACTATTTCCTCATGAACATGTAGTACGGTCAGTCTACTTTTTTTTTATTATTTTTAGCTAGTCTAATATGTATGTAGTGATGTTTCATTGTGTTTATTTTATTTAACAAATACCTAGGCCATGCATGGTGGCTCACTCCTGTAATCCCAGCATGTCGGGAGGCCACAGTGAGAGGGTTGCTTGAGGCAAGGTGTTCTAGACCAGTCTTGGGAACATAGCCAGACACCACCTGTACAGAAAGTAAAAAATAAAAGATTAGCTTGGTATGGTGGTGGTGTGCACTTGTAGTTCCAGCTATTCAGGAGTCTATAGGTGGAAGGATTACTTGAGCCTAGAAGTTCAAGGTAGCAGTGAGGTATAATCACACTACTGTAACTCCAGCCTGGGCAAGAGTGAAAATCTGTCTCTAAAAAGACAAACAAACAACTAATCAAGTTGCACCACTCTTTCTCAGCTCAGTTATTATCTACCTATGTATCTTTCTATTATTATTGTTGTTGAGATATCTATTTACAACTTTCACTCACTTTTTAAAAATGGGATTGTTTTCTTATTATTGGGTTTTATGGGTACTATATATTCCAGATAACAGTAATTTATTATTATTTTAGATATAAATACATTTCCCAGTCTGTGATTTCTCTTTTTATTCCCCTAACATTACTTTTAAAAGAGCAGAAGTTTTTAATTTGTGATGTCAAAGTTAATTTTTTTTTGCATTTTGCAGATTGTGATTTGTTGTCATATTTTTTAAATCTTCTATAACTCCAAATTATTAATGTTCTCCTAGACTTAATAATTATCCCAGTTTTCAATTTCATATTGAAGTTTGGTGTTTCATTTTATATATTTTTATATGTTGTGGTATGCATGTTACTTTTTGTGTAAGTATTCAGATGTTGAAATGACTATCAATTCTCTATTGAATTGCCTTTTGTACCTTTGTCAAATATCAACTGTCTACATGTGTTTAGATCCATTTCTTAACTCTTTATACTTTTCTTTTGATTTAATATTCATACCTAATGAGACACCACACATTCTTGCTTACCGTATCTTCATAGGAAGAGCCAAAATAGGAAGTATTCATTTTGTCTTTCCAAAATTATACTTTGTATTTTCATACGCATTTTAGGAATATTTTTAACTTTCGACTAAATTAAGCCTGCTGAGTTTTATATTGGATTGCATTAAATTTGAAGAAAATGGACATCTAAAAATGTGCAAACTTTTGACCTTTAAACCAAATGTATCTCTCTATAAGGTTGTCTTAGTCTGTTTCTGCTGAAATAACAAAATACCACAAACTAATTTATAAAGAACATAAATATATTTCTCTCAGAACAGAAATATAGTTCTGGAGATTGAGAAGTCCATGATCAAGATGCTGCCAGCTTCAGTGTTTGGTGAGGGCCCCAGTTTCTGTTTCCAAGATGGTGTTTTGTTTCTGCCTCCTCCAGAGGGAATGAACAGTGTGTCTTCACATAGCTGAAGGCTGGAGGGAAAAAGAATGTAAGTACTTCTCTCCAATCTTTTTATAAGGCACAAATCCATTGATCAGAGTGAAGTCCTTATGACTTAATCACTTCTCCAAATGCTCACCTTTTTATAATATCAAATGAGGATTAAGTTTCGGCATGATTTTTGGAGGTACATACTGTCAAAATGTAGCAGCATTAAATTTTCTGAACAATATTGTGTAGTTTTTACTCTACGAGTCAGTCAGTTTTTGTCATTTGTTCCTCCATGTATTTCATATTTCTGTCACTACATTAAATAGTATTGTTTTAAAGTATTATATGAAATATGTTAGTATGTAAACATGTAATTAATTTTTTGTTGATCTCTTATTTTAGTACCTTATTAAGCTAAGTCAGTTGTAGTAGAATACTTTTTTTAGAAAATAGTCCATTTGATTTTCTACATAGATGGCTGCATTTCTTATAAATAAAGACAGTTTTATTTCTTCCATTTTAATCTTAATACTTTATTTTTTCTCTTATTGTACTGGATATGCGTTCAAATACAATGTACAGACATTTCTTGTATTTTTACTCATTTGGTGGAATAAATTTAGTCTTTAACCATTAAATAAAATGTTAGCTGAGAGAGTAACATAAGCAAGATGGAGGAAAAGGAAGTCCTAAATCATCCTTCCCTTTACATATATGCAAAATACACAGATTGATTCAATGGCATTTCACAGATACATTTTATTTTTAAAAAATCAGAATCTAATTTAAAATGCCCTTGTATCCTGGGAGAATGAAAAATGTAATCACGGAAGCAGACAGGATATTTTAAGACACCTTGTCAGGGATCCTGTACTTGGCCTAGCACTATATAATCAAGAAGGACCCCATTAGATCCCAGATTTACTCAGAGGAAAGATAGGATTGGTTCACATGTCCAGCACCCAAACTTTTTGAGTGTTCTCTAGAAAAATGACTTTGGACCAGCCATTCTTTAACCTCCAACGGGTCTGGGATAGTCTATCCACCTATGAGAAAATAAAGGCACCTCTTGGGCTGATGGATGCCAGCAGTCCTATTCACTGCTTGGTATAAAATGAGCCCGTGAAAAATTTCAGCTTTCAGCTTGCCTCTGGAAAGATGGAGTTGACCCATGTCTCCAGTACACCAAATTCTCTAGAGATGCTTAAAAGTCCAACACCTGTCTCACCAATCCTGGCACTCTGAAGAGTCTGGCATTGTTTTGCAAGCTGTGGAAGAAAGTGACAATTGGTGGATTGCATAGCTCCCCCATACCCCATCTCCTGGCTCAGCAGAATGAGTAGCCAAAAAACACAGCTACCTGATTTTCTCTAGATTGGGAAAGAGTTGAAAGAGGCCCCAGAATCTCTGACTAGACTGATTTGTACATATTTTTTTTGCCTATGCAAGGCCAAGATTTGAAGACTGGAAGAGGTATCTGATTTTTCCAATGCACAAACTCAAACACAAAGAGTCAAGGAAAATGAAGAATCTGGCAAAGATATTTCAATAAATGAAACAAAATTCAGAAACTGGCCCTAATAAATGGAGTTTTATGATTCATCTGACACAGAATTAAAATAATTCCTATGAAAATGCTCACCCAGGTAAAGAGAATAATGGATGAATAATCAGAGAATTTTAACAAAGAAACAGAAAACATTAAAAAGTGCCAATTAGAAATTGTGGAGCTGAAGGTCATAATAACTAAATTTAAAAATTCACTAAAGGGTTGAATAGCAGACTAAATCAAGAATAAGAAAGGATCACAGGCCTCAAAGTCTGTTGACTAGAGGCAATTCAGTGAGAAGAGAAAAAAGACAAAAAACAAATTATGAAGCAGAGTGAAGACTTTATAATTATGGGACACCATCATGCATATTGATATATTCATATAAGGGTCCCAGAAAATGTAAAGAAAGAGAAGGGAGTAGAGAGCTTATTCAAAGAAATAAAGGCTAAAAGCTTCCCAAATCTGGATAAGAAAATGGACATGGAGATTCAAGAAGCACACAGGACACCACATAAGATATATCTCCCCAAATACACACCCAGGTGTATTACAATTAAATCGTCAAAACTCAAAGACAAATAATTTTGAAAGCATAAAGTAAAAAGAGATTTGTAACATACAAGGCAACTTTCATAAGGCTATCACTGGTTTGTTTTTACTATAGTCTTGCAGACCAGAAGGGAGTAGGATAATAGATTCAAAGTGCTGAAAGAAAATAAAAGCCAACCAAGAATACTACAACTAGCAAATCTCTTCTTCAAGAATGAAAGGGAAATATTTTCTCAAACAAATGGCTATATGTCTACTAGACCTATATGTAAGAAATACTAAAGAGAGTTCTTCAAGTTGAAACAAAGGACTCTGAAGAGCCACACTATTACTATAATGATGGTGGCTAAACCATTTTATGGTATAAAAGTTAAAAGACAAATGTATTAAGAATATGTTAAATTTTCACAACATGAATAGATATAAATCACTTTATGATATGAAAGTTAAAAGACAAAAGTATTAGGAATATGTTAGATTTTCACAACATGAATAGATGTAAATTTTGACAATAATAATGTAAGAAGAGAAATTATAGAAGTTTTATATATGATTGAACTTGTTATTATCAGCCTAAATGAACTATTATAACTGTAAGATATTTTATGTAAGTCCCAAGGAAACCACAATAAAAATACACATAAAATTTCATAAAAGAAAAAGAGGAATACATGAAAGCATATTAATGCAAAAATAATTAAAACAATATAAAGAAAGACATTGAAAGAAGAAAAGATAGACAAAAGAACTGCATGACTAACCTATTGACTAACCTATTGCCACTAAAAATGGCAATACTAAATCCTTTGCAAATAATAATATAATATAGATTAAATCTTTCTAACAAAAAAACATGGGGTAGCTGAATAAATTTTCAAGACTGAAAAATATGCTGTTTACAAGAAATTCACTTTAGATTTAAGTACATACATAGGATGAAAGTGAAATGAAGTTAAAAGATATTCCATGCAAATGGTAACCAGAAAGAGCAGTAGCTATACTTAAATATTAGACAAATAGACTTTTAGTCAAAAACTGTCACAAAATAAAAAGACAGACATTTTATAATAATAAATTTGTGAATCCACCAGAAAGAGATAATGATTATAAATATATGTTCAGTCAACATGAGAGTCCTTAAATATATAAAACAAACATTGAAAGATTGAAAGGAAAAAACATAGTAATGCAATAATAATAGGGGATTTCATTCCCCTATTTTCAATAATGTACAGAACATAAAGATAGAAGATCAATAAGGATAGAGGATTTAAATAACACTTTAGACCAATTGGACCCAACAGTCATATACGAAACATTATCTTAAACAATAGCAGAAATTCACTTTTTCTTAAGTGCACATGGATCTTCCTCGAGTATAGATCATAGGTTAGGTCACAAAACAAGTCTTAAAAAATAAGATGATCTTTTTGGTCATAATGGAATAAACTACAAATCAATAGTTCACGGGCAACTGGAAAAATCACAAATATATGGATATTAACAACACACACTTAACTGATGTCAAAGATGAAATTTAAAAAGAAATTAGAAAATATCTTGAGACAAATAGTAAAACACTACATTACAATATTTATTGAATGCAGTAAAAGCAAATCTAGAGAGAACGGTTCATAAAAATAAACAGCACATAAAAAAAAAAAAAAAAAAAAAAAAAACTCAGTCTTGGTGGCTCATGCCTATAATCCCAGTAGTTTGGGAGGCCAAGGTGGGTGGGTTACCTGAGGTTAGGAGTTGAAGACCAGACTGACCAACATGGTGAAATTTCATCTCTATTAAAAATACAAAAAAATTAGCTGGGCATGGTAGCAAGTGCCCATAATCTCAGCTACTTGGGAGGCTAAGGCAGGAGAATTGCTTGAACCCAGAAGGCAAAGGTTGCAGTGAGCCAAGATTGTGCCACTGCATTCCAGCCTGGGTGACAGAGTGAGACTCTACCTCAAAAAAAACAAATAAAAACCTCAAACAACCAAACTTTATACCTCAAGGAACTAAAAAAGAAATGAACTGAGCCCAAATTAGTAAAACGAAAGATGTAACAAAATTATAACAAATAAATGAAATAGAAAATAAAATATAATAGAAAAAATCAACGAAACTTAGAGTTGTTTTTTTAAAAGATAAAACCAGCAAAGCCTTTGCTAGATTGACTAAGAACAACAGAAATAATTCATATTAATAAAATCAGAGAAGAAAGAGGAGATTTTACAACTGAAAGCATGGAATTAAGAAGGATCATAACACACTACCATAAACAAGTATTTGCCAATGAACTAAGTCACCTGGATGAAATGGATAACTTCCTAGATACGTACAACTTACTAAGACTAAATCATGAAGAAATAAAAAGTTTTAATTACCTACAGCTAATATGTTAATTGAATCAGTAATCAAAAACCTCCCAACACAAAAGCCAGAACTAGATATATTCCTTGGCAAATACTACCAAGGACTTATGGAGGAATTAATGACATTCCTTCTCACTATCTACCAAAAAATTTAAGAGCATAAAATGTTTATATTCATTTTATAAGCCCTGAATTACCTTGATAACAAAGCCAGAAAGACACCACAAGAAAAGAAAACCAATGGGCAACTTCATGATGAATATAGATGCAAAAAATCTTCAACAAAATACTTCAATGAAATCTAATAGCACATTGACAGTATCAATTATACCCCATGACCAATTGGGATGCATGGATGATTAAACATAGGAAAATCAATGTGATAAGCAGCATTGACAGAATAAAGGTTTAAAATCACATGATTATCTTAGAGCTGGAGATAAAGGATTTGACAAGATTCAACAAACTAACAATAGATGGAATGTACCTTAATATAAGGGATGTATATATAACAGTCCCATAGCTAACATCATACTGAATGGAAAAATGCTGAAAGCTTTCTTTCTACAACTGGGAACAAGGCAATGATGTCCACCCTTGCCCCTTAGCATTGTTCTTGAAGTCATAGCCAGAATACTTAAGAAAGGGTAAAAAAATGCTTCCAAATTAGAATGAAAGAAGAATTATTATCTTTATTTTCAAATGACATGATCTAACAGATAGAATACCTTAAAAATTACATAAAAAACTTTTAGGACTAATAAAAAATTCAGTAAAGTTGCAAGACAAAATCAATTGCATTTCTTTTTTTTTTTTCTTTTTTTTCCATTTATTTATTTTATTGCATTTTAGGTTTTGGGGTACATGTGAAGAACATGCAAGATTGTTGCATAGGTACACATGTGGCAGTGTGATTTGCTGCCTTCCTCCCCATCACCTACATCTGGCATCTCTCCCCTTGCTATCTCTCCCCAACTCCCCACCCCCCACCGTGCCTTCCCTATTTCCCCCCAACTGACCGCAGTGTGTAGTGCCCCCATCCCTGTGTCCATGTGTTCTTATTGTTCAACACCCGCCTATGAGTGGGAACATGCGGTGTTTGATCTTCTGCTCTTCTGTCAGTTTGCTGAGAATGATGGTTTCCAGGTTCATCCACGTCCCTACAAAGGACATGAACTCATCGTTTTTGATGGCTGCATAATATTCCATGGTGTATATGTGCCACATTTTCCCTGTCCGGTCTATCATCGATGGGCATTTGGGTTGGTTTCAGGTCTTTGCTATTGTAAACAGTGCTACAATGAACATTCGTGTGCACGTGTCCTTATAGTAGAACGATTTATAATACATTAACAAAGAAATATCTGAAAAGAGAATTAGAAAAACTAAAGCATTTGCAATATCACCTAAAAGAATAAAATACTTAAAAGTAAACAACTATGGAGGTATACTTGTATACTGAAAACTGAAAATAATTAAGGAGAAAAACTAAGATAAAAACGTGTAAAGGCATTTCATTTTCTTTTCTTTTTTTTTTCTGTTAGCTGAAAACAAAGATCAATTGTATTATTTGAAGATTTCAAGTGGTAAGTGAAAATTCTTCTTCCTTTATTATAGAGTATAAAATGGGAGCTGACACTCAGGTCTGACATTCAGATTAGTTGAGCAGGTGTCTTTTAATTGGGTTAACTCATTACATGACTTGGGAGCTGACACACACAAGAACAGATTAACCATTAACCCAACATCATGCAGCCGAAGCCACAGTCCAGAAGGTAAATTGGCACCAACATCAATATCCTTTGAAGCCCTTCTCCATAGTAACTACCATTGCCCCTCAAACAGGTCATCTTCAGATTATCGCAATCAGCCCAGGTAGGAGGTAAGAGGGCTTAAGGTATGTATGACCATTATAAAATATAAGATAATTCTTTAGGGGAGGGTTTGGGGAATGGAACTATTCTCCCCAGTCCCTTGATGACACCAAGTCCTGGCTTATGTCACTAAGACCAGAGGCTTGGCTGTGAATCAGAGCTGAGTTTTAGCTCTGTCTCATCCTAGTTGTGTGGCTGTGAGTAGTACATTACTGCTTTAAATCTCAGGTTTTTTTTTTTTTTTTTGGAAGACTGTCATCTTCATAGATTGGTTAGACAAGTGTATATACTAACCAAATGATCTACAGATTCAATGCAATCCTTAGCAAAATTGCAGAAGTGGAAAATAATTTAAAACTTATATGGAGTCACAAAAGACCAAAATAGTCAAAATAATTTTGAGAAAAAAGAAAAGGAGTAAAGGCATCATATTTCTTGGATTTGAAATATGTTATAAAGTCATAATAATCAAAATAGTATGGACTGGCATTAAAACAAACATATAGACCAATGGCACAGAGTAGAGGGATGATAAATTAATCCACACATATACAGTCAACTGATCTTCCAAAAATGTGCTAAGGAAACACAATATTGAAAAGATAACGTTTTCAACAAATGGTATTGGGAAAATTGTATATCCACATGCAAGAGAATGAACTTCGATGCTTATCTTATACCATACACAAAAGTCAACTTAAAATGGATAAAATAACTATAAGATAAGGCAACTATTATTCACATTTCACAATAAACTGTTTATTAAAGTTTTAAGTAAATTTGTATTTTGCATGTAACTAATACATTGTTATTGTTAGGTTTAAATCTTACTGTGAAAAACATTATTTGATAGTTTTTTTAATCCTCATTTTTTACTTAAGTTTGACTTTCAGAAGCATAACCTGTGATTAAGTAAATACAAGAAGTAAAAGTTTCTGAGATCATGAGTCATTTTCTCCTAACAATATACTCCTATAATAAAGTAAAAACTAAGGCATTTGCAATAGCACCTAAAAGAATAAGATACTTAAATGTAAACAACTATGGAGGCATACTTGTATACTGAAAACTGAAAATAATTAAGGAGAAAAACTAAGATAAAAACATGTGGAAAGGCATTTCATTTTCTTTTTATATTTCATTACATTTCATATTAACTACATGTAATATGTACTAAAACACTCATTGACCAAAAACAGGGATGAAAATTCACGTTTAATAGTTTTGACAACTTGCATTTAATCCAGGTCTTTGTTAATGTTGTTTTCATAATAGTAATAACTGCTTTATTAATAATTATTATGTTTGAGATATGCAGAGGAATGCTAATAATAAGGACTTCCTTTTCAACTTCTCATGCTAGAGGTAAAGTATGAATACTTTATTAGTTGTTGGCAGACTTATAGACATGTGCCTATCTTTCTTTTTTAAAGCATTATGTCTCCCAGAAATGTATTTGCTAGCTAGAGGCAGTTTGATATGTGCATGTCTCTTGCTGCCTGCAGTAATAAGCAACACCAAATGTAGACAGGTAAAATGTGACATCACAACAGCAGAATATGAAAATATGTATTCTAAGGCAAATATCACATTCATATCTCTTGTTTCTATTAACAAATAATGTCAATGGCAAGCTCAATTATTTTGCTCAAATTGAAAAATACAAAGTGAATAAATAGTTTTAAAAATAGCCTTATTTGGGAAACAATATTGCCTATAACTCAAAAACTGAAGGCAGATGTCAGATTTTGATGGCATATTTTTAATATGTCTCTTCAAACATGAAATCCAATCATGTTCACCCTTTCCCATGCCATTTAAATCCCTCTCCTTGAGACATTCCACTTCCCAAAATACTATAATGAAAACCAGAGTTCATGGCAAAACTCTAAGCTCCCTTACCTCTCATTAGTTGAATCCAGCTTTGTCAAATTTTATTTCTTCAGCTCTTTCCTGTGGCTCAAGTTAAATTCAGACATCTATTGATATAAAAAATGTAAAGGAAATAGCAGAGTAATTTATTCCCAAAGGAAATACAGTGCAATTTAATAATGTATTGTGAAGATGTGGCCAGGTCAGCCTGTTATTTATCTTTTGGCTATGCTATTTTATTTTGAAGTCAGCAGAAATAAAACAACAGCATTCTGTATAGAATAGTTCACATACTATTTACTTGTTTCTGTGTTAAAAAAGAGTACTGAAGAAAATTATTTTATATTTTTCCCCATTTGATTTGTGTTTGCTTGAAATTAACCTGATAAATATTAGGAATATAATGGAAAATATTTTGGAAAAGTACAGAAGTCAGTTTTCACATGGAATAACAGAATATAATGTGTAATATTTAAACTTCAAAAATAGTTATGAGTCAGTGACAAAGCTGGCAAAAGAAAATTTTAAAGCACCAATCATGTATTCTGTGTCAGGAAGGACTCCTGTCTTTGGAAATATCTGCCCTTTCATATAACTTTTCTCTAGAATTTATCATCACATTCTTTGTTTATATTGTGTGGATATGGTTCTTAATTTTCTTACCTGGATGTAAGTAATGGAAGAGATGGTTACATGTTTTATTCATTGTTTTCTTCATCACAGAGTCTAGCTCAGACTGTATTTTAATAAAAATATTTAGTTTAGTAATAATAACAGTGGTATATAACATTTGTTAGATAGTACGTAGATACTTATGGTTGGTTATCTCATTGAGTACTTAAAAAAACAGTATGAGACAAGTACTATTTTTCCTATTTTCATCCAAGAAAATAAACATTAGACATTTTAAATAAATTCATGCATGAATTGATATATAAATTAATTAGCAAATAAATATATGAATAAATATATACATGGGAACCAGAACTAGGTATTATAAAAATATAATCTGTCTATGAATATGAGCATTATATTCTGTTTAGAAGAGCTATCTATTCAAGTTTAATGAAAAGATTATATATATTACCATCACCAATCTTTCACCTTTTTAGGCATCCTTTATACTACTTCTCAAAGGTAGCATATATCAATAGTTTCATTTTTGGTGCTGTAAAAATGAAGGAGAGCGGAGAGTACAGGGATTAATTATGTAGAACTTCATATAGCATCTACAAATTCACATTTATCAACAGACCTCTGGCTTTACTCCCAATTAAATTCCTTTCAGTAAACATTTAATGAGCCTCTTCAAAGTATTGAATAATACAATGAAACATTCTTATTACTTAGAGATGTAGGTTGTAGACTCATTGAAATGGTCTCTCTTGGAGTTACTCGTGACATCAAATAGTCCTGCTGATTTGTTTTTTTATTGGATTATTAGTTGCTTGGTATTTTTAAACAGCTAAAAAATGATTCTCTACTGAAGACCAGTGTGATATCCTTTGACATAATGGGAGAAAATGCAGCATTAAAGTAATGTTTATGTACCCCTGGGGAAGATTTAGATGTTTATATTCTTCCTGTATTATTAAGCGTATGGTTTTACAGTTTTATAGTTAGGGGATACGTTACTTATTATTTTGCAAGGTTGAGTTTTTGGCCTGTCAGTGTTTTTATTTCTTTTGCCTATTCCCAAAAGAACAAAAAGATTATTGAAAGGGAAATAAAGTATTTAGACCTATCAGTTATAATTCAAGGAAGGCATCAGTAAGAAGGACGCTGAAATTTATCAGAAAATGGACTTTTTATTAAGCCTTGATGTAATAAAACTAATAAATATTGCTTCAGATTATCTGTAAAAACTATGATAGTTTAATATAAAGCTAAAAATTGAGTCCCTCCTCTGACCTTATACAAACATTTGTTTTAACCTTTAGAGGTATGGTGAGAATATCATAGCTTTATACTAAGGAATTTGCTATTTTTTTTTAGAATTTTTTAGTCTCTGGTTTTTCATCTCTAAATTGGAAAATATTTTGCAATTAAATGGGGCTAGCATAAGATTCAAATAAAGAATGTAAAAATTTAACACAGTACTCGACATAGAGCTAATATTCATATATAAGTTTTTACCTTTCTTTTTCACTCATTCAAATCTTCCACAACTTGCTAGTTTAACCCTCCATGAGTCTTTTTCTTTTTAGTAGGCCAATACAGAATGATAGTACTGTCTTCTGATCATTCTTGTAATTTAAAATCTGTGCCACATGTTTTTAATTATTATGGTCAGGTTTCTCATGAACTATTTATAACTCATGTGCACTAAACTTAATAGTATAAAGGGCGTAATTCTAGGGGAAAAATATACTTGGCCAAAATGTATTATGCTTATGATCACTCAGATGTTTTTTAACCTCAGTTTACTCATCAGTGAAATGAAGGTTATCATACTGCCCCATAGGGTTTTTGCGATAACATTAAATGTTATAACAATAGTAAACCCCTCATGTAAATTACATGCCCTAGTGTAAATCTTCAGTATTAGTTACTTTCTTTCGCCTCCCAACTCCTTCTTTTCCTTTCTCAACCAATCAGTTTGCTCCTTGGAGATAATAATCAGGTCTTATTTACCAAGGGACTATTTAACAAATTCAGTCTTGTCTTTGTGCACATCTCAAAGTTAACCACGTTTATCTAAAATAGTGTTTGCTTGATTTTTTTACTTCATTATATGTAGAAATCACCTGGAGATCTTGATAAAATGCAGAGCAAATTTGGCAGTTCTGAAGAGGGACCAAAGATTCTGCATTTCTAACAAGAGCCCAGGTGATATCAGTGATGCTGTTCACAGACTACACTTTCAATACCAAGCATTAAACTATTGTAAATTTAGCTAGAAATCTGTTGTAGCTATAAAAGCCATCTAATAATTGAGTAGGAACAAAACTATAACAGAGTAGTAATACTGAGGAGAGCAAAAGTGTGTTTTGCATAATTATTTTTATGTGATTTCAAACATTGTATCAGCAGTGTTGTACCAAAGACTGTATTCCTTTTTTTTTTTTTTTTAAATCCTGCTCTCACTTTTGTAAGTGATAGTTCTTTCCTTGTCTAACTGTGGTTTTAAGTACCTTTTTAATCCCCAAATCCCTCACCTAGGTTCATTTAAAAATAATCTAGTTAACTGGAATCCTGTGCTAGCCTGGAATCCCTAGAAAATTCAGTTTGATGACAGCCTATGTATAAACATCTTACCTGCGTATGCACCTCCAGAAATGAAGAATAAAGAAAAAAGATGAATAAGACAAGGGAAGAGGAAGAAAGAGTAAAATGAAGTGTGTTTTCTAGCTGGCCAGCAGTTGGTGACTAGCATAGTGCAATTCAATTAATTCAATTTTGTCGGTAGCCTTCAGAGGTGTGCACTATTTGCCCTTTAACAGACCATCCTGGAAGAGTAAGGAATTGTGGTGGTTTTGCCAGCCAGATTACACAGACAAGGCAAGTATAAGAACCTAAGGTGGCAGTAAATGAGTTACACAATCTTGGTTAGACCAATGTTTGGTTTCTGGTTTCATCACTAATAGGTTGCCTCCTTTCATCTCTTAACCAATCCTGCTCCTCCCTCCAAAACTATAATATATAACAACACATATAATTTTATGATTGAATTTTCTTCTCAGACAATATATAACAAATTACTTACAAGCACGAATTGTGATATTTTGATAACAAATTCTTGTGTGCTTTATGAGGTGGCATAAAAGCAGCTTTCAACATATAGAACATTATAAAAAATTGAGACTACTTCATAAAACAATTAAAAAACATACAATTATAGGGTAAATAGAAGATCCACTTGTTTTTGTTTCTAAAAGACTGTAGTCACAGCCACAACTACTTTTTCCTAGGAGATAATAATTATACTTTATTCTTATGCTTTTGATTGCAGAGTTGAATTTATTAAATGCATAAAATTATTTAATTGGATAATATGGTATTTGGTTAGATTATTAATTTTGATAATGATAATTCTAATGTCTCTCATTAGTGATAAGTATTGGTTTTAAAATGATTTTAAAGGAAATTTACACTTTGTATAGACACTCAGTTTAGTGATTAAGCAGTGCTTGGCATGGAGTACACAAACACAAATTATTAGAAAACTGAAAATTTTACTTTATTCTCATTTGTCAATGGTGTAGATTGTGGTTATTCATTCATTTATTATTTATCAATATTGTTTAGGAAGAAACTCTTTTTTTCTATTAATTTATTGCATACTTCCGATCACCTTTCCAGTTCTTCAGATATAAAGGGTTGTGTAATCTTTTCTATCCAATGTTTAGCAGAACTATATGGAATCAAAGAGACAAATTAATCTTTTACTTCTTAAAAAATTATTGGGAAGGAGAAAGGTTTGATGATAATAATGATAACATAATACCGCGTGAATGAAAGAGTTGGTCCACAAATGAACTGACCTCATAGAATGGGTTAGAAAGTCCCTTCTCCTTATTTTTTTCAATAGTTTTAGTGGAAGTATTTCAAGCTCTTTTCTTTCTTTACATCTGGTAAAATTTGGCTGAGAATCTGTCTGGTCCTGAGATTTTTCTGTTTGGTAGGCTTTTAATAAGTGATTCATTTTGGAGCTCATTATTGATCTTTTCATGGATTCAATTTTTCCCTTGTTCAATATTGAGAGATTGTATTTTTCCAGGAATTGATCCATTTCTTCTAGGTTATCCAATTTGTCTGCATAGAGGTGTTTGTAGTAGTTTCTGAACATTTTCGTTGTTGTTGTTGTTGTTTTGGTATTTCTGTGTGGCTCATGGTAATGTCCCTTTTGTCATTCTGATTGTGCTTATTTGGATCCTCTCTCTTTAAAAAGAAATTATTAGTCTAGCTAGCTAAGATTCTATGAATGTTTTTTGTTTGTTTGTTTGTTTGTTTTTTGTTTTTTGTTTTCAAAGAGCCAACCACATGATTCATTGGTCTTTTGTATGGTTTCTCACATCTCAATTTCTTCCAATTCAACTCTGATTTTGGCTATTTCTTATCTTGTACTAGCTTTGGGATTGGTTTGTTCTTGTTTCTCTAGTTCCCCTAGGTGTGATATTAGATTGTTAATTTGCAATCTTTCTAACTTTTTTATGTAGGTGTTTAGTGCTATAAACTTCCCTTATGACACAGCTATAGCTATTTCCCACAGATGCTGGTAAGTTGTATCTTTGTTCTCATTAGTTTCTAATAATTTCTTGATTTCTGCCTTAATTTTATTGTTTACCCAAAAGTCATTCATGAGCAGGTTGCTTTATTTCCATGTAATTATATGTTTTTGCATAATTTTCTTATAATTGATTTCTATCTTTATGGTGCCGTGGTCTGAGAGTGTGTTTAGTATGATTTTGGTTTTTATGAATTTACTGAGGATTGTTTTGTGGTCCATTATGTGGACAATTTTAGATTATGTGCCATGTGCTAATGAGAATAACATATGTTCTGTAATTTGGGGTTAGAGATTTCTGTAGATGCCTGTTAGGCCCATTTGATCAAATGTTGATTTTAGGTCTCAAATATTTTTGTTAGTTTTCTGCCTTGATGATCGTCCAGTACTGTCAGTAGGGTGTTGAAGTATCCCACCATTATTGTGTCATGGTCTACGTCTCTTTGCAGGTTTCTTAGAACTTGTTTTATGAATATGGGTTCTCCTGTGTTGAGTTTATACATATTCTAGATAGTTACCTTTTCTTGTTGAATTGGAACCTTTGCCATTATGTAATGCTCTCTTCTTTGTCTTTTTTTGATCTTTGTTGGTTTAAAGTATGTTTTGTCTGAAATTAGGATAGCAACACCTGCTTTTTTATGGTATTCATTTGCTTGGATGATTTTTCTCCATCCCTTTACTTTGATCTTAAAGTTTCCATTACATGTAAGATGGGTCTGTTTTATGCCACATACAGTTGGGTCTCCCTTCTTTATCCAACTTGCCATACTATGTCTTTAAATTGGAGTATTTAGCCTGTTTACATTCAAGGTTGATATTCATTTGTGTGGATTTGATCCTGTCAACATGTTATCAGCTGGTTATGCAGATTTGATTTTGTGGTTTCTTTATACTGTCAATGGCTGATGTATTTAAGTCTGTTTTTATGGTGGCCAGTAATGGTCTTTCCTTTCCATATTTAGCACTCCCTTAAAGACCTCTTGTGTAGTGTTAACAAATTCCCTTAGCATTTGCTTTTCTGAAAAGGATCTTATTTCTCCTTCACTTATGAAGCTTGGTTTTGCTGAATATGATATTCTTGATTGGAATTTCTTTGCTATAAGAATGCTGAATATATGTCTTCAATTTCTTCTGGCTTATAAAGTTTCTCCTGAAAGATTCACTGTTAGCCTGTTGAGGTTCTCTTTGTAGATGACCTTCCTCTTCTCTCTAGTTGCCTTTTACACTTTTACTTTCATTTCAACCTTGCAGAATCTGATGACTGTGTGTCTTGGGGATGGTTACCTTGTATACTATCTTGTAGGAGTTCCCTACATTTCCTAAATTTGAATGTTTGCCTCTATAGTGAGGTTGGGAAAATTTTCATGGATGATAACCTCAACTATGTTTTCCAAATTGCTCGATTTCTCTACCACTCTTTCAGGAATGTCAGTGAATTGCAGATTTCATCTCTTTACATAACCTCACATTTCTTGGAGGTTTTTTTCATTCTTTATTTTCTCTTTATTTTTGTCTGAGTTACTTTGGAGAACTGGTCTTCAAGTTATAAGATCCTTCCTCAGTTTGGTCGATTTGACTGTTAATACTTCTGATTATATTATGAAATTCTTGAAGTGAGTTTCTCACTTCTGTCAGATCAGTTTGGTACTCTCTTAAAAGCACTTACTTTTGTCTCTTATCTCCCATATCATTTTATTTTATTCCTTAGATTCCTTGGATTGGGTTTTTACTTTCTCCTGATTGTTGATGATCTTCATTCTTATTTATAGTCTGTGTTCTATTTCTGACATTTCAGCCATTTTAGCCTGGTTTAGAACCATTGCTGGGGAACTAATATGATATTCCAGAGGTCAGAAGGTACTCTGGCTTTTTGAGTTGCCAGAGTTCTTGTGCTGGTTCTTTCTCTATTATATGGGCTGATGTTCCTTCCATCTTTCAAATTGCTGTCTTTGAATGGATGTTTTTTGATTGTTTGTCTTTGCTTTTATCTTCTTAGATGCCCTTGTGGGTTTGATTGAAGATAAGTGATATTTGGTCAACAGTAACAAATGTCATGGAGAAAGTGATGTTTGATTAAAAATAAGAAGTGGGTATATTTTTCCCTCATTTAAATAATAGAGCAGATAATTTATTGCTATTAACCTATTTGCATACTGAATATACACATTAATAGATAAATCAGTTGCAGATTTGTCAAAAGTGTAAATATATTGTTTTCTAATTTTAGAGATAGATGGTATTGTAAAATATTAAGATTGTGAAACATTCATCTAATTGGAATAGCAATGCACTGAATATTTGGAGAGTTTCAGGTTATATGGAAAGAGATGAAATAGAAAAAAAGGTCATGAAATGAAAAATTAATTCTCAGGTCTTCAAATATATTTTAATTTAAAACATGTTTAAGCTGAATTACTGTTGAATATAAGCAGTTAACTTTAGTGCCCAGAGTTTATAAAAATTTAGGAAAGGGTAATTCAAAAATGCAGTTCAGTATTTGATTCATAAACCACTTTAGCTAATGTTTGTTCATCAGCTAGTTGGTGTTCAGTGAACAGCTGTACAGAGCTTATTAAAATTTAGAACCCAAGACTACTCCCATTATGCATGATCTCATGAACAGAAACAATATGTGATAATCTGAATGAGCCAGTTAATGTGCAGCAGCAAAAACCCACTTAGAAGGAGTGTTTTAATTAAATGCCTCTTAATTATTACAATGAGATTCCAAGTAATTTTATAGAATAAATCAGTGTGAATTCAGTTATTTTTGGACAATATATGCAACAATCAAAAAAGTTAGTAAAAGTAAAATACAGATTTCCTTAGAAAGGTACATGTGACCACCATTTCAAAATAACTATTCCATAATGTTTCATATTCCATTTGTTTAAATTTAAAATTATTTACATATATATAAGAAAGACATCAAGTACAATATTTGAGTATATTGCACTATATAAAATATTGTTTTGTGTTTCTTGGTGGTGTTATTTTGCAAAGTTATCCTTCCTTAATGAACTTTTTAATGTAAGTCCAAAAAGTACTTTTATGACTGACATAGTTTTTTTAATGACCTTAAAATGGCTTTACAAGTAAAATCACAAAGCAATTGAGAATATGTTAGATATAACGAAATATCAATGGGCTTAAAGTTCAGAAAACTTTGCTCTCTGGGAACATTCAAATTTTGGCCAATGCATGCAAACAACTTCAATAGGCTGATTTTTTTTTTTAACCTAACTTGCATGTTTCTGACATTCATGAGATGGATTGTTAACTGCTAATATCTATCGATCCCTAAGCATGGGCTAAAAATGATATAAAGTCAGAGCAAGAGTGAGCATAGCTTCAAAAAGAACTTAAAAAAGAGACAAGAATAAAAGTTGGAATGTAGAATATAAACTAAGATTAGGAAAAATATGAGAAATAGAAAGCAGTCTCGTTTAAATATTTTACCTTACTTAGCTTGGAATATATTGCTATAAATAAAACTAGGACAAAAATTTGATTAAAAACACATGTCTAAACCCTAGCAACTGGCCTAATTCAAATAAAGAAGGAGTACTCCTATTTAGTAAAAATAACTTTAAAATTTACATTTTCTTTCCATTTCCTTGTACATTTAGAATCCCTTTTATATAACTATGTACCCTTTGCCTTTCTTTTGCTGTAGCCATTATTCATCCAAATGGATTGGTGGAGGGGTAGCTTCCCAAATATATAATTATACTGGCCATAGTTCAGGTATTCTGCTGGAACTGAAATTGATTTCTTAATAAATCTTTGGTCAAAGATGGGGATATTATAAAACAAAAGTTTTTCTAAACTATGCTAACTCACCCTGTCCTTTTCTCTCTCACCTCCTTCCTTCCTTCCCTTCTTTCTTATAGTCCTCACATTTCTTTTTCCTACATACATTCTGCCTCTTTATTCTACTTTTAAGGACTTCTGTAATAGTATTAGCCCACTTGAAAAATCAAGGATAATTTCTCTATTGGCCAGCTTGAATCTTCTTTGTCATATAACAAAGTATTCACAGATAATGGATATCTTGGGGAAAAGGGCATTCTGCCCACCTTAATGAATACTACATTATACTAATTTTCCACATACTTCCACCAATCAGTATATGATATATAATAGAAAGAAAGTATTTTTATAACACCAAGAAGATGGAGCTTTTTTCTTTGTTTTTAAAAATGTATTTATGAATAACTTAAAATATATTGAAGACAGATGCCAGTTTCCTGGTTTATAAAATAAAATTATTTGTGAGATATAACCATTATTGGACTAGAAGAGGTAAATCACCACTGAAAATTATTGGTCACCAAGCCTGATGGAAGCCAGCTACTGAACTTGTACTCTACACCAAGTTAACTGGTTTTCTTTTGACAGCAGATGCATTATATTATTTGTTTGGCAGTACTTCAGTCATAGTAGGTCCTTAAATAATATGACCTAAGTCATAGTAGCTGTTTAAATATAATTAGTTAATAAAAAAAACCCTCTTTATTTGAGTTTCATATTATAAATATATTCCTACAAAAATTATTATAACTTTTTATAGTAATTATCACATTATTGTTCTCAGGTTTCATTTTGGATGTTTGGGGGAAAGGTAATGTATTTTCCTCCATTTTGTAATCTAAACACGTAGAACAAATGTAGGTTGGTATTTTGCAGGCTCTCAATACATTAAAATTAGATTAACAAGCACATGACAATCAGATTTTTATTCATGATTTTTATTGCATTCTTTTAGAGAGTTTTTTTGTTGCCACATATAGTAAGAATTGGTCAAAATAGTTTAAAGATTAATAGATGTGAAATGATTTAAGAATGCATTTTCAAATAGGTAGGGGCCATTTTGAATCAAGGATATCTTGGCATTAGGAAAGAAAAAACCATGCCTCTTAAATTCACAATGACTTCAGAAATACAGTTTCTGAAGATAAGTAAATGTACATGGGAGATAAGTAAATTCTAAATAGCTTTGTCCATCAGTCAACTATTTCTATGAATGTAAACTCATCAGAATTTCTTGACAATGTGTCTTCTTGAAAGCATAAATTGGTTTAAAATATAGTCAAACAAAACATTTGTTTTTATAAAATATGCCTATATATTAATATAAAATATTTTAAATTGGTAACACTTATCTCATGGAGAAAGTCCTGAGTCCATGAAAACTTAAATTACTTCCTGAGCTCTGCTTGGTATGCCAAGCTGAATTATTAGAAAGCTCCTAATTGTTATTCTGCAAAGAACCACGCATCTGTCTTCCTTTTGCATTTGTTATAAGCAGATAATGAACTAAAATTTCTATGAAGAAAAAGTTATGCCTAATGTCTCATCCAATGATTTTTAATCCAAATTTAGCCTTTTCTTTAATCATGTTTCCTGAGACTGAATGATTAGCATATAACTTTAAATATTGTGACCCCTGTGCTCATTTGTGAAAAATCCCTAGATTTCATCTTATTTTCTATTTGACAAATAAAAAGGGTTTTTTTGTACTGTAAAATTAACAATCAAAGGTATTTCAAATCCTAAAATGAATTAAAAAGAAAATAACAAAAATGATTACTAAATTATATTATATAAATACTTTGAGATATTTTTCTGTATGTATATAGTATTTATGAAATTATTTCATTTTATTTTATTTGTACTATTGTTTTGAGACAGAGTCTCATTCTTGTCATCTAGGCTTGAAGACAGTTTTGTGATCTTGGCTCACTACAACCTCCACCTCCCGGGTTCAAGCAATTTTCCTGTTTCAGACTCCCAAGTAGCTGGAATTATAGGAGCCCACCACCACATCTGGCTCATTTTTGTATTTTTTGTAGAGATGGGGTTTCACCATGTTGGCCAGGCTGGTGTGGAACTCCTGACGTCAGGTGAACCACATGCCTCTGCCTCCCAAAGTGCTGGGATTATAGGCATGAGACACAGCACCTGGTCCTGAAATAATCATATTAGGCATTTTGTACCGTGTCAACTTATCAAAAAATGTGTGGATGTTTTTCCATTGCAATAACTGTAGATATATGTCACATGTTTCATTGTATGGGTATGACATCACTATTTTAATCATCCCCCAACCAATAGACATGTACTTAGATTGTTTCCAAAATTTTTAATCATGAAGACTCCTGATAGACCACACATCTGCCAGGATTGTCCAGTTTCCAGTTAGCATTAATGCCTAGAAATATAATTAGTTGATCAGCAGGTAGGGTCTTATAAAATCTGGTTGTGTATCAGGCTTATAACAGTTTATTTCATTACATTTGCCAAAAAAGAAAAAAACTACCTTTGTTGTACTGAGCTTTTCTATTGTGTTTTTTTTCATCATTTTTGAAGTTTTGAAACTTATTATTTACCTTCTCTTATATTATTTTGTTCTGTTTCTAATTCACCTCCACCTGCCCTCCCCCAGCATATTAGTTCATTCTCATGCTGCTAATAAAGACATACCTGAGACGGGATAAGAGGTTTAATTGACTCACAGTTCCACATGGCTAGGGAGGCCTCAGGAAACTTACATTAATAGGGAAAGGGGAAGCAAACACTTCCTTCTTCACATAATGGCAGGAAGTAGAAGAACAAATGGGGAGGTGGGGAAGCTTCTTATAAAACCATCAGATCTTGGGAGAACTTAATCACTATCATGAGAACAGCATGAAGGTGAACAGCCCCATCATTCAATTGCCTCCCACCACGTCCTACCTATGATATGTGGAGATTACAGTAACTATGATTCAAGATGCAATTTTTGTGGGGACACAGCCATAAGATATCATTCCATCTACCCCTCCCAAATCTCATGTCCTCACAACAAAAACACAATTATACCCTTCCAACAGCTCCCGCAAAGTCTTGACTCCATTTCAGCATTAAATCAAAAGTCCAAGTCTAAAGTCTCATATGAGACAGTCAAGTTCCTTCTGCCTATGAGCATGTAAACTAAAAAGCAAGTTAGTTATGTCCTGGATACAATGGGGGTACAGGCACTGGGTAAATACACCCATTCCAAATGGGAAAAATTGGCCAAAACAAAGGGACTACAGGACCCATGCAAATTCGAAATCAAATAGGGTAGACCTTAAACCTAAATTATCTCCTTTGACTCCATGTCGCAAATCCAGAGCACACTAATAAGTGGGGCTCCCACAGCCTTGGACGGCTCCATGCCTGTGGCTTTTCAGGGTACAACCCCTCTCTAGCTGCTTTCATGGGCTGCTATTGAGTATCTGTCACTTTTCCAGGCACACAATGCCACCTGTGGGTGGGTCTATCATTCTCAGGTCTGGAGGACAGCAGTCCTCTTCTCACAGCTCCACAGGCAGTGCCCCAGAGGAGACTCTGTGTTGGAGCTCCAACCCTACACTTTCCTTCTGTACTTCCCTGGCAGAGGTTCTCCAGGAGGGCCACAGCCCTGCAGCAAACTTCTGACTGGACAGCCATACATCCTCTGAATTCTAGCTGGACACTCCCAAACCTCAATTTTTGACTTCTATGCTCCAGCAGGTCCAATACCACATGTAAGGCTTGGGGCTTGCACCATCTGAAGCAATGGCCTGAGCTGTACATTGGCCCCTTTTAGCCATGGATAGAGCTTAAGCAGCTGGGAGATGTGGCAGCATGTCCTGAGGCTGCATAGAGCAGGAGGGCCCTGGACCTGGCCCAGGAAATCATTTCTCCCTCTTAGGCCTCCAGGCCTGTAATGGGAGGGGCTGCCATGAAAGTCTCTGACAAACTCTGGACACATTTTCCAATATTTGGCTCCTCATTACTTAGGAAAATTTCTGCAGCCAGCTTAAATTTCTCCCCAGAAAATAGGGTTTTCTTTTATATCACATTGTCAGGCTGCAACTTCTTTGCTCAGCTTCCTCTTGAGCGCTTTGCTTTTTAAAAATTCCTTCTGCCAGATACCCTAAATTATCTCTCTCAAGTTCAAACTTCCACAGATCACTAGGGTAGGGACAAAATACTGCCAGTCTCTATACTAAAATGTAGCAAGAGTGGCCTTTACTTCAGTTCCCAATAAGTTCCTCACCTCCATCTGAGACCACCTCAGCCTGGACTTCATTGTTTACATCACTATGAGCATTTTAGTCAAAGCCATTCAACAAGTCTCTAGGAAGTTCTAAACTTTCCAATATCTTCCTGTCTTCTGAGACCTCCAAGTCTCTGGTAAGTTCCAAACTTTTCCACATTTTCCTGTCTTCTTCTGAACCCTCCAAACTGTTCTAGCCTCTTCTTATTATTTAGTTCCAAAGTTGCTTCCATATTTCCTGGATCTTTACAGCAGTGCCCTACTCTCTGCAGTACAAATTTGCTATATTAGTCCATTCTCTTGCTGCAAATAAAGACATACCAGAGACTGAGTAATATATAAGGAAAAATATTTAATTGACTCACAGTTCATCATGGCTGAGGAGGCCTCAAGAAACTTACAATCATGGCAGAAGGGGAAACAAACACAACCTTCCTCTCATAATGGCAGAAAGGAGAAGTGCAGAGCAAAGGGGGGCAGCCCCTTATAAAACCATCAGATATTGTAAGAACTCACTTATTACAAGGACAGCATGGAGGTAACTGCCCCTTGATTCAGTTACCTCCCACCACATTACTCTCATGATATGTAGGGATTATGGGAACTACAATTCAAGATGAGATTTGGATGGGGACACAGGCAAGTCCTATCACCTAGTTGTCAAGATTAATATTTACTGCCACATAATATTTATGAATGTGGATTCCTGAGAAGAAAAACCTGAATTTGAATGCTGGTTTTGCCATTTGGCCACTCTGTAATCGTGGATATGATTTTTAACTTCTCTGCATTTCAATTTCTTTATCTGTACAATGGTAATATTATTTATCTCAGGTTTGTGATAAGAGTTAATAATATTTATAAGTTCTTTGATCAATACCAAACACAGTAAATATGTGGTACATGTTAGCTATTGATATGGTTTGGCTGTGTCCCCACCCAAATCTCAACTTGAATTCCAATATGTTGTGGGAGGGACCCAGGGGGAGGTAATTTAATCATGGGGGAGGCAGTCTTTCCCATGCTATTCTCATGATAAGTCTCACGAGATCCGATGGGTTTATCAAGGGTTTCTGGTTTTGCTTCTTCCTCATTTTTATCTTGCCGCCACCATGTAAGAAATGCATTTCACTGTATGTTCTCACTCATAGCTGGGTGTTGAACAATGAGAACACATGGACACAAGGAGGGGAGCATCACACACTGGGGTCTGTAGGGGGGTAACAGGGGAGGGACAGTGGGGGGTGGGGAGTTGGGGAGAGTTAGCATAGGGAAAAATGCCAGATACAGGTGAAAGGGAGGAAGGCAGCACATCACACTGCCATGTGTGTACCTATGCAACAATCTTACATGTTCTTCACATGTACCCCAAAACCTAAAATGCAATAAAAAAAAGAAATGCATTTCACCTTTCACCATGATTCTGAGGCCTCCCCAGTCATGTGGACCTGTAAGTTCAATTTTCTTCTTCCCAGTCTTGAGTATGTCTTTATCAGCAGAGTGAAAACAGACTGATACAGTAAATTGGTACCAGTAGAGTGTAGTATGACTGAAAAGATACTGGAAAATGTGGAAGCAATTTTGGAACTGGGTAACAGTCAGAGGTTAGAAGAGTTTGGAGTGTTCAGACAAATACAGAAAAATGTGGGAATTTGGAACGTCCCAGAGGCTTGTTGAATGGCTTTGCCCAAAATGCTGATAGTGAGATGGACAATAAGGTCCAGGCTGAAGTGGTCTCAGATGGAGATGAGCAACTTGTTGGGAATTGGAGTCAAGGTGACCCTTGTTATATTTTAACAAAGAGACTGGAGACATTTTGCCCCTGCCCTAGAGATTTGTGGAACGTGGAACTTGAGAAAGATGATTTAGGGTATCTGGCAGAAGAAGTTAAGCAGCAAAGCATTCAAGAAGTGACTTGGGTACTGTTAAAGTAATTCAGTTTTACAAGGGAAGCAGAGCATAAAAGTTGGAAAATTTGCAGCCTTACTATGCAATAGAAAAGAAAAACCCATTTTCTAGGGAGAAATTCAAGCAAGCTGCAGAAATTAGCACAACTAGCAAGGAGCTTTATGTTAATCACCAAGAACTGGGGAAAATTTTTCCACGCCATGTCACAGACCATTGTGGCAGACCCTCCCATTACAGGCCCAGAGGCCCAGGAAGAAAAACTGGTTTTGCTGACTAGGCCCAAGGTCCCAGGGCTATGTGCAGCCTAAGGACTTTTTCCCTGTGTCCAAGCCACTCCAGCCATTGTGGAAAGGGGCCAACCTGCAGCTCAACCTGTGGCTTCAGAGGGTGGAAGCCCAAACTTTGGCAGCCTCCATGTGGTGCTGAGCCTGTGGGTGCGCAGAAGTCAAGAATTGCAGTTTGAGAACTTCCACCTAGATTTCAGAAGATATATGGAAATGCCTGGATGCCCAGGCAAAAGTTTGCTGCAGAGGCAGGGCCCTCATGGAGAACCTTGGCTAGAGCAGTATGGAAGGGAAATGTGGAATTGGAGCCCCATACAGAGTCCTTATTGGGTCATTGCCTAGTGGACCTGTGAGAAGAGCCACCATCCTCCAGACCCCAGAATGGTAGATCCATTGACAGCTTGCATTGTGTGCCTGGAAAGGCCACAGCCAGCCCGTGAAAGCAGCCAGAAAGGAGACTATATCCTAAAAAGCCACAGGGGCAGAGCTGCCAAACTGCCTAACACCATGGAAACTCAACACTTGCATCAGCATGACCTGAATGTGAGACCTGGAGTCAAAAGAGATCATTTTGGAGCTTTAAAATTTGACTGCCCCACCAAATTTCGGACTTGCATGGGCCCTGTAACCCCCTTGTCTTGGCCTGTGTCTCCCATTTTGAACAGCTGTATTTACCCAATACCTGTACCTAGGTATTATCTAGGAATAGGTGTGTATCTAGGAAGTAACTAGCTTGCTTTTGATTTTATAGGCCCATAGGTAGAGGAAACTTACTTGCCTTGTCTCAGATGAGGCTTTGGACTGTGGACCTTTGGGTTCATACTGAAATGAGTTAAGATTTTGGGAGACTGTTGAGAAGGCGTGGTTCATTTTGAAATATGAGGACATAAGATTTGGAAAGGCCAGGAGTGGAATGATGTGGTTTGGCTGTGTCTTCACCCAAATCAACTTGAATTGTGTCTTGCAGAATTCCCATGTGTTGTGCAAGGGACTCAGGGGGAGGTAACTGAATCATGGGGGCCATTCTTTCCCATGCTATTCTCCTGATAGTGAATAAGTCTCACAAGATCTGATGGGATTTTCAGGGGTTTTTGATTTTGCTGCTTCTTCATTTTCCTTTGATGCCACCATGTAATAAGTGCCTTTCACCTCTGCCATGATTCTGAGGCCTCCCCAGTCTTGTAGAACTATAAGAAGAAAAGAAACTTCTTTTTCTTCCCAATCTCAAGTAAGTCTTTATCAGTAGCATGAAAACAGTAGCTATTATCTTTGTATTTTATTTGAATTAAGAAAACATATAGAGTCTGTGTTCTATTTTGAGTACTACTCTAAATCTTACAGCTTTTTCATCAAACTGTACTTTTTTAGTAAGTTATTTATTTATTTATTTATTTTGAGACAGAATCTCACTTTGCCACCAGGCTGGAGTGCAGTGGCGCAATCTTGGCCAAACGATGCTCCTGTCTCAGCCTCCCAAGTAGCTGAGACTACAGGCATGTGCCACCACGCCTATCTAATTTTTGTATTTTTGGTAGAGATGGGGTTTCACCATGTTGGCCAGGATGATCTCAGTTTCTTGACCTCGTGATCTGCCCACCTCAGTCTCCCAAAATGCAGGGATTACAGGTGTGAGCCACCTCTCATTTAAACAGGGTTTATAGGAGATTTTTTTTGAAGTTAAACTTTTTGGATCACATTTTAATAATTCATTGCTATTTTATGTTATCAAATACTATGAATTCTGTATTTTAAAATATTGTTTATTAAGTCAAGTAGATTATTTGTCTCTTTATTTAGGGATGGCGGGGGTCTTGCTTTGTAGCTAAGGCTGAACTCAAACTCCTGGGCTCAAGTAATCCTCTCACTCCATCCCCCCAAGTAGCTGGGACTACCATACCTGACAAATGATTTATTGTTTGTGGATATGGGTTACCACACCTGACAAATGATTTATTGTTTATGGATATAAACCCAAATAAAATATGATTTATTATTTCTTAGACATAATAAATTATTTCATGGATGCAAACATTATTCCATTTATGAAAATATTTAAGTTTGTTGATAGTGATTACAACATTCAAACCCCCTAAAGGTGTTATATTCTGGTAAACAAGGTTTGTAAAATTCAGAAAGAGACATGGTGAACTCCTCCGGTTATAATTACTTTTCAGAAATAAGTTCACCTTAGGCAAAGCAATCCTAAGCAAGAAGAATAAAGCCAGAGGCATCATACCACTGAACTTCAAACTGTACTGCAAAGCCACAGTAACCCAGATAGCATGGTACTGGCACAAAAGCAGAGACATAGACCAATGGAACAAAATAGAGAACTCAGAAATAAAGCTGCACAATTACAACCATCTTATCTTTAACAAAGCCAATGAAAACAAGCAATAGGAAATGGAATTCCTATTCAATAAATGTTGCCGGAATAACTGGCTAGCCATATGCAAAAAATTGAAGCTGGAGTCCTACTTTTCACTAAATGTCAAAATTAACTCAAAATATATGAAACATTTAAATATAAGACCTCAAGCTATAAAAATACTGAAACACAACCTAGGAAATAATCCTTTTGACAAGAGTTTGGCAAATAATTTTTGGCTAAGTCCCTAAAAGCAATTGAAACAAAAGCAAAACTAAAGACGTGAGTTCTAATTAAACTAAAGAGCTTCTATACAGCAAAAGAAAATACTAACAAAGCAAACAGGCAGCCTATAGAAAGGAAGAATATATTTATAAACTATGCATCCATCAAATGCCTAATATCCAGAATGGATAAGGATCTTAATCAAATCAGCAGGCAAAAAACAACCCCATTAAAAATGGACATAGGATATGAACAGATACTTCTTAAAAGAAAATATACAAACTGCCAAAAAAAACATGAAAAAGTGCTCATCATCACAAATCACCAGAGAAATGCAAATCAAAATCACAATGCAATACCATCTCACACTAGTCAGAACAGCTATTATTCTATTATTATTATTATTTTATTTTTATCTTTTTTGAGTTCTGGGGTACATGTGCAGGATGTGCGGGTTTGTTACATAGTAAATGTGTGCCATGGTGGTTTGCTGCACCTATCAACCCATCACCTAGGTATTAAGCCAAGCATGCGTTAGCTCTTTTCCCTAATGCTCTCCCCAGCCCACCCTCCCCAACAGGTCCCAGTAAATGTTGTTCCCCTTCCTGTGTCCATGTGTTCTCATTGTTCAGCTCCCACTTATAAGTGAGCACACGTGCTTTTTGGTTTTCTGTCCCTGTGTTAGTTTTCTGAGAATAGTGGCTTCCAGCTTCATCCATTTGATCCATTTGACTGCACTGTGGTCTGAAAGGCTGTTACGATTTCCATTATTTTGCATTTGCTAAGTTGTGTTTTACTTCCAATTATGTGATCGATTTTAGTGTTAAGTGACATGTGGCACTGAAAAAAATGTATATTCTTTTGTTTTCACATGGAGACTTCTGTAGATATATATCACGTCCACTTGGTTTAGAGCTGAATTCAAGTCCTGAATACCCTTGTTAATTTTCTGTCTCAATGGTCTATGTACTACTGCCAGTGGGGTATTAGAGTCTCCCACTATTATTGTGTGTAGTCTAAGTCTCTTTGCAGGTCTCTAAGAACTTGTCTTGTGAATCTGGGTGCTCCTGTATGGTGTGCATATATATTTAGGATACTTAGCTCTTCTTGTTGAATTCAACCCTTTAACATTATATAATGCCCTTTTTTGTCTTTTTGTCTTTAGTTGGTATAAAGTCTATTTTGTCAGAAAGTAGGATTGCAACACCCCCTTTTTTCTGCTTTCCATTTGCTTGGTAATTTTTCCTCCATCCCTTTATTTTGAGTTTAAGTGTATCTTTGCATATAAGATGTGTCTCTTGAATACAGCACGCCGATGGGTCTTGTCTTTGTATTCAGCTGGTCACAAAATGGCTATTATTAAAAAGTCAAAAAAAAAAAAAAAAGATGCTGGCTAGCCTGCAGAGAAAAGGGAGAAAAGGGAACACTTACGTACTGTTGTTGGGAATGTAAATTATTTCAGCCACTTTGGAAAGCAGTTTGAAGATTTCTCAAATAATTTAAATCAGAACTGTCAAATGATCCAGCAGTCATATTACTGGGTGTACACTTAAAGGAAAATAACTCATTCTGCCAAGAAGATATATCCACTTAGATGCTCATCCTGCTGCTATTCACAACAGCAAAGACATGGAATCAACCCAGGTGCCCATCAGCGGTAGATTGGATAAATAAAATGTTGTACATATACGCTTATGCAACCATAAGACAGGATGATATCATGTCCTTTGCAGCAACATGCATGTAGCTGTATGCCATAATGCTAAGCAAATTAATGCAAGAGCAGAAAATCATATACCACATGTTCTCACTTACAAGTGATAGCTAATGCATGAAACTAAATATGGGAACAATAAATACTGCTGACTGCTAGATAGTAGAGGGAGGTGGGATGGCTTGAAAAACTACCTATTGGGTACTATGCTCACTACCTTAGTGATGGGATCTGTACCTCAAACCTCAGCACCATGTAATATTCCCATGTAACAAACCTGTACATTTATCCCCTGTATCTAAAATATAAGTTGAAATTAAATAAAAATAACTAAACTTAGAAAAAATTATCTTTGGGAGGTTTTCTTTATGTAATTATTGCTATCTTGTTCAACATATAAAGGTTCAGGTCTATTACGTTTTCCTTAAAAACTTATACTTTTCAGATCATTATGTATTGTATCTTTTCCCCTTATTAAATGCTTTTCTCATAGATTCCCCTGCATTGTAATATTTCCAAGACTGTTTTCTGTTGTTCATAGTTGTCTAGGAATCTATTCCCCATCTCTTATTTCCAACTTATTTTTATCATTTTATTTTATTTTACTTTTGCTACACAACATATGTGTAGATTTAGTTTTTACCCATCCTAACAATTATCCATCTCTAATTGGGAAAACCAGTCTGCTCACATTGCATATAATAAATCTTATAATTGTTTTTATTACTTGCATTTTATTTTATGTTGGCTATTTATTTTACTTTTCTATTGTTTTCTTTTTCCTTTTTATTATTTTTCTGGCTTTAGTATACTTGTATCATTCTTTTTTGCTTGCTAATTTTGTTCTAGTATGAGTTTCAGTATGGTAGTACTTATCTTTCATTCTGAAGAATCAAAATTTAATATATTGTTTTCTTTATTATATTAATAAAAGCAAATGACATAGCTTTGATCACAATCCAATATAAAAGTTTAGAAAGCATTAACAATCAATTTCCCCTATCTTTGGTCTCATGTTATTCAAGATAAACTAGGACATGTTGTGAGACAAAAATGCACAACAGTTATTTAGAATATGAGAGTTTATTTTTCACTTATGCAAAGTCTTATGCAGATAATTCTCTCTGTCACTTACAGCCATCAAGGTGGCTGAGCCCATCCCAAAGTGGGTATGGTTAGTAGACAGTTAGTAGGGAGAATTGTTTCTAAATACTTATCCTATTTATTTACACTCAATCACACACACATACACACACACACACACTCTCACACACATGCAAAGTCTACAGTACCTTTATCAGCTCTCAAGAGTAGCTCCCTCTGTGGGGGATTCAGTGATCTCTTTTGTTTGGATCTTTTGATTCTACCATCTCAATATATGGCCCCCTTCAGTTGTTATGGAAGAGGAAGGCAGCTGAAGCTTCAAAGAATGTATTTATAAGCCTTACTTTCACTCACATTGCATTGTCCTGAATTAGTCACATGGCCTCATCTAAATAACTAAATTTAAATAGCTAAATAACTAAACTTAGATGAGATCTGTAAAATACTGTATTTGCAAAAACAAAATGATATGAATGTGTAGCACTGTCTCTGCTTATCTTCCTATGCTTCTGAAACTTTATGCCTGAAGCTATATCCTTTGCCTGAAGTTCTTGCACACTTCTTACTGGAATTACTCTAAAGCAGCGAGACCACCATGCTTCTAAATTCTGGGTTTCCTGAAATAGTTTAAAACTTAATTTCAGCTAGTATTGTTCTCCACATATATCTTTGGTTTCTACATAATTGTAAAACATTTTTGATAGGGAAATCAGAATCAGAAGGAAAACTATTTTTCTTATGGGAAAAAAAAAAACAGGTTTCTTTATTAGAAATAATAAGAGTTAGGAGAAGCAGAGAGTTACTGGTGAAGATACCACAGTTGGTTTATAACTTTCCCCTGTAAAAGTAATGGGTAAAAAACAGAGTTCAACCAAATGAAACAGGAACTGCAAGTGCAGATCCCACTCCCAGTGGGCTTGGTTGCAGGTTCTTCCTCAAGTGAGTGATGGTTTGTTAAGAAAAATTGCATGCAAAAAGTTAAAACAGGCTGTAGGTGTGCTCAATGCATGGTCTAGCTGCTCTAGAATAATTCCAGTGAGAAGTATGAGAGAACTTCAGGCAAAGGATAAAGCTTCAGGCATAGATAAAAGTTACAAGCAATGCTTTGGGATTTTTGAAGCCTGTGTACTTGGGAACTTGTTGATATTCCAGAACTATTGTTTCACATAGTATGGTTCGTGTCAGTGTAAATGAACAACTACTAGTAGACTTAGCCATATGTAAGGAAACTGGGACTGAGAGTAGTAGATTTTTTTAAAAAAATAGCTTGCTGTTTTAGCATGTGGTTGTTTGTTTGCTACTTCAAATTCCTCCTGTCTGTTACTGCCACCAAGGTGACTGACCTATCCAAAGCGATTAGTTAGTAGAGAGAGTCAAAAATTGTTTCCAAATACTTGTCCTATTTATTTACACACAATTGCACACACATAAAGTCCTGTGTACATATGCACACAGACATAGATGGTTGAATATTATCTTCTGTGTTTTTTAGAACAATGTTCTAATCCATTTTTACTTAGTTAAAAAATCTATCCAATATGCTATGTCAATCTAAAATTTGCTTAGTGATATATTTCTTTTTTGGGGGGGAAATGATATTTTGTGTGGCTATAGGAGTCTTGAACACCAAATCCTTTTCTCTTAGTTGACTGAGATTACTAGTAGAACAATTATGATAAACTAGTAAATGTTATTTGATCATCTTATTTCTGTACAGATGTGAAAGATGTGTCTATCATTCTTTGATAAGGGGTTTGTTCCTCTTTTGGGGAATCTGGAAAATCCTCTCTCTCTCTCTCTCTCTCTCTACACACACACACACACACACACACACACACACACACACACACACGCAAATATACATATACATATATACATATATATATATATACAAAATCTTTTGGTATACATATATATATATATATATATATATATACTTGGTATATATATACTTGGTGTGTGTATATATATATACACACAAAGTCTTTGTATTTATATATATATATATATATATATATATATATACACAAAGTCTCACTGTGTTTCCCAGGCTTGTCTCCAACTCCTGGGCTCATGCAATTCTCCTGCCCCAGCCTTTTCAGTAGCTGTGATTTCAGGTACTATACCTAGCTTTGATTATTTTTTTAAAAAAATTCTTGATTGAATCTCATTAAGCCTTTTCAAGTTAAACATTGCAGCTTTTTTCTGATTGTAAAGAAAAGTCATCTTTTATTATTTGTTTAGTTATTATTCTTCTATTGCTTTAGCTCATTCTAGAATGTCCAAATTTTCTGAAGTTATTCTCCAAGTTTCTCATTTTTCCCTTTATTCATTTTTCTCTTTCTTTTATCACATTTTGGCATTGCACTTGAGAATCTAATCAACTAATTATCAATACTGAGCTTGTTTGTTTTTTTAATTTAATTTTAAATTATTAAAATTTTGTGTAGCTTCAGCTTAAATGGTAGGCCTTTAGTGATTGATGGCAAGCACAATTGTTTCTGTACTTGCGGATGGTGGTAAGTTAGAGATACTGAGAGCAATTCAACCAGGGGCTTGCTTTCAGGTGTCCACAAGTCAGCAGGGATGGAACTTTTTAGAATCATATATGAGCATGGCAGGGAAGCCTCTCCAAGATAACTGACAGAACTCGGTTGTCTCCTGAACATTTTTAGTTAATCCATGATCAGGAACATCATCTATGGTTTTGCAGTTATGCTCCTCCATAAGAATGATGACTGAGTGGGTAACTAGGAGCTGAAAACCTACTTAGAGGCATGCTCTTCTAAGTCACATGCCCAAGGACAAAGGAGCATAGCCAGCATTTTTCCAATTGGCAAGAAGGTATCAAATGGAACAGTAGTGGCCCTTTTGAAAGTTTTGTGGGTGATGAATGGTCATACTCCAGAGAAGAGAGAAAAAGCAGCAAGGAAGGAAGAAGAGTTCAGAAACATCTATCTGTGTTGTCATCTTCCCAGAATCTACACATTTTACTGCTTTTAAAAACACTTTTAGGCAAAGAAATTATCTGTCACGAATTCTGAAAATACATTTATCGCAATTAGTTATGTCTTATTCCAGTGTTTACTTTTTCTTTGTGGGAGAGAGTTTGACGTTATACAAGCATGTTTGTGTTTACTGCTTTATGTTTTTTTTTTTTAATTTTGAAATGGTAAAATGTGCTAATAGTTTATTTTACATCTATTTTATATCTTCCAACTCTCACAAAAAATATTATATCAACAAATGTTTATACATACAATAGACATACCTAATTCTTAATTATTACATAATATTTCAGTATCTTATAAATAATTTAATATCTTATTTGTTTATATTTTGATTATTCCCAACAGTTTATATTTTTTCAATAATGTTGTAATGAGCCTTATGTAAATACATCTTTTAGCAAAAGCGTCATCAACTCTTTATTGAATATCTACCAGGGTTTGTGGAATAGCCAAGGATCCATGGATTAGAAAGTGAAGTGTTTATTTAAACAAATTCCTAAAAGTGAAATTTCTGGGTCAAACTGCATATTAATTGCAAGTTTCTAAAATATTGCCAAATTATTCACAAGTTACTACCTAGTTATGTAGTTACCAACTGATATGGTTTGGCTCTGTATCCTCACCCAACTATCATCTTGTAGCTCCCATAATTTCCATGTGTTATGGGAGGGACCCCATGGGAGATGGTTCAATCTTGGGGCCAGGTCTTTCTTATGCTGTTCTCCTGATAGTGAATGGGTCTCAGGAGATCTGAATGTTTAAAAAATGGGAGTTGCCCTATCACAAGCTCTCTTTTTGCCTGCTGCCATCCACGTAAGATGTGACTTTGCTCCTCCATACCTCCTGCCATGATTGTGAGGCCTCCCCAGCCATGTGGAATTGTAAGTTCAATAAACCTCTTTCTTTTGTAAATTGCTCATCCTTGGGTATGCCTTTATCTCAGCATGAAAACGGACTAATATACCAACAGTATAAAATATTGCTTGTTTCTTCAGACCTTTACCCATAATGAATAGTATCCCTTTTTAAAATATTGCCAATTTAAAAGATAAAAAATGATAATAAATTATTGTTTTAATTTGATTCTTTTTAGTGTGATTGAGCATCTCATATGCTCAATCATTATAAATGTATGTTCTTAAGTGAATTGCTTATTTTCAACTGGAGCATTTGTATTTTGCTTATTGATTTATAAAATTTCTTTATACATTAAAAATTGTAACTTTCTGTCATGTGAATCATACATTATGTTTTCCCATTAGATAGCTCAGAATTCAATGGCAGAAGAGAGAATCAACACTAGATAAAGGAAGAAAAGTTGGTTGTGGGGTTTTATGTGGCTTATACAACCTGTGCCAGGGCTGAGGAACGTAATGTAGTCTGCTCTGTGAGTGACTTTAAGAAGCATGCTACCAAACCCTGGACGCCATATATGCTACTATTGTGTAATCTGAAACCCACTTGCTGGATTGGCAAGTAGCCACTCTACAACTTACTCCAGAACCATACTGTGCCTGGTACCACTCTGCATTAAACTGAGAACTTGAGTTCTTACTTCAGTTCACTTGCATAATGAAACCCAAATCCCACCCATAGGACTAGTTGCAAGGGAGAAGCTAGGTAAAATACACAGGCACTGGGTAGACAAATACATGAGAAGCAGGTTGTAATACTGTAATATTAATTTGTTTAAATTTATTTTTAGTGTCACAGCCACAGAGGAATTTTAAATATTTAAATCACTAATGTTTTCCTAGTAAAAAACATTTTGTCCTATTTTCAGAAAATAATCATGCATTCCAAAACAATAGAAATATTTATCTTTAGTATTGCTTTAAAATATTTTTAAATACTTGATATACATTTGAATTATTCTAGGTTTACAAAAACAGTATACGGACCATAATGAACTCTATGTACTATCCTGTTGCTCCATTAATTCACGAATATTCTTATGGACATGGTATAAAAATATTAATTAGCTTTATTGAGGTATAATTCACATAAAATCTACTTGCTTTCATGAGCAATGCAATATTTTTAGTAAATTTACAGAGTTGTGCAATGAATACTACAATCCAATTTTATAACATTTTTATCACCCATTTGCAGTCATTCCCCATTAGACATATAAGACATTTAGGACTTCTGATCTCTAGAAGTATAAGACAATAAATTTGTGCTGTTTTAAGACATGAAATCTGTGGCAATTTGTTACATTAGTAATAGGAGACAAATATATTAGATTATGGAACAAAGTTATGTTTGGCTTTGTCAGAAATTGTCAACCTGTTTCTCCAAGTGCCTGTACCATTTTCTATATCCCTTAACAATGAGTTAGGGCACTTGTTTCTTCACATTCTTAATAATACTTTTTATATCCTCTCTTTTCTATTATTGTCCTTCTAGTGTGCGTTAAGTGGTATTGCACTATGGATTTTATATGCATTTTCACAATGACAAATGACATGTCATATTTTTACTTTTTATTTTTATGGATACATAATTGTACATATTTATGGGGTTCATATGATATTTTGATAAAAGCATACAATGTGTAATGATCAAATCAGGTAATAGGATATTCAGCACTGCAAAAATTTATAGTTTCTTTGTGTTGGGGACATTTTTAATCTATTTTGGTATATACAATAAATTATTTAACTATATTCACTCTATTGTACTACCAAACAGTAGAACTTATTTCTTCTATCTAACTATGTTTTTGTACTTATTAACCAATCCCTTTCTATCTCCCACCCAACTACCCTTCCCAGACTCTGGTAATTACCCTTTTATTGCTTATCTCTTTTGCTTTAAAAGTCATATTTAAGAAACCATTGCCTAACACAGTCACAAATTGTACTTTCATGTTTTCTTCTAAGTGTTATTTAGCTTTTATATGCTTTTATATGTTTTATTTTGCTTTTTTATGATCCATCTTATGTTAATTTTTCAATGTGGTGTGAGGTAAAAGTCTAAATTCGTATTCTGACATTTGGATTTCTGATTTTCTAATTATATTCCCTTGTTCTCCAAAACTACTCTTTATTAGTCCCTCTTTCTCTTATTTTTATTTTTTTTTTCTTTTTTTTCTTTTTTTTTTTTTCAGAGACAGGGTCTCACTCTGATACCCAGGCTAGAGTACAGTTGTATAATTCTACCTAACTGTAACTTCGAATTAGTGGTCTCAATTTGCCATAATTGACTAAGTGATCCTTCACCACAGAATCCTGAAGAGTAAGAACTACAGGTGCAAATCACCACACCCAGCTATTATTTATTTATTTATTTTTATTTATTTATTTTACTGTAGAGATGGAGTCTTGCTATGTTTCCCAGGCTGGTTTCAAACTCCTGGCCTCAAGCAATTCTCCTGCACTGGCCTATCAAAGTGCTGGGATTACAGGCATGAAATACAGCACGTCCCTTTCTTCACTATTACCTCTGTAGTTAAGTTTTGAAATTATGAAGGGTATGTTCTCCAGCTTTATTCTTCTAGTCAATAATGTTTTGGGATTTTTAGATGATTTCAATTTCCATATACATTTTAGAATCACTTGTCAATTTCTTCAAATAATTTATTCAAAGGAGCCAGTTGAGATTTTGAAGAGTTGGTGTTGAATCTGTAGATCAAGTTGGGAAGTGTCATCTTAAATATTTGTCTCTATCCATAAGCATGGAACATCTTTCCATTAACTTAGATTGTTTAGAATTTCTTTTGAGAATATGCGTTTTCAAAGCATAGATTTTGAAACATGCTCCTACCTATTTTATAGGTATATATGGAATTACAACTAATACTGTATAATGATCTTATATCTTATTACTTCACTGAAGTTGTTTATTAGTTCTAATAGTTTCTTTGTATATTTCTTTAATTTGATTTCTACAGGATTATGTCATCTGTGAATAGGACAGTTTTATTTTTTTTTATTCTTTATTTTCAGTTTGATGTTTTTATTTCTATGTCTTCTCTGATTGCACTAACTAGAATTCTCAATGCAGTGCTAAATAGATGTTGTGAGACATATGCCTATATTCTTCCCAATTACAGAAAAAATATGCAGTCTCTCAACAGTAAGTAGAATGCTAATTTTGGGGTTTTCTATAGGTACCCTTTATTTTTTTAATTATACTTTAAGAATATATGCAGAATCTTCAGGCTATTTACATAGGTATACAGGTGCCATGATGGTTTGCTGCATTCATCACCTTGTCAGCTACATTAGGTATTTCTCCTAATGCTATCCCTCCCATATCCCCATAAACCCTGCTATCCCTCCCTTACCCCCCATCCCCCAATGGGCTCTGTTGTGTGATGTTCACCTCCCTGTGTCCATGTTCTCATTGTTCAGAAACCACTTACAAGTGAACGTGACATGCTTGGTTTTCTGTTCTTGTGTCAGTTTACTGAGAATGATGGTTTCCAGCTTCATACATGTCCCTGCAAAGGACATGAACTCATCCTGTTTTATGGCTGTGTAGTATTCCATGGTGTATATGCGCCACATTATTTTTTTATCCAGTCTATTATTGATAGGCATTTGGATTGGTTCCAAGTCTTTGTTATTGTGAACAGTGTTGCAGCAAACATACATGTGCATGTGTCTTTATAATAGATTGAATTATAATCCTTTGGATATATACCCTGTAATGGGATTGCTGGGTCAAATGGTATTTCTGGTTCTAGATCATTGAGGAATCACCACACTGTCTTCTACAATGATTGAAATAATTTACACTCCCACCCACAATGTAAAAGCATTCCTGTTTCTCCACATCCCCTCTAGCACCTGTTGTCTCCAGATTTTTTAATGATCACCATCATAACTGGTGTGAGATGGTATCTCAACGTGGTTTGATTTACATTTCTCCAATGACCAGAGATGATGAGTTTTTTTTTCACATGTTTGTTGGCTGCATAAATGTATTTTTTTGAAAAATGCCTGTTCATATCCGTAGCCCACTTTTTGACGGGATTGTTTGTTTTTTTTTTTCTTGTAAATTTGTTTAAGTTCATGATAGTTTCTTTTGCTGTGCAGAATCTCTTAAGTTTAGTTAGATCCCATTTGTGTGTTTTAGCTTTTGTTACCATTGGTTTTGATATTTTAGTCATGAAGTCCTTGCCTATGCCTATGCCCTGAATGATATTGCCTAGGTTTTCTTCTAGGGTATTTATGGTGTTAGATCTTATGTTTAAATCTTTAATCCATCTGGAGTTAACTTTTGTATGAAGGGATCCACTTTCACCTTTCTGCATATGGCTAGCCAGTTTTCCCAACACCATTTATTAAATAGGAAATCCTTTCCCCATTGCTTGTTTTTGTCAAGTTTGTCAAAGATCAGATGGTTGTAGATGTGTGGTGTTATTTCTGAGGCCTCTGTTCTGTTCCATTGGTATATATATCTGTTTTGGTACCAGTACCAAATTGTTTGGATTATTGCAGCCTTGTAGTACAGTTTGAAGTCAGGTAGCATGAGCCTCCAGCTTTGTTTTTTTTTTTTTTTTTCCCCCACTTAGGATTGTCTTGGCTATGTGGACTCTTTTTGGGTCCATATGAAGTTTAAGGTGTTTTTTTCCAATTCTGTGAAGAAAGTCAATGGTACCTTGATGGGTATGGCATTGAATCTATAAATAACTTTGGGCAGTATGGCCATTTTTACAATATTGATTCTTCCTAACCATGAGCATGGAATGTTTTCCCATCTGTTTGTGTCCTCTCTTATTTCCTTGAGCAGTGGTTTGTAGTTCTCCTTGAAGAAGTCCTTCACATCCCTTGTTAGTTATATTCCTAGGTATTTCATTCTCTTTGTGGCAATTGTGAATGGGAGCTAACTTATGATTTGGCTATTTGTCTGTCATTGGTGTATAGGAATGCTTGTGATTTTTGCACATTTATTTTGTATCCTAAGGCTTTTCTGAAGCTGCTTATCAGCTTGGGGAGATTTTGGGCTGAGACTATCAGGTCTTCTAAATATACAATCATGTCGTCTTCAAAGAGAGACAGTTTGACTTCCTCTTTTCCTAATTGAATACCCTTTATTTCTTTTTCTTGCCTGATTGCCCTGGCCAGAACTGGCAATACTATGTTGAATAGGAGTGGTGAGAGAGGGCATCCTTGTCTTTTGCCTGTTTTCAAAGGGAATGCTTCTAGTTTTTGCCCATTTAGTATGATATTGGCTGTAGGTTTGTCATAAATAACTCTTATTATTTTGAGATACATTCCATCAATACCTAGTTTATTGAGAGTTTTTAGCATAAAGGGCTGTTGAATTTTGTCAAAGGCCTTCTCTGCATCTATTGAGATAATCTTTTGGTTTTTGTCTTTGCTTCTGTTTATGTGATGTATTATAGTTATAGATTTGCATATGTTGAACCAGCCTTGCATCCCAAGGATAAAGTCGACTTGATTGTGATGGATAAGATTTTTGATCCCTATACACCAGTAAAAGACAAACAGAGAGCCAAATCATGAGTGAATTCCCATTCACAATTGCTACAAAGATAATAAAATACCTAGGAATACAACTAACAAGGGATGTGAAGGACCTCTTCAAGGAGAACTACAAACCACTGCACAAGGAAATAAGAAATGACATAAACAAGTGGAAAAGCATTCATGCTCATAGTTAACAAGGATATACAGAACTTGAACTCATATCTGGACCAAACAGACCTAATAGACATTACAGAACTCTCCATCCCTAATCCACAGAATATGCATTCTTCTCAGCACCACATCGCAGTTATTCGAAAATTGACTACATAATTGGAGGTAAAACACTCCTCAGCAAATGCAAAAGAACGGAAATCATAACAGTCTCTCAGACCACAGTGCAATCAAACTGGAACTCAGGATAAGAAACTCACTCAAAACTGCACAACTACATGGAAACTTAACAACCTGCTCATTAATGACTACTGGATAAATAATGAAATGAAGTCAGAAATGAAGATGTTTTTTGAAACTGGTAAGAATGAAGACACAATGTACCGGAATCTCTGGGACACACTTAAAGCGTCTAGAGTGAAATTTGTAGCATTAAATGCCCACAAGAGAAAGGAGAAAAGATCTAAAATCAACACACTATCATCATGATTAAAAGAACTAGAGGAGCAAGATCAAACAAATTTAAAAGCTAGCAGAAGACAAGAAATAATTAAGATCAGAGCAAAACTGAAGGAGACAGAGACACAAAAAAACTTCAAAAAATCAATAAATCCAAGAGCTGTTTTTTTAAAAGATCAACAAAATAGACTGCTAGCTAGACTAATAAAGAAGAAAAGAGAGAAGATTCAAATAGATGCAATAAAAAATGATAAAGGGGCTATCACCATTGATCCCACAGAAATACAAACTACCATCAGAGATTACTAAAAACGCCTCTAAACCATTAAATCTGGAAGAAATGGACAAATTCCTGGACACTTACACTCTCCCAAGACTAAACAAGGAAGAAGCTGAATCCCTGAATGAACCAATAACAAAGTCTGAAATTGAGGTAGCAATTAACAGCCTACCAACCAAAAAAATGTCCAGGACCAGATGGGTTCACAGCTGGATTCTACCAGAGGTACAAAGAGGAGCTAGTACCATTCCTTCTGAAACTATTCCAGACGGTACAAAAAGAGGGAATACTCCCTATCTCATATTATGAGACCAACATCATCCTGATACCAAAACCTGGCAGATACAACTAAAAAAGAAAATTGCAGGCCAGTAACCATGATGAACATTGCTATGAAAATCCTCAGTAAAATATTGGCAAACCAAATGCAGTGGCACATCAAAAAGTTTATCCGTCACAATCAAGTAAGGCTCATCCCTTGGATGGGAGGCTGGTTCAACATATGCAAATCTATAAACAGGATCCATCACACAAATAGATACCCTTTATACAGTTGAAAAAGTTCTATTCTATTTTGGGTTTTTAAGCTTTTTTTTTTTTTTTTTAAGAAAAGCAACTATAACTGGATGGTGGATATTATGAAGTGATTTTCTGAATCTGTCGAAATGATCTTGTGGCTGTTGATCTTTAATTAGATCTTTGATCTATCAAAATGATCTTGTGGATGTTTCACATTATCTTGTTTTCATCTATTAATTCTTGTTGGATTTCTGTGATACTCCTGCTTGGTCATGGTTTATCATTCTTTTTGGTTTGGGTAGATTTTGTTTATATTTTGTTGATAATTTTTGTTTTTAAATAATTCTTTTATTTTAGGTTCAGTGGTACATGAGAAGGTTTGTTACATAGGTCAGCTCATGTCAAGGGGATTTATTTTACAGATGATTCCATCACTCAGGATTAAGTCCAGTACCCAATAATTATCTGTTTTGCTCCTCTCCCTCCTCCCAACCTCCACCATCAAAGAGACACCAGTATCTGTCGTTCCCTTTTTTATGTTCATAATTTCTCATAATTTAGCTCCCACTTGTGAGTAAGAATATCTGGTATTTGATTTTCTGTTCCTTCTTTAGTTTGCTAAGGAAGAGAGCCTCCAGCTCCATCCATGTTTCTGCAAAAGACATGATCTTGTTCTTTTTTGTGGATGCATAGTATTTCATTGTATATATGTGCCACTTTTTTTTTTTATCCCAATGTTTCATTGATGGGCATTTAAGTTGATTCCATGTCTTTGTTATTGTGAATAATAATGCACTGAACATTCACATGCATGTGTCTTTATGGTAGAATAATTTGTATTCCTGCAGGTACATACCCAATAATGGGATTGCTGGGTCAAATGGTAGTTCTGCTTTTAGCTCTTTGAGGAAAGGCCACACTGCTTTCCACAATGGTTGAACTCATTACACTCCCACCAACATTGTATAAGTGTTCCCTTTTCTCGATGACCTTGCCAGCAACTGTTAATGTTTGGACTTTTAAATAATTGCCATTCTGAATTTTATTCATTAAGAATATGATACATAGTTTACCTCAGGGATGTGTTTGGCTTTGTATCAGGGTAATACTGACAGCAAATAACACATTGGGAAATGTTCATTTCTACTCAGTTTTCTGAAAATTAAAAAAAAGAGAAGGATTAATAATATTTCTGCTTTCAGTTTCTGTTAAAATTAAACTACAGATTCTGTATTTTGCCAATAGAAAAAATTTCAATTACTAATTTTTAATTACTAATGATACTATTATTTTAGTTATATTCAGTTTTTCAATTTTTTTTTTCTGCTTTAAAGTTTGTTAACCCTTTCCTCTGATACTCAATCTGCTGTTAAGCCTATGAAATAAATTTTTGATTACATATATAGTACTTTTCAGTTTTTTTCTGGTGGTTATGAATTTGTCAATTTCATTAATTTTTTTCAAAGAACTACTTTTTAGTCATGTTAATTTTTGGTATCCCGAATTTGCATGCTATTTGATTAATTTCCATTCTCATATATATATATTTATTTTTCTACCTCTTTTTATTTGGGTTCTAATTTGCTGTTATTTTCTACTTTGATGATGAGAAAATTTGTTAGGTGTTAACCTACCTTCTTTTCTATTTGTATACATGCAAAGCAATAAATTACCGTTATAGTCAGCCTTTGCTACAACTTACATTTTGTAATTCTATTTTGCTACATCAGCTGTCTGTTTGTGATTTATGATACATACCTCCCATTCTTTTACATTTAACCTTTTGTGTCTTTATAGCTAAAGCATGTCTCTTGCCAACAGAATACAGTTCTTGATTTTGGTACTGTTAGCCAGTCTGACAATCTGAATATTTTCTTATTATATGTAGTTTATTACTTTTCCTATAAGTAGTGATATACTTTTATTTATTGTCATTTTGGATTAATCAAGTATGTTGGGTATTTTTTAAATTTCTCCCCTATTTATTTTTTGGTACACCATATGCTATTATGATTCTATCAGTTATCCTAATCTACAGAGTGCAATGTACATCTTTGGCTTACTACAGTCCATTGTAAATTAGTACTCTTACTGCTTCTTAAGTGATGCAAGAACCATATAAAGTTCCATTCCAGACATCACAATGTGCTTTCTATCTTTACATCATATTTTGTTATATATATGTAATAAACTACAAAACATAGCTATTATGTATGCTTTAAATGGTCAGTATTCTTTTTATATTTACCTTTTCAGTGTTCTTCATGCCTTTCTGCAGTTTTATGCTTCCATTATCAGTTTGTTTCCTTCAGCCTGAAAAATATCCTCTAAATTCCTAAAGTGCAGCTCATTAGAGAAAAGTTCTCTTAGCTTTTCTTGGGAGGCAGTCAGAATTCATATGTATTTCATCTTTATTTACAGGCATTTTTGTTATTTACATGAATCAGTTGGGAAGTTGTTTATTCCACACTTTAAAGATGTTGCTCCATTATTTTCCAGCTTTCAGAGTCTGTATTGAAAAGTTACCCACAATCTAATTTATTTTTGAAGGAACAATGTCATACATCCTCTGACTGCTGTTAAGACTTTTTTCTATTTCTCTTTGAGATCTTTGCATTTTGACTATGATGTGCCTTGGTGTGATTTTTTTTCTTGCTATGGAGTTCATTAAGGTGCTTCATTGTGTACACAGTCTTAATTACCTCTAGAAAATTTTCAGCTTTGTATATTCTGATTATTTTTCTGAAGCTGAGGCAGGAAAATTGCTTGAACCCGAGGCAGAGGTTGCGGTGAGCCAAGACCATGCCATTGCATTCCAGCCTGGGCAACAAGAGCAAAACTCCGTATCAAAAACAACCAAACAAAAAGGAAACAACAGATGCTGGAGAGGATGTGGAAGAATAGAAATGCTTTTACACTGTTGGTGGGAGTGTAAATTAGTTCAACCATTGTGGAAGACAGTGTGACGAATCCTCAAGGATCTGGAACCAGAAATATTATTTGACCCAGCAATCCCATTATTGGGTATATACCCAAAGGATTATAAATCACTCTACTGTAAAGACACATGCATACGTATGTTGATTGCAGCACTATTAACAGTAGCAAAGACTTGGAACCAACCCAAATGTCCATGTATCATAGACTCGATAAAAAAAAATGAGGCACATATACACCATGGAATACTATGCAGCCATAAAAACAGATGAGTTCATGTCCTTTGCAGGTACATGTATGAAGGTGGAAACAATCATTCTCAGCAAACTGACACAGGAACAGAAAACCAAACACTACATGTTCTCGCTCATAAGTGGGAGTTGAACAATGAGAACACATGGACACAAGGAGGGGAGCATCACATGCTGGGGCCTGTCAGGGCATGGGGCCTAGGGGAGGGATACTATTAGGAGAAATACCTAATGTAAATGACTGGTTGATGGGTGCAGCAAACCACCATGGCATGTGTATACCTATGTAACAAATCTGCATGTTCTGTACATGTTTCTCAGAGCTTAAAGTATAATTTTTTAAAAGAATTTTTAAAATAATTTCTTATAATCAGATTATTTCTATTTTCTGCATTTTTTCTCAATATCTCTCATTACAGTAATAAATAAATAAATAAATAAATAAAACAAGCCTAAGCCTTGAGTAATTTTAAAAATTATTCAGATTTTCCAGCACTTGATCAGTCCTGGGCAGTGTTCAATGGATAATGAATTGTGGTCCAAATCTACACTGTAATTCATTTTATCTAATGATTCTGTCAAATTATTAGAAATGCACATTGTGTTGACTTTGATTTGCAACCATTATTCATTTATAGTAATGTTTATTATATATTTCAGTGCAATATTTTTTATTCTATGAATTCACATATTCATAGTGACTTTTTTTTTTTCTTGAGCCGGAGTTTCACTCTTGTTACTCGGGCTGGAGTGCAATGGCGCGATCTCGGCTCACCGCAACCTCCGCCTCCTGGGTTCAGGCAATTCTCCTGCCTCAGCCCCCTGAGTAGCTGGGATTACAGGCATGCGCCACCATGCCCAGCTGATTTTTGTATTTTTAGTAGAGACGGGGTTTCACCATGTTGACCAGGATGGTGTCGATCTCTTGACCTCGTGATCCACCCGCCTCGGCCTCCCAAAGTGCTAGGATTACAGGCTTGAGCCACTGCGCCCGGCCATAGTGACTTTTTATTTATTTTTTAAATTTTTTAATTTTTTAGAGACAGGGGTCTCGCTATGTTGCCCAGGCTGGAGTACAGTGGCTATTTACAGGCGTGATCCCACTACTGATCAGCACGGGAGTTTTGACCTGTTCCATTTCCGACCTGGGCCGGTGCACCCCTCCTTAGGCAACCCAGTGGTCCCCCGCTCCCGGGAGGTCACCATATTGATGCCGAACTTAGTGCAGACACCCGATCGGCATAGCGCACTACAGCCCAGAACTCCTGGACTCAAGCATCCTCCCACCTCAGCCTCCCAAGTAGCTGGGACTACAGGCACGCACCACTACATCCAGCGTGACTTTTAACATGTAAAAAATAAGAAGAATTAATCTGAGTCTGCAATTCTCCCAAAATAATATAGGTGAGATCTCATGGAATGTTATTCCTAGGTACCATGTGAATTTTTCTTGTATGACTTCATTCAAGTTGCATGATACCTAGAAGAGCTTCTTTGGACTCTGTGGGATCTTTTTCTAATTACAGCGAACATAAGTTGTTATTTATTTTGGATTCTTTTGCTTGCATTTTGAAGAACTTCAGGGAAGAGAAACATAAAACTATAAATTTTAGTACAAATCATTTATGAAATGTTGGTTGTGTTCATATTGACATGCCACATTGTCCTTGTTATATTGTAGGCTGTCAATGTATATTTAGATTGACTAACTTCGCTAGTTTATTATTATCTTGTGATACTGTTTTCCAAAATGTCTTTATATGCTTTAGAGGTCATAAATTATTTTTCTGGAATAGTTTTGAAATGTAATTTTAAAATAGGCATGAAATCAAATGAAAACAATAATTAATACTATTTATTATGTCTCTATGCTAGGCACTGTGCTAAATATTTGACTTAATAATTCACATTTCATTCTTATAGTGGCCTTGAAATTGTTTTTAATCATATCTATTTCTATTTTACCAACAGAAAAACTGAAAATCAGAGAGGGTATGTGTCTTAATTAATTTCTACTACTTGCAGGTAGCAAATTCAAATTTAGGTTTGCCTGTCTCAACAGCACATACTCTTAGTCATTATGTTATCTAACTGATTAGAATTCATGCTTTTTTAACCATTCCAGGTCCATCGTTTATAATTTGAAAATCTATTTACAAGATAGTTGTGAACTAGAGAGTAGTGTTTTATGTAAATTTCTTGATTTAGGGAATAGAGTGGCTGAAAATATTTCTACATGACTTCATTCATTCATTTATCCATTCAACCAATTTTATCTTATGTGTCTTTCTCTGAAAGACAATAGTCTTGGTGCTCAAAATAATATAAAAAGATGTTATACTCAGAATTTGCTTTTAGAAACTTATAGTTTATTATAGGAACTCCTGTATAGTGTAATTCAAACTGTAAAATATAATATGAAGTTGTTAGTTTATGGAAGAAAGGGACACTATTTAAATTTTGATTATCCCCCAAACTTTTCCACATATACAGTTTAAGTTCTACTCACATTTTGCTTTATAATTGTTTTCTAGATTGCTGGTAATCTGTGACTGTCAATTTAGCAGTTCTCCATCATAATTTGTATTTTTGCTACCACTGCGTCTTCATTATGTAACCAGTTAATATTGTCCACTGTCTTCTCATATTTTACATACATTAGAGCAGTATAGCCTTTTAAAATTTTTATTTCATTTCAAAATACATTATTTATAATTTGTATTTTTTATAGTTAAACTGTTTATTAATAATAGGTTACTATTGGATTTTTTTTTTTTTTTTTGAGACGGAGTTTCGCTGTTGTTGCCCAGACTGGAGTGCAATGGCACAATCTCGGCTCACTGCAACCTCCGCCTCCTGGGTTCAAGCAATTCTCCTGCCTCAGCCTCCCGAGTAGCTGGGATTACAGGCACGCACCATCATGCCCAGCTAATTTTTGTATTTTTAGTAGAGACGAGGTTTCACCTTGTTGACCAGGATGGTCTCGATCTCTTGACCTCGTGATCCACCCACCTCGGCCTCCCAAAGTGCTGGGATTATAGGCGTGAGCCACTGCGCCCGGCTACTGGATTTTATAGCTTTCCATCTTCAAAGCAGTCAGACACACACACACACACACACACACACACACACACACACACACGCACGTTTTGTTTTTCAGCTCACTGATCTTAATTTACTTGCAAAGTCTGTAGGATTCACATTGCTGAGGTTTGCCTCCTGGGCAAGGAGAAAATAGTCTTCTGGGCAAATTATAACATCCATTAAAGATTCTAATCTATTCTGTTTCTTTTCTTCATCTTTAGAGAGCTCCTCCTTTATATCATTATATTCTTCCTTAAATACCCGTTAATAACCATGCTATCTTTACTTTTGTCAAATTTTGGGAAGCATCTTGTGCTAACTCTTGAGGTGGCAAAGAATAACTATAACTGATTAGGTCAAGCCACAAGAGATACATATTAAATACAAATTAATATGCCTTCAAGTTTATCATCCCCAAAATATAAATATTGAATTTTAAGAATATTATATTTTTCCTAGCCAAATTCAATGTACAAGGAGAAGAGTACATGATAAAACAGCATATGAGAGATGAATGCCAATTACCACCCAAAGGACCAAACACAAATTTTCAGAAAGAGTATAATATACAATCAGGAAACTAGAACAAAATTGTGTTTTCATTGTAGAGAAACAATTTAAATCTTGCTACATTTACACATGTTTATGGAAAAACACATAGCTGAATGACTGTCAGTACAGATGGATTTGTCTATAAATGGGTAAATTTTGGAAGGATTTTAATGATCCACTCTACTTTCTTTTTAATGAGCTACATCAACGTGTTTACCTCAACAATGTAATGAATTCAGAGAATCTTGAACTTGAATCCTTATTTTGGTCTCTTGTGCTTATGTGTAAAATTATATCCTTTATATATCTACAGGAAAAGGATACATTTTCCTACTGTTTTTTTCATGAGTATATTAGAGTAAATAAAAACATGATGAGTATTATGAAAATAAATTATTAACTTTATACCTACTATGCTGGTCATAACACTTCAGGATATTAAAATATAAAATATAAAGACCACAGTGGTTTAGTGTAAAGGAGTTTCTTCACATGTTAAATATTTATAACATTTTGAAATTAAAAATCTATAATTGTACATGAAGAGTCATAAGAAAAGCAGGTCATCCTATTGATTAGTTACATAAACTGTATGAAGATCTGGAGCATGGAGATCTGCAAGGCACATGTCAATTTATACAAAAACTCCAGATATTTTATATTTTAATAGCTCAAATTTCTGATCCACAATGACGCTGCTTACACTACTAAATAACAACATTTACTAATTTAATAATTTTTTAAAGCACTCAGAGACAAACCTAATGGGCAGTATAAACACAGTTTATCAGTGAAACCTGAAAAACTGGATGAAAAGGTTTAGGATTATAAAATTTGAAACCTGAAAAACTGGATTTAAAGAATGTTTAAGATTATAAAGCTCATTTGATATTTGTTGTGTCTCAGGTATGCGATTTCAGGTTGTTTTTAATGTCCACTAGGCTCATTCAACTTTATAGAGTATTTTATTTCTATAGTAGTATGTTAATGGATGAGGGTTTCAGTAACACCAAGTAATTTACTACAGACAGCAACTATTGCTATGCATAAATGGCCAAAAATTCAAATTGAAGTCTAAGTAATGAGTTTAATGAGATTTCCTGTCAGAAAGTGAATAAAGACTAAGCTTACTTCCAGAATCTGTGGGCATGGAAATATCCCTGTTTGACCCACATCTGTATCATAGTTAGATACTATCACATGCATCTTCAAGGAGTGTGAAACAAATTATTTTTATCTTCATCTAAAGATAGAGGAAATGAGTAAGTTATTTTCAACTTTCTCTCAGTTTCTGACACTTATACAGTGACCCGAAAACTGAAAATATATCTCAATTTACAATTCCAGGATAGAGACATAAAAAATGGAAGAACTCATCAAAGCATTCAAAGTTCCTAGTTGAGTTCTCTAGAAAGGACAGGGTGGCAAGTATTTAGACAGTTTTTCTGTTACTATGATCTAATGGTAACTAATGATCATAGAAAATGTGTTAGGTATCAATCCAAAGGGCTTTTTAGATAACACCTGAAGCCTCAACTCACAGCCAGTATCTTAGCAGTCATACATATACACCATTAATTTCTGTGTATTTTCCTCTTGTACATAGGCAGACTTATTTTTCCCTTGTTTTCTCATTCATCAAGTGTGCCTTAATTGCCCAAACCATCATTTTTATCAATGGACTATACTATCTGTGAGTCAACAAGCCATAAACTGAGCAAATCTATCAGTTAAAAAATTATGCAGTGACTCAAATTGATGATCCAGTTTATTTTTTCGAGCATCCTCATTGATCTCATCTATGAATCAGTTTGCTGCCAAATATGTATATGTGTGTTTCAGTTTCACTATAAGTTAAAGATTCATTTTTTCAGAGATTTCGGTAAACCATCCTAGTTGACTTGAAGGAACTCTTCCTGAAATACTGGTAAGTAAATATAAGTTTTGGAAGTTTGCTTAGGATCTTATTTGAAATAAAGGCAAAGTTTTAAGTTGTCATTTGGATTGAGGATTCAGAAAAGTAGTATTAACATTATGGTGAAGAATATTTCTAGCATGTTTAATTACAATATGTGGCTAAAGTAAAACAAATAGGCAATAACAAATGATTACATACTTGGAACAAATGAGAAATATTCAATTATTAGAATTTTTGTTAAAATATTAACATTATTATCAGTAATCTTTAACATCATAGGTTCAGCCTTTTATCAAAATTTGAAACTAATTTTATAATGCTAACATCAATTCTACAGAACTCACCAATACAGCAGGAAGTTATTCAGTTTTTATATCTACATTGCATTTGTATCTATCTTCAAATTTTATTGATTCTTTACAGAATTAATTTGCCTTTCTGTTGGCTACTGTAAACATGTTTTGTTTATACCCTGCAATTAGAAATAAATAAATAAATATTCTGTTAACTTATGATACTCGGTTCACCTCATCATCCTACATGTGTACCTCTTGTCCCTTCAAATCATCTGGTCCCAATAATCATGAATCATGCCAACAAAGAATATGTTAGTTTTCTCTTAAAGCTGTAACATATTACCACTGAGTTGGTAGCTTAGAAAACACATATTTATTTTATTATAATTACAGAGGCACAAAGTTTCACTGGGCTAAGATCAAAATGTCAGCAGAACTGTGTTTTATTCTGGAAACAACAGGAGATAATCTATTTTCCCAACTTCTAGAGGATGCTTGCATTCCTTTGCTCCTGGCCTCATTTCAGTAGTTACATCATTCTGACCTCGGCCTCCACTGTCACACCTCCTTCTCTGACTCTTACTCTCCTGTTTCCTATAAGGACTCCTGCAATTATTTTGAGCTCACCTAGATTGTGCAGAGTAATCTCAAGAGCCTGAAATTAACTACATCTACAAACTCCCTGTTGCCACATAAGGTGAATTCACAGGTTTCACAGGTTTTGGCAGCCATTATCTGCCTAACCAAAAGAGTTAGGCATGTAGGAAGGGTTCCAGATATTTTTTAAAGAATTGAATAGAAGATTTTCAGTTTTATGCATATATGTAGATTTCCTATGTTATAAATGGTGTTTACAATGTAAATTTAAACTGGCTTTTCCTGGCTCATATTCTCATTTCTCTACATTGCTATGCACTTATTTATTGTTACTGGTTTTTGTTGATCTTCTCTAGAATCTGGCATTTAAATAAATATTTGTTTGGGGAATGAAGCAACAAAGTTAGTTAAAACTTTTTAATATTAGAAGAATAAAATAAATTATCCATACACATTTTGGACATTAATAATATTTTACTTAATTTGCACAATTAGTCTTTGGAAAATGTGGATGAGAGATGGAAAGCATATGTAGTTTTTATACATTTTTTCTTAAGAAATTACTCTGAGTTTTAGCACTTAGATGGTGATCTTATTTTTCTTTTGTTTTGGAAGATATGGTTATTTATTAAATGGTCATTTTCCCCTACACTAAAAGCCATAAAATCTTTTGAAATTTGTATATTGTCCACAATGCTATTTTAGTGGAGGTTCTTTTAAAGGTTTATAGTAACAAACCAAAAAAGAGATATTTAACCCAGTGACTGTTTCATCCTTTGCATAGATGAGAAAAGTGACTATGTACTTATCTGCCTCCTGAGTGGCTAAATTTTTGCATTTCAATGTGTTTCTATCATGTACAGTCCTAATAAACTATGAGAGTTATGAATGATTATGAGAGGTACAAGTTACTTTCTCTCCTGACAATATACAATTCTTTCTATTTTATCCTCCATTTATATAAATTTTATACATGTCTTATCTTTACATACAAAGATGGGAAGAAATAAGCAAGCTGATACTTATTTTGTAAGTATCAGGTCACAAAATAAGTATAAGTAGATAATACATACTGAGCTCCTTCTGTATGCTAGGCACTTAGTACCTCATAATATCTACCCATTTAATCCTCAAAGCAACCCCATGAAATAGATACCTTTAAGACCTGCTAGTTTACAATTGTGGAAACCTGAAGACACAAAGCTTAAGCAACTTTCCCAAAATTGTATTAATAGCCACTAATGTGGAGGAGTGATTAGCATCTAAGCCAAATGACTTCAAGTCCACATTCTTAGCTGAAACAGAAATCTATCTTTATTAAACATGCGACATGGAGCTAAGTTTCTTCATCTATATTCTGTAAATTGGTCATTATAATAAACATTATAAGATTCTTAGTTCCCAAAAACTAACAAAAAAGGAAACAAAAGACAGCCTGTGATGTAAAATGTAAATGTGCCAAGTAGTTTAAAACTACGGACTTTACAGCATTTAGTCAAGCTTACGATAATTCCAAACTACTCATGAACAAATTTCTGAAGGATATAAAGGTGAATTAGAGACTGCTGTTGCCATTGTTGCATTGTTGTTGCCTCAAAGGAACCCACATTCTAGAAGGTCTGGTATGACTTATAGTAAATCTCCATATAGCCTATGAAATATTGTTAATAACATTTTCAACCCTTCTGTCCCCACAAAAACAGCCTCATTAGTTTTATGCATATGTATATATATATATATATGGAGAGAGAGAGAGAGATTTCCTATTTTATAACTGGTTTTACAATGTAAATTTGAAATTTTTGATTTTTCCTGGCTCATTTTCTCATTTCTTTATACTGCTATGCACTTATTTGTTGTCTATTGTTTTTGTTAATCTTCTCTAGAACCTGGCATTTATTTATTTGTTTGGGGGAAGTAGTTTAAAACCATGGGCTTTCAAGCATTTAGTCAAGCTTATAATTAAATTTCTATGGCAAATTCTAATGTGAAACAAAGGCCTCAAAGATATCTGTTCCAGACCTGCAAGACACATCACAAAGTTGTCCTTGTTACTAGTGTAGCCTTTACTTCATTGCTATTTTGGAAACTTAAAATCCATCTATTCCTTTGTACTTAAGTTATTTTATTAATATTTTTGATGCATTATTCCTATTGAATAGGGGTCATCTTCAATATTCCAGCACCCAATCCTAAGAATAGTGATTCTGATTTGTAATTACTACCTGGTAACTGGGACCTGACTGCTTGCTGAAAGAATTTGTCTATGCTGACACCCTGCTAACTGACCATACTTTGTGAATAGACTCCAGTCTGCTTCTTAGTGACTGACATCCTTTGACTAGCTCAGTTGAACTTAGTTAAACAAAAATTTATTGAGTGTAAAATGATTTAATATCCAGTCTCTGGAGTCAAATCTTGGCTCCATCATTTACTAGCTGTGTGGCTGTGAGGCAGTAAGCAACCTTTGTGATTCCAGTTTACTTGCCTCTAAATAAAATAACAAAAACAAACCAATGAAAACAAAAGCAACACAAATATTTGGCCTATTTTATGCATATAAACTTAAGAAAAAAATAAGAGAATCAGTACCCGAAATGACAAAATCAACAACTGTGTCACAATCCATGAGAATATAGAGGGAAAAAAAGCAATATATTTATGCATATTGCCTTCTTTTCATATCTATCCAAGATTTTATATTGGAAGTGTCATGTCTGGCATGATACAGGATCTAGTAAGACTGAAATTAGACAGAAGTAGAAGGAAGAACTGAGTGAATGCAGAAATCTAAGAGACATAGTTGTAGGGAGAAAGCATGGTCATATGTGGTTTGATCAGGAGACATGTCAAAAAAGGAAGGAGCCAGCATGAGAAACTAAGTTGAGTTACCTAGGAAAGCAGGTGAGATGACTGGAGACTGCACCTGGGACAAGCTATGAGTAGAGACATTTAATTATGCAGGTTGACTTCTCTTCCCTCAAGTCACTTTTAATGAGCTGAGAGTCTGAGGTGGCTGAGATTCCTTTGACAGCAGCGTCGTTTGGTTCACGTTCTGCCCAGCGTCTAACAGGAGAAGCAAGGTCTCTAGAATCCTGTGTCCACTGTAGTGTCAGAAAGTCACAAAATCATAGAAAATTCTCTCATTTTCTTTTTACATTAGAAGACCAGTTTCTATGCTGTCGTACTTTTCTTTCTGAAAGTTTCAAATATTTCAAGGATTCTATTGTGCAACATGGATAAAGGGGAAAACATTCTTGGTGTACCACCTTTTTGTTGAGATATATACTGTCATCAAACAAAGTTTTATACCCACATGGGTCACACATGAGAAGCAAGGTAAATTTCTAATTTTGTTCTGGATAAAATTGAGAAATTGCTGGAACATCAGTTGAGATCATGATTTTGCACATATGCTGCAGTGGCTTTGATTCCAGCTTATAGAATTTTATTTAACCTGGGAAGATAAAACATTCTATTCTTTCTCAGATGAACAGGATATCAATTTTAAATGGTGGGCTCATGGTCATATCTTCTTTTCCTAACATATAGGAGATGTTAGAATGTTGGTGTGGCACTCACACATGACACATGGGGGCTGGACTAGGGTGGGGCAATGGGAGTATAAGTAAGAGTTTCCTAAAGTTCTTATCAAGTATAATCAGAAGTAAATGCAAAATAAACCAGCTTTTATGTATAGTTCTCACTATTCCTGAAGGCTATTCTGGATTATATCATTCAGCAAGCTTCCTTCAGGGCCATAGCTGCATCAAAAAATCAAGGAAAATTTCAGTTCGGTGGCAGGATTGCTGTACATATTAGAAGTGATTAGCTGCATTCATGAATCCATAATCACACCTGCAAATGAGGAATGAATCTATAGAAATAGGAAGAATTTTCAGACCCATGAATATGCATGCAGTGTGTGTTGCCAGAAATATCATAATAAAAATAGTTTGTAAGTATCCAGGATCCAGCAATACTGCTGTTATTTTCCAGATGTCAGAACTCAGCCATTTTGACTAAAACAGATAAACCTGAAGTTCAGTATTGAGAAGTCACCATGCATGGTCTAATTTCTGAAAAGCCAGTTTTAGGTGTGTAGAGACACATAACTACTCTGAGAATTGGCTTCAGTTGTACCAAGAAAGCTCAATACCCTCTTACCCTCTCTATATATCCTCTCTCCCAAAATAATACTTATGTGTTGGCTAATGCCTGGACTTTTATTTATTAAAACTTTACTTTTATTAAGGCTATGTTTATAATTTTTAAATGATAGAAAATACCCCATGCCCACAAATTTAAAACAAACCATGCCATCAGTCTTTTAGTCTTAAAAATATAAATTACAGATTCTCTCTTAAGTGACGTTTTTAATAGAAAATATTAGAGATAGCATGAGGTTTGGGAACTTGGGTTAAATATATGTTTGTAATATTGTGATTAAGTCCAGATGAATATATTATATACACCTGAAGACACACAGTACTTTCTGATTCTCTAACCCATTTATAAGATTGCCTTTACACTTGCATTACTTTCTGAATAATGGCAACTGAGAATTTTGGATGTATACAAATAAGGCTTATTCAGAAACAAATACCACCCACACTTAACTCATTGGGAAGTTAATTTTCTTTTATCCTAATTACATTGGTTTCTTATCTCTAGATTTAAAACTTAAATTACCAACTTCTTTGTGAATCATATATTGATGTCATAAATACTCATTAGTGTTACAAACCTCTTGGGGGAAAGCAATGGTGAAGCCTTAGAAATATGTAGTTTTATGGAACACTGATTAACCCTATAAATATGTGCCAAAGAGGAGATTTTTTGGGAAATGCCTGTTTCATTTAAATCCTTACTTTGTATTCTAATAGATCACCTTGCTGTCTGGAGAAGACAAACTAATTAAAATAATAAGAGCTATTTCTTTCCTTTAACCAGTTATGTGTCTCTTTTGAAAAATAGATTGTCTATGGGTAAACCTTCACTTTATTTTACCTAATTTAATTAGGATATGAATTGAGTGATGATGCAATATGATCATAACAATGCAAATATTGAGATATTTATTGAGTCTTAGAATCAGAATATCATAGAATATAGGAAGAAGGAAATTTAAATGAATATCCAAAAAATATTTTTAAGGACTATTCTGAGCCAGTTACTGTTCAATGATAAAGATAAGGAAAGCTCTGCCCTTTTAGATTCCACAATATAGAAAATGAAACCGACTAATAACCAGGTAGCACACAATATTATATGGTGCCTGATATAGTCTGAATCTGTGTCCATGCCCCAATCTCATGTTTAATTGTAATCCCCACTGTTGGAAATGGGGACTAGTGGGAGGTGACAGGATCATGGGGCAGTTTCTTATGGCTTAACAGCATCCCCCTAGTGTTGCTCTTGTGATAAAGTTATCATGAGATATGGTTGTTTAAAAGTGTGTAACACCTGCCTACCTCTCGGTCCTGCCCCTGCCATGTAAGATGCCTATTTGTGCTTCACCTTCTGCCATGAGTAAAAGTTCCCTAAGGTCTCCCCAGAAGCAGATGCTGCCAAGCTTCCTGTAAAGCCTGTGGAACCATGAGGCAATTACCTCTTTTCTTGATGAATTATCCAGTCACAGTGATTTTTTTTTTAGATTTTTTTAAATTGCATTTTAGGTTTTGGGGTACATGTGAAGAACATGTAAGATTGTTGCATAGGTACACACATGGCAGTGTGATATGCTGCCTTCCTCCCCATCACCTATATCTGGCATTTCTCCCCATGCTATCGCTCCCCAACTCCTAACCCCATGCTGTCCCTCCGCTATTTCCCCACGACAGACTCCAGTGTGTGATGCTCCCCTCCCTGTGTCCATGTGTTCTCATTGTTCAACATCCACCTATGAGTGAGAACATGCAGTGTTTTATTTTCTGTTCTTGTGTCAGTTTGCTGAGAATGATGGTTTCCAGGTTCATCCGTGTCCCTACAAAGGACACGAACTCATCGTTTTTTATGGCTGCATAGTATTCCATGGTGTATTTGTGCCACATTTTCCCTGTCCAGTCTATCATCGATGGGCATTTGGGTTGGTTCCAGGCCTTTGCTATTGTAAACAGTGCTGCAATGAACATTTGTGTGCATGTGTCCTTATAGTAGAAAGATTTATAATACTTTGGATATGTACCCAGTAATGGGATTGCTGGGTCAAATGGAATTTCTATTTCTAGGCCCTTGAGTAATTGCCACACTGTCTTCCACAATGGTTGAACTAATTTACACTTCCACCAACAGTGTAAAAGCGTTCCTCTTTTTCCATGTCCTCTCCAGCATCTGTTGTCTCCAGATTTTTTAATGGTCATCATTTTAACTGGCATGAGATGATGGTATCTCAATGTAGTTTTGATTTGCATTTCTCTAATGACCAGTGACTATTAGCATTTTTTCATGCTTCAGTCATAACAATTTCTTTATAGCAGTATGAGAATGGACTAATATAGGAAATTGGTACCAAAGAGTGAGACATTTCTATAAAACCTGAAAATGTGGTAGCAGCTTTGGAATTGGCTAATGGGCAGAGGTTGGAAGAGTGTGGAGGGGTCAGAGGAAGACAGAAAGATAAGGGAAAACTTGGAACTTCCTAGAGACATTGAATGGTTGTGACCAAAATGATGATAGTTATATGGATGGTGAAGTTCTATCTGAGAAGATCAAAGATGGAGATGAGGAACTCAGTGGAAACTGGAATATGGGTAACTTTTGCTATGCTTTAGCAAAGAGCCTGGCTGTATGATAGCCCTGCTTTAGGGATTTGTGGAAATTTGAACTTAAAAGTGATGAATTAGGGTATCTGACAAAAGAAATATCTAAGTAGCAAAGAATTCAGTATGTGACCTGACTGCTTCTAACAGCCTAATCATATGCATAAGCAAAGAAATGACCAAAAACTCAAACAGGAAGCAGAGTGTAAAACTTTGAAAAAATTTATAGCCTTGCCATGTGGTATAGAAGAAAAAAAAAAAAAAAAAAAAAAAAACATTTTCAGCAGAAGAATTCAAGCAGGCTACAGAAATCTGAATAACTAAAATGAGCCAAATGTTAATAGCCAAGACAATGAGGAAGCCTCAAAGGCATTTTAGAGATGTCGCTGATAGTCCTTCCCATCTCAGACCCAGAGGCATAGCAGAGAAGAATGGTTTCATGGGCTGGAATCAAGAGTCAGCTGCTCTGCATAGCCTTAGGATATTGCTCCCCACATCCAATTTGCTCCAGCTCCAGCCATAGCTCAGTGGAGCTCAGATAGAGCTCAGGCCACTGCTTCAAATAGTGTAAGCCATAAGGTTTGGCAAATTCCATATGGTGTTAAGCCCATGGGCACACAGAATGAAGGAGTTAAGGCTTAAGAACCTCCACCTATAATTCAGACAATGCATGAAAAAGCCTAGATGTCCAGGCAAAGGCCTGGTGCAGGGACAGAGCCCTCCTAGAAAACCTCTACTGGGACAGTGCAGAGGGGGAATGTGAAGCTGGAGCCCCCACACAGATTCCCCACTGGGACACTGCCTAGTGGAGTTGTGAGAAGAGGGCCACCATCTTCCAGACACTAGAATGGTAGATCCACCAGCAGCTTGCACCCTGCCTCTCGAAAAATATAAGCACTCAAAGCCACCCTTTGAGAGTAACTGCAGGGGCTGAACCCAGGAAAGTCAAAGGGCAAAGCTGCCCTAGGCCTTGGCAGCCCACTCCTCACATCAGTCTGTCCTTAATGTGGGACATGGAGTCAAAGGTGATTATTTGGGATCTTTAGGATTTAATAAATATCCTGCTGGATTTTGGGACTTACATGGGGGTGGTAGCTCCTTTCTTTTGTTGGACTCTCCCATTTGGGATGGAGTATTTACCCAATACCTGTACTTCCATTGTACATTGGGAGTAACTTACTTACTTATTTTTGATTTTATAGGCTCATAGGTAGAAGGGACTTGCCTTGTCTCAGATGAGAATTTGAACTTTGGACTTTCGAGTTAATGCCAGAATGAGTATGACTTTGGGGATTATTGAGAAGGCATAATTGTATTTCAAAATATGAGAACATGAAATTTAGGAGTTGCCAGAGGCCAAATAATATGGTTTGGATCTGCATACCTGCCCAAATCTCATGTTCAATTGTAATCCTCAGTGTTGGAGGTGGAGACTGATGGGTGGTTATTGGATCAGGGTAGCAGTTTCTAATGGTTTAACGCCATCCTCCTAATGCTGTTCTTGTGATAGAGCTTTCACAAGATCTAGTTGTTTTAAAGTGTGTGGCATTTACCCCCACCTTGGTCCTACTCTTGCCATGTTAACACACCTGCTTGCACTTTGCCTTCCATCATCAATAAAACCTCCCTGGAGCCTCCTCAGAAGCAGATGCTGCCATGATTCATGATACAGTTTGGTTCTGTGTCCCCACTCAAATCTCATCTTGAATTGCATCTCCCATAATTCCCATTGTTGTGGGAGGGACCTAGTGGGAGATAATTGAATCATGGTAGTGGTTTCCCTTATACTGTTCTCATGGTAGTGAGTAAGTCTCACATGATCTGATAGTTTTATAAGGAGAAACTCTTTTCACTTGGCCCTCCCTTTCTCTTTGCCTGCCTCCATAAGTGGAAGACCCAAGTTGCTCCTTCTTGCCTTCTGCCATGATTGTGAGGCTTCCCAATCATGAGGAACTATAAGTCCAATAAAACCTTTCTTTCATAAATTGCCCAGTCTTGGGTATGTCTTTATCAGCAGCATGAAAATGGAGTAATACATTTCCTGTTCAACCTGTGGGACTGTGAGCCAATTAAACCTCTTTTCTTTATAAATTACCCAGTCTCAGGTATTTCTTTATAGCAGTATCAATGGACTAATACAATTCTTAATATCATAAGAAAAATTCAACAACTCACAGGATGCAGCAACTGTGGTGATATATACTGGGGACATGTAAATCAGTCTTGTGAGTAGAGAGTGGTAAGGGACAGTTTTCCAAAGAAAATTTTTTAAGCTGAGAGCTGTGGCATAAATAGAAAACATCAACAGAATATTCCGAGAATGTTAGAAGTAAATCATTGTGTGAAAAATGGTATTTCATTAGGGATACTCAAATGTACTCTTTACTGAGGAGAAGAGAAACAGAGCACAGTCTGAAGTAAAAAAAAAAAAAAAAAAAAGAAAAAAAAAAGGACCATATAATGCAGATCTTTTTAAGGCATATACAAGGCTTTTTAAGGACATATACATGTTTAAACTAGCAGAAAACATTGTATAATTTTAAACAAAAGCTACTATGCTTCCTCAGGCACTCTGAGACCAAAGGTAAGATTTCTGTCAGTACTTAGCTTACCAGTCAATACTCAGTAGCAAATAGATGTTTTCTTTTGCTATCTCTCTGCTTCTATTTCTCTCTTTCCCCTTCCTTCCTCCATTCTCCATTCTCCCTTCATGTCTCTTGGGTTTTCTTTATAGCTCTTTCTGTCTCACATATTTATAAATGTTTCCTAATGGATAGGTTAAAAAAATGAGTACTAACATTTATTGATATACATTCAAAGTCGTGAAAGAAAAAAAAGTCAAGCAAGAATCTATTTTTTAAATGTTTTTTTCCTCCCTCTTAAGTCCATCAGACAAGAATCTTATATTCAGCATGACTGTATTTCAAAACTTAAGGTGAAATAAATAATTTCACAGATAAACAAAAACTGAAAGAACTTGTCGATAGCCTGTTCACTGTATAGAAGATAGTAAAAGGCATTCTACAGACTGTAAGCAAGTTACTCCTGACCATAATTTGAATCCATATATATGTATAAAAAAGCACTGATACAGGTGATTTTGTAATTATAATAAACAGAATATATGCCATCTTTAAATGATACCTCCAGCTTTGTTCTTTTTGCTTAGGGTTATTGTGGCTATTCAGGCTTGTTTTTGGTTCTATATGAATTTAAAAAAATTTGTTTTCTAATTGTGTGATGAACGTTATTGGTAGTCTGATAGGAATAGCAATGTATCTGTAAATTTCTTTGGGCCGTATGGCCATTTTAACAATATTGATTCATGAGCATGGAATATCTTTCTATTTGATTGTGTCATCTCTGATTTCTTTTGAGCAGTGTTTTTGTAATTCTTATTGTAGAGATCTTTCACCTTTTGGTTAGCTATATTCCTATTATCTTATTCTTTTTTTGTCTGTTGTGAATGGGATTGCGTCTTGATTTGGTTCTCAGTTTAAATATTATTGATGTATAAGAATGCTATTGTGTTTTATACATTGATTTTTTTTATCCTGCAACTTCACTGAAGTTGTTTATCAGCTCAAGAATTTTTTGGGCAGAGACAATGGGGTTTTCTAGGTATAGAATCAAATCATCTGCAAACAGGGATAGTTTGAATTTCTGTCTTCCTATCTGGATGATTTTTATTACTTTCTCTTCCCTGATTTCTCTTGGCAGGACTTCCAGTAGTAGGTTGAATAGGAGTAGTAAGAGAAGGCATACTTGCCTTGTTCTGGTTTTCAATAGAAATACTTCCAGCTTTAGCCAGTTTAGTATGATGTTGGCTGTGGTTTTGTCAAGGATGAACCTACAACCATGTGATCTTCATCAAAGCAAACAAAAATAAGCAATAGGGAAAGGATCCCTATGCAATAAATCATGCTGGGATAACTGGCTAGCCATATACAGAAGATTGAAACTGGACTCCTTCCTTATACCATATACAAAAATTAATTGAAAATGGATTAAAGACTTAAATATAAAACTGAAAAATATAAAAGAAAAAAACTCTGGAAAATAACTTAGGAAATACCACTCTGGATGTAAGACCTGGCAAATAATTCATGATGGAGATACCAGAAGCAATTAAAACAAAAATAAAAGTTGACAATTGGGACCTAATTAAACCAAAGAGCTTCTGCACAGCAAAAGAAATGATCAACCAAGTAAACAGACAGCTTGCAGGATAAGAGAAAATATTTGCAAACTATGCATTTGACAAAGGACAATATCCAGAATCTATAAGGAACTTAATCTAGCAAAAAATAACCTCATTAAAAAGTGGGCAAAGGACATGAACAAACACTTTTCAAAAGAAGACATATAGGTGGCCAACAAGCGCATGGAAATGCTCAACATCACTGATCATTACAGAAATGTAAATCAAAACTACAATGATATACCTTCTCACATAAGTCAGAATGGCTATTAAAATGTCAAAAAATAACATGCTTGTGAGGTTGTGGAGAAAGGGGAATGCTTTTTATACTGTTGGTAGGAGTGTAAATTAGTTTAACCATTGTGGAATGCAGTTTGGCGATTTCTCAGAGAACTCAAAGCAGAATTATCATTTGACCCAGCAATTCCCTTAATGTGTATATACCCAAAGGAATTTAAATCTTTCTACTGTAAAGACAGATGCACACCTTTGTTCATCACAGCACTATGTATTCATAATAACAAAGACATGGCATCAACCTAAATGCCTATCGATGATAGACTAGATAATGAAAATGTGGTACATATGCACCATGAAATACTATGCAGCCATATAAAGAACAAGCTCATGTCATTTGCAGCTAAATGGTTGGATACAGAAGCCATTATCCTAAGTGAACCAAAACAAGAACAGAAAACCAAATGCCACATGTTCTCACTGATAAGTGGGAGCTAAACATTGAGTACATACAAACACAAAGAAGGTAACAACACACCAGGGCCTACTTGATGGTGAAATGAGGAAGGAGGGTGAGTATCAAAAAACTATTCATCAGTTGCTATGCTTGCTACCTGGGTGGTAAAATAATCTGTACACCAAATCCCTGTGACATGCAATTTGCCTATAAAGCAAACTTGCAAATTGACCTCTGAACTTAAAAGTCAAAAGAAAAGCAAATTAGGCTGAATGAAAGAAGCCAGTTACAAAAGACCATATATTGTACATCGATATTTATAATGAGTGTCCAGAATAGGTAAATCTATACAGATTAATAGTAGATTACTGATCGGATGGTGCTAATGGAGTTTAAAACAATGGGGGAGTGATCACAAATGGATACATATTTCTATTTAAAATAATAAAATATTCTAAAATTGACTATGATAATAGTTTTACAAATATGAATATCATTAAATATCATTGAATTACATTATTTTAATTAATGGGTTTTATGTGAATTATATTTGAAAAAGCCATTAGCTAAAAATATAGCTTGCCATATTGATCAAACTATAAATGAAGCATATTATCATCTGAATAGATATAGAAAAAGCATTTGAGAGAATCCACCATCCATTTCTGGAAAAATATTTCAACAAATGAGTTAAAGTGATGATATGTTTTGGATCTATGTCCCCACTCACAATTCACCTGGATTTGTAGTAATTTTCACCTGTCAAGGGCAGGACCAGGTGGAGATAATTCAATCACAGTGGCAGTTTCCCCCATACTGTTCTTGTGATAGTGAGTTCTCATGTGATTTGATGGATTTAGAACGGGTGTTTACCCCTTTTGCTTGGCACTTCTTGCTGCCACCACGTGATGAGAATATGTTTGCTTCCCCTTCCACCATGATTCTAATTTTTCTGAAACCCCCAGCCATGCTGCACTGTGAGTCAATTAAACCTCTTTCCTTTATAAATTATCCAGTGTTGGGTATGCCTTTATTAGCAGCATGAGAATAGACTAATTCAAGCAGTAAACTTTTTCATTCTACAAATCTACAGCCAAATTTATACTTTATAGTGAAATAATGTGTGTTTTATTATAATGTCAGGAATAAGGAAAGACTTTCTGTTCTTGAAGTTTCTATTCAACATGGAGCCATGTGTTGTTCTAGCCAATATAGTAAGTCAAGAAAAATATATAGAAGTCATCTAACGGAAAATAAATAAAAGTAACTTCATTACAAACAACATAACAATATTTGTAAGGTATCTAGCAAAATGTACAAAAGTCTTCTACAACTAATAAGACTAATAAGTGAGTTTAGAAAGGTTGTTGGAAAAAATAAATTGTGTCTATATACTAACAGTGAACAGTCAGAATTTGAAATAAAAAATACCAATTCTAATCAAAATTCCAGCAGGTTTTGTTCCTGGAAACTGACAAATTCTAAAATGTACACAGACATTCAGCAAATTTTGGATAGGCAAACAGCTTTATAGAAAACGCTTTGGAAGGCCATTTGCAGTGGCTCACACCTGTAATCCAAGCACTTTGGGAGGCTCAGGAAGGTGGATTACCAGGTCAGGAGTTCAAGACCAGCCTGGCCAACATGGTTAAACCCTGTCTCTACTAAAAATACAAAAATTAGTGAGGCATGGTAGTGGGTGCCTGTAATCCCAGCTATTCAGGAGGCTGAGACAGGGAATTGCTTGAACCTGGAAGGCAGAGGTTGGCAGTGTACCGAGATCGCACCACCGCAATCCAACCTAGGTGACAGAGTGGGACTCCATTTAAAAAAAGGCAAAAAGGAAAGAAAAAAAAGTTCTTTAGAGAAGGATTAAATACACGCAATTTCAATAATTATTTTAAATTAATGACCACATCAAATGATGTTGAGGATGTGGAGGAACTGGAACTTTCATACACTGCTGTTGAGAATGAAAATAATACTACCACTTTAAAAAATGGAGCAGTTTCTCATAAAGTTAAATATACTGTCACCATAAAATCTAACTTTTTCATTCTGAAGTATTTACCCAAGATAATTGAAAGCATATGCCCATATGGAGGCCTGTACATCATAGCAATTTTATTTGTAATAGCCAAATTTGTGACAACTCAAATGGCCAAGAACAGAGAAATGGAAAAATTATAGTAAATTCATATGATGGACTATCACCCAGAAATAAATAAGAATAAAATATTATTATACACAATAGTATATATGAATCCCAAAATGTTTATGTTTTGTGAAAGTAGCACAACTGTATAATCCCATTCACATAAAATTTGAAAATATTAAAACTAATCTAGAATGCCATAAAATAAATCTATTGTTTTCATGCTGTGGTGTAGGGTGAATGGTGAGAGCAGGGATCTACCAGAGTTTTGGATTGTAAAGAGGCATAGAGAAGTTATTGGGTATGATATATATGTTTAGTACATATTGATTTTTAAGATGGTTTCACAGGTGTATGCATATGTCAGGCTTACCAAATTGTACACATTAAATATGTGCAGTTTGTTGTATATCAACTATACCTCAATAAAAATATTTTTAAAGTATTTGTTTTAAAACTTCCTTACCAGTAAAACAATGGAATCAAAATATTAACATGGTCAAATTTGTAGGTTTAAATATACACTGAATGATTTCTGAAGGAGTGGAGTGGCAAAAATGATTTACAATTTAAAGTGTTTTCCCTATAATTTAGGGAAGAAATCATGCTTAATTGATCTAGTGGTGATTTTAGATATTTAGAGATATGTGAGTGGTATATAGATATATTTAGGAGGGACTTTGTGATTAATGTGTGAGTAATGGATGTGAAGCAGTTAAGGATTCCTAGAATTCTCATTTGGGAAACTGAGTAGATGGTACTAAGCATTAAAAAAGTCATTTTAGTCAAATAAATGGAAAGAATTCTGTGACAAATTTAGAGAATCAATGTGAAGTTGTATAAGATTGTAGGACATACACATCAGTAGAAAGATTGAAACAGATGAGAAAAGCTAATCATAGATACTCATAGTCGAGATTGTTAATAGGATATCAAAGAGATGAGACGTAGGGTTCCTTCATTACAAGGCTTTTCTACAATTCATTTCAGCAGTCCCTTGTAGTGCTGGAGTGGGGTGTCAAGGAGTTGGCTGTCTGGTTTCTAGGTGCATATTCCTCATGTAATATACCTCTTATCAAGTATATGCATCTACTCTCCAGTATCTCTAGTAAATAATTATTATGCCTCTGCTTGAAACTACACTGTGACAGGAACAATTCTCTGGCAAGAGCTGTCTCAATCAGCCAGTAAATTATTGAAAGATTCTTTTTTTATGTTAAATTCAAAATTTACCCCCTTATTAATTCAATTAGTGTATTTTTAAGACCTACTATGTTGAAGTCCTACATAAAACACTATGATTAGAAAGAAAAGGAATTTTTAAATGTACCTGCCCTTTACTGATAGCCTACTGAATTCATAGCTTACTGAATTTCAAAGATTATTCTTTCTTCATCAGAGCGCAAAATTTGAGGTGCATATATTCCACATAACAGTTCTTCAGGCATTTTACAACAATGCTCAAATCCTTCCTAATTTTACTTAAGCTAAATCTCTTCACTTCCCCAAATTCTCTTCAAACACCATGTCTGGAGTTCAGTGTGGAAGTTATTGTGTGGGTATCCTTCATTTTATTCATACTGTCCTAAAAGTGTGTCACAAAATTATGATAACCAATTCAAATACAGTGTGCAAATATTAGTACAGTCTAACATGCTTTTAGATCATGTGGCAAGCAAAATCACAGTTGTCTCACATTGAGCTCCTAGAAAAATGAGTATGGAGATATGGAAAAACATCTAATTATGGTTTAGCGTTCTTCTAGTCAGCAGAATCACCTCTAATTTAAGCTGAAAGGAGATTATTTAGGGATATATAGATAAGTCGCTGAACCCTTGGGAGGACTAAAGTAACAAACAAACTTTAGATTGAGCTTCCTGAAATGACTGTCAGCCATACTGTAGCACAAGTCCTCCAAAGGACTACAGCAATTACCACAATCAGGAAGCACTAAGTCAGCAGGGGGCCGCAGAACTGCCACAGCTCCTAGTGACGTAAGTACATAATTTCTGCCATAGATCAGACACTGCTGAATTAGGAACTCCCACGCCAGCTGCCAGTTTCAGGATATGCTCTTACTGCCACAATCAGCATGAGAAAAGGGGATAGCCCATTGTGTATCTCTTTCCCTGTGTAATTCAGACAGAATCAACGTCATAAACAGGGACATATGTTTTCCAAAACCCAAATCACTGAAACACATCCTACAGCCAGTGAACCAGACAAGGCAGCTTGATAGATTTCACTCTGTAATGATGAGATTTAAACTCTCCAAAACAATCAATGTAGGAACAGAGTGACAAACAGATATGGGGTAAACTGATACCCATTATTATCTATCTCATAATTTTTCAACGTCAACATACATGTATTTACATATCCACATCTATCTATATCTATGAAATTCAGATACAAAAAAATGCATTCCCACCTATCTTGGTCTCAGGTAAATCCCATGACTCCTCTCTCGAGCCTTCCCCAAAGGGACCTATGGTCATGTACCAGAGTGACTGTACACTGAGCAAAAGGTGGTAATCAGAACTTCCAGGACTTATAGGATATTCATCTTAAATTCAGATTAATTTCCAGAGATCTGGAAAACCACTGTGTGTTCCACTGATCAGTTTGAGCCCCTAAGTCAACAGATCAATGGAACTGTGATTCAAGTCAGTCTTACTGTGGTTCAGTGTGCCACAGACCAATCCTTTATGGTTATGTTTACAGTTTTAGCATTTAGGGTGGTAATAACTGGCAGAAAACCACGTGGGGTTTCCCTGACCAGTGTGAGGATTTTATGTTATGAAGGGTCAAGTAGAAGTCTCTGAAACAGTCTTTGTCCCTCTTTCTACTTTGTAAGATGTCAGTAATGCACTCCTTGGAGGAAATAACAGATGTATGTACCGAAATTAGAGAATGAAAAATGCAGATGCAATGATCCATATCCTGTTTTTCTCTATATTTGACCCATGAATAAGCCAGATATATTATGAATAAGGACTGTTATCTTAAATGCAGTCTGATAGTAATGCCAGTCACAGCTCCAATTCTAGATATAATGTCTTTATAGTAGCAGATTAACAAGGCTGTTCGTGTCTATTATCCAGTTACTGACCCAGAAAAAAATACTTTTCTTCTCATCCTTATGAGAATAATTAGAAGAAATTTGCCAGAATGACAGGGAAAGGTGTCATGTCTTAATGCTACGTCAGGGATACCATTCTGTCATAACATATTCTAGAGAGATGCTGATCACCTGATTATCTTACAGAGCATCATGCTCACTCGTTACATAGGAAACAGTATGCTGATATCACCTAGTAAACAGGAAATAGTAAGAACTTGAGATGCAGTAGGATTCTGTACCATATTGATTTTTTAATAATCTATCATGTATGTAATGAAGTATTTAAGCATCTTTCAACACAATCTTATCATATAGCTTAAAGTTTAGCTGCGAACAGTATTATTTTAGTGATTCAATGGGGGTATGCTGTACCATTTACTCTATATCATGAAATACATTGCTGTACCTTGCAGCCCTGACACAAACAAAGAGACACAAGCTTGGTGTGCCTCACATTTTGAATAATAAACACATTTGAAAATGCTGCCCTGATTCATTTGCTGGTTTACCTATAAGGCTCAGCACTGAAAGCAAAAAGAGGAAAAAAAAAAAGCTTCAATTCTGAGCTAATGTTCATTTTGCCAGCCACTTCGGCTTTATGGCCTAGTAGATCCAATGGCATTGGAAGTATTGTGATAAACAGAGAAGTTGCATAGAACTTCTGGAGAGCCATCATGAAAGGGTAACAGCATAGATTTCTAAGGTTCTGAAATAAAGCCATGTCTTCTTCTACCAATACCTATTCTCTATTTGAAATGCAGCCCTGCCTTGTTATTGGGAGTTTGTAGAGTGAACACCTGTTCATAGGACACCACAACTATGCAACTTGTATTGTACATTATGAATTATTGTGTGTGATCTGATTCACTGAACCATAAAATTGGATGTGCATAGCAGCATTCCATTGTGAAATGAAAATGGTATATATTAGGCTTGGTCACATAGGTTCAGGAAGGCACAAATAAACTGTATGAACAGATGGCTCAGAGTCCCATGGTACTTGCTCCTGCTGCTTCACTGCCTCTCCCTCTGCTACTGATATGACCTCATGGGGAGTTTCCCATGATCACTTAATGAAGTAAGAAAAAAATTGAGGCTGCTTTACTGTTATATTTCCAAGATATACTGGTACTGGCTGGAAGTAGACTGCTAGTGCATATGTCTGTGCTCCATAAAAACCCTTGAAAACAGTGGCAAAGAAAAATCCTTTTAATAGTTCACTTCCTATGGAAGGAGGGATGGCCTGATTAATGCATCTACAGTGATTGATTAGAGGCAGCTAATGAATGGGCTTCTATCTAAGTTTCTGATCATATTTGGAAAAAAATAGAAGAATATTCTCCAAGGATTTCTTGGAAAAAGGAATACAGACATACCTTTTAGAATGCACACAGTATGAAGATATTTATATCCTATCTAAATTTCCACTAGGAGAAAGTCCGCTTTGATGCAGAGTATCAATAATCTGGTAGACAAGGTGAGCCATCCTGTAGATAACAGTGTATCTTTTCCCCTAGTCATATTGCTTTTTTTATTTTAATTTTTAATTTTTGTGGGTGCATAGTAGGTGTGTATTACAGGGTACATGAGCTGTTTTGATATAGGCATGCAATGTGAAATAAGTACATCATGGAGAATGGGCTATCCATCCCTTCAAGCAGTTGATTCTTTCAGTTACCAAGGATCCAATCGCACTCTAAGTTATTTTAAAATATACAGTCAGGTTATTATTGACTATAGTCAACCTGTTGTTCTATCAGATATTAGGTCTTACTCGTTCTTTTATTTTTTGGACCCAATAATCATCTCCACCTCCCCTCTACCCTACTACTATTCTTCCCAGCCTCTGTAACCATCTTTCTACTCTCTATGTCCATGAGTTCAATTGTGTTAATTTTTAGATCCCACAAATGAGTGAAAACATGTGATGTTCTTCTTTCTGTGCCTGCTTATTTCACTGAATATAATGATCTCCAGTTCCATCCCTGCTGTTGCAAATTACTGGATGTCATTCTTTTTATGGCTGTATAGTACTCCATTGTGTATATGTACCACATTTTCTTTATCCTTTCATCTGTTGATGGATATTTAGGTTGCTTCTATATCTTAGGTCCTGTAAACAGTGCTGCAACAAAGATAGGAATGCAGATATGTCTTCAATATACTGATTCCTTTCTTTTAGGTATAAACCCAGCCATGGATTGCTGGATAATGTGGTAGCTCAATTTTTAGTTTTATGAGGATGCACCAACTGTTCTCCATAGCAGTACTAATTTATATATCCAGCAACAGTATGCAAGCGTCCCCTTTTCTCTGTATCCTCACCAGCATTTGTTATTGCCTGTCTTTTGAATATAAGCCATTTTAACTAGGGTGAATGATATATAATTGTAGTTATTATTTGCATTTCACTGATGATCATTGATATTGACCATCTTTTTATATGCCCTTTTGCCATTTGTATGTCTTCTTTTGAGACATGTCTAATCAAATATTTTGCCCATTTTGATTAGATTATTAGATTTTTTTCCTATATAGTGGTTTGAACTCCTTTTGTATTCTGGTTATAAATCCCTTGTAAGATGGATAGTTTGCAAATATTTTCTCCCATTCTGTGGGTTGTCTCTTCACAATTGTTGATTGCATGCTTTGTTGTGTAGAAGCTTTTTAACTTCATGTAATCCAATTTGTCTATTTTTGCTTTGATTGCCCATGCTTCTGGGTTATTGCTAGATAAATTTTTGCCCAGACCAATGTCCTGGAGATTTTCTCCAAAGTTTTCTTGTAGTAGTTTCATAGTCTGAAGGCATAGAATTAAATCTTTAAGCCATTTTGATTTTATTTTTGTATATGGCAAAAAAATAGTTGTCTGATTTCATTCTTCTGCAAATGGATATCCAGTTTTCCTAGCACCATTTATTGAAAGGACTGTCTTTTTCCCAGTGTGTGTTCTTGACACCTTTGTCAAAAATGGGTTCTCTGTTGGTGTGTAGATTTGTTTCTGGGTCCTTTATTCTGTTCCATTGGTCTATGTGTTTGTTTTTATGCCAGTAACATGCTGTTTTTTTGTGTGTGTGTGTTCTCTGTAATATAATTTGAAGACAGGTAACGTCATTTCTCCAGTTTTGTTCTTTTTGCTTAGGGCAGTTTTGGCTATTCTGGGTCATTTGTGGTTCCATATCAATTTTAGAATTTGTTTTCTATTTCTGTTAAGAATGTCATTGGTATTTTGATAGGGATTGCATTGCATCAGTAGATTACTTTGGGTCATATGGACATTTTACAATATTGATTCTTCCAAACAATAAACATAGAATAATTTTTCATTTTTGTTGTCTTCTTCAACTTCATTTATTAGTGTTTCATAGTTCTCATTATAATGATCTTTCACTTATTTGGTTAATTTCTGGGTATTTAATTTTATGTGTGGTTATTGTAAGTGGAATTTTTTCATTTCATTTTTACATTGTTCATTGTTGGCATATAGAAATGCCACTGATTTTTGTATGTCGATTTTGTATCCTGCAACTTTACCGAATTCTTTTTATCAGTTCTAATAGTTTTCTTTTAGAGTATTTAGGTTTTTCAAAATATAAGATCATATCATCTGCCAAAAATTGATAATTTGACTTCTTCCTTTCCAATTTAGTTACCCTCTATATCTTCTCTTGTCTGATTGCTCTAGCTTGCACTTCCAGGAGAATATTGAATAACAGTGTTGACAGTGGGCATCCTTATCAAGTTACAGATATTAGAGGAAAGACTTTTAGTTTTTGCCCATTTAGTATGATGCTAACTGTAGGTCCGCCATATATGGCTTTTATTATCATTAGACATGTTCCTTCTATCCCTAGTTTTTTTGATGATTTGTATCATGAATTTTATCATGGGTGTTGAATTTGTCAGATGCATTTTCAGCATCAATTGAAATGACCATATATTTTCTGTCCTTTATTCTGTTAATATGATGTATCACATTTATTGATCTACATATGTTGAACCATGTCGCATCCCAGGAATAAGTCCTGCTTGGTTAAGATGAATGATCTTTCTACCAAATTGTTGGATTCAATTTGCTAATATGTTGCTGAGGATTTTTGCATCAATATTCATCAGGGATATAGCCTGTAGTTTTTTTTGTTTTGTTTTAATGTGTCCTGTTTGGTTTTGGTATCAGGGTAATACTGGTCTCATAGAATGAGAGAATGAGTTTGGAAGAATCCCCTCCTCTTCTATTTTTCAGAATATTTTTAGTAGGATTGACATTAATTCTTTAAATGTTTGGTAAAATTCAGCTGTGATGTCATTAGGCCTCTGGCTTTTCCTTACTGAAAGACATTTTATTATGGCTTTGATCTCATTACTTATTAGTACTCTGTTCAGGTTTTGGATTTCTTCCTGGTTCAATCTTGGTAGGTGTTATGTATCTAGGAATTTTTCCATTTCTTCCATATTTTCCAATTTGTTAGAATATATTTGCTCACAACAGACACTAATGATCCTTTGAATTTCTACAATATTAGCTGTAACGTCTCCTTTTCATTTCTGATTTTATTTGTATTCTGATTTTATACTCTGCATTTCTTAGTTACCCTGTCTGACTTTGTTTAACTTTTCAAAAATCCAATTTGTTTTATTGATCTTTTGTATGGCTTTCTTCATTTAAATTTCATTTACTTCTGCTCTGATCTTTATTATTTCTTTTCTTCTACTAATTTTGGGTTTGGTTTACTCTTTTCTAGTTCTTTAAGATGCATCATTAGATTGTTTATTTGAATATTTTGCTCATTTTTGAGGTAGGCATTTATAACTATAAACTTCCCTCTTATCACAGCTTTTGCTGTATCCACAGGTTTTGGTGTGTTGTGTTTCCATTACCATTTGTTTCAAAACTTTTTTTCATTTTTTTCTTAATTTCTTTATTGGCTTACTGGTCATCCAGCAGCATATTATTTAACTGACATGTATTTTTATAGTTTCCAAAATTCCTCTTGTTCTTAATTTCTAGTTTTATTCTACTGTGGTAGAGAAGGTGCTTGATATTATTTCAATTTTTGATTAAGACTTGTTTTGTGATCTAAAATATGTTCTATCCTTGAGAATTATCCATACTCTGAAGAAAAGAATGTGCATTCTGAAGCTTGTGGATAAAATGTTCTGTAAATATTTGTTAGATACATTTGGTCTATAGTGCGTATTAAGTCTAATATTTCTTTGCTGATTTACTGTCTGGAAGATCTCTCCAATGCTGAAAGTGAGGTGTTGATGTCTCCAGCCATTATTCTATTGGGCTTATTTCTCTCTTTAGCTCAAATAATATTTGCTTTATATTTCTGGGTACTCCAGTGTTAGGTGTATATTTAAAAGTGTTATATCCTCTTGCTAAATTGACCCCTTTATCATTATATAATGACTTTATTTGTCTCTCCTTATAGGTTTTGTCTTGAAATCTATTTTTGTCTGATATAAGTATCCTGCTTCTTTTTTCATTTCCATTGGCATGAAATATAATATTCTGTGTTTTTCTGTGTGCTTATTATTTTATTACCAGTGAGTTTTGTCTTTTCAGGTGATAATGTATTGCTCATTAATATCCTTTTACTTCTGATTGACATACTCCCTTTAGCATTTCTTGTAGGACAGGTCTTGGTATTAAAGGGTATTTCCACTGGGAAAAAGGCAGATGTTTTGGGGTGTGTGTGTGTGTGTGTGTGTGTGTGTTCCCTTCAGTATCTTCAATATGGCATGCCACTCTTTCCTGGACTGTAAGGTTTCCACTGAAAAGTCTGCTGCCAGATGTTTTAGAGCTCTGTTATATGTTGTTTCTTTTCTCCTACTGCTTTTAGGATCTCTTCTTTATCCTTGATCTTTGAGAGTCTGACTATTAAACACCTGAAGGTAGTCTTCTTTGGGTTAAATCTGCTTGATGTTCTAGAACCTTCTTTTACTTAGATACTGATATTTTTCTCTAGGTTTGGGAAGGTGTCTGCTATTATTCCTGTGAATAATATTTCTACCCCCATCTTTTTCTCTACCTCCTCTTATAGGAAAATGACTCTTAGATTTGCCTTTTTGAGGCTATTTTCTAGATCCTGTAGGCATGATTCATTGTTTTTATTCCTTTTTATTTTGTCTTCTCTGACTGTATATTTTCAAATAGCCTGTTTCAAGCTCACTAATTCTTTCTTCTGTTTGATCCATTCTGCTGTTAAAGGACTCTGATACATTCTTCAGGATGCCAATTGCATTTATCAGCTCTGGAATTTCTGCTTGATGTTTTTTAATCATTTCAATCTCTTTGTTAAGTTTATCTGATATAATTATGAGTTTATTCTCTGTCTTATCTTGAATTTCTTTGAGTTTCCTCAACACAGCTATTCTGAATTCTGTCTGAAAGGTCACATAACTGTTTCTGCAGGATTGGTCCCTGATTTCTTACTTAGTTCATTTGGTGAGGTTGTGTTTTCCTGGATGGTGTTGATGCTAGTAGATGCTCTTCAGGGACTGAGTACTGAAGAGTTAGATACTATGGTAGTCTTCACTGTCTGAGCTAATTTGTAGCTGACCCACTTGGGAAGGTTTTCCAGATATTTGAAAGAACTTGAGTGTTGTGATCAAAGCTGTAGCCTCTTTAGGGTCCACCACAAACCCAGTAACACTGTGATTCTTGCAGACTCAGAGACGTATCTGCCTTGATGGTCTTAAGATTCAGGAGAATTTTCTGGATTACCAGACAGAGGATCTTGTTCTCTTCCCTTATTTTCTCCCAGAGCCCCTCTCTCTTCTCAGTCACCTAAAGCTGGAGGTGAAGTGACACAATCACCCCTGTTGCCACAACTACTATGACTGTACTGGGTCACACCTGAAACCAGCACAGCACTAGGTCTCTCCCATGGCCTGCTGTAACCACTACCTGGCTACTTCCTATGTTTGCTCAAAGCCGTGGAGTTCTACAATGAACAGTTAGAAAAGCAATCCAAGCCTGTCTCCTTTCCTCCAGGGAAGTGAGGCCTCCCAGTCCTTGGTGGATTCAGAAGTGCTTTTTGGAGTCAGAGACTACAGTTAAAATCCTTAGATGTCTACCTGGTGTTCTATGATATTGCAGATTCGCTGGCACTCAAACCACATGACATAGTCCTTCCTACTCTTCCCTCTCCTTTTCAAAGGCAAAAGAGCCTCACTCAGTGGTTACCAGTCAAGATTCCCTTAGGCCCAAGGTCTCCTAAGTTAGCTTGTGGCAAATGCTGCCTGGCCTGGGACTCAGCCTTTAAGGCCGTGGGCTTCTGTTTGGCCCAGGGCAGGTGCAGAAATGTCATTTAAGAGTCATGTCTTGGAGTCAGATTCTCCAAGAGCTCGCTTGGCACTCTGTCCCTGTGGCTGTGCTGGTATCTAAGGTGCAAAACAAAGGTCCTTTTGCTTTTCCCTCTGATATTCTCAAGCTAAAGAAGTTCTCAGTCTCACGTGAAGACAGCAAGTCTCAGTGGCTCATGAAGGTTCTCCATATAGTACCTGAGTATTGCTGATTTTTACTCAGAGCCCAAGGGCTCTTTGGTTAGCAGGTGATAAATGCTGCCAAAACTAGGTTCTTTCTGACAAGGCAGCAGGTTAGGTTGCCTTCTGGCCCTGGGTGTTTCTAGAAATGTCATCTGAGAGCTAGGGCATGGAACAGGACCTCACAACTCTGTCTGGTCCCCTATCCTGCTGTGGCTGAGCTTGTATCCCAGATGCAAGACAAAAATCCTTTCTGCTCTTCCCTCTCCTCTCCCCAAGCATGAAGAAGGGGTCTCATTTGGACCACCTAGGGTTAGAGGAGGGTTGATGCCAGCACTCCCTTGGCTGCCCCAGCTGGTGTTTCAGTATGTCATGTGCCCCACAAGTCCACCGTCTCCTGGCCTAGTTCTGCAGTAGAACTCACCTAAGAGTTGCAGTCCTTACGACCTGGACCACCTTTCAAATTCACTCAGAGACACAGAGCACTTTAGCCCTCTGTGGTAAGGTTTGTAAACCCTCAAGTTTCAACACTGGATCAAAGATTCCCCTCTGCTGTGTCTGGCTTAAATGCTCCCTCTGTGGGCAGGCATCAGATGAGTTTGCTGCAGCTTTCCTTTCTACCCTCACAGGCCAGCACTGAGTTCAGTGCCTCACAACTGCTGTGTTCTGTCTCCTCCAGGGCCCAGAGATGCTCTCAACACCATACTACTGTTGCTGGGAGTGCATTGGAGATTCTGGACTTTTTTTTTTTTTAATCTCTTTATTACTTCTCTCAGTGATAAGAAGTTGAAACCAGGTATTATGAGTACTCACCTGAATTTTGGTTCTTAGGGAGGTGTTGTTGTTATTTTTTTCTGTGTAGATAGTTGATAACTTGGTGTCCTTGCTGGGGGTGGAGGATGATCAGTGGAGCCTTCTGTTCCAGTATCTTGCTCCACCTCCATATAGCTTTTTTAATGAGCCCATCAACAAAATGACCATGGCGGAGAGTGCATCCACAACATTGTAGACTTTCTCTTAGCAAAGCTAATCTGAATGCCTAATCTGCCAAAAGCAGAGGTTAATGAGTTTCCAATATTTCAATATTCTTTGGAGTCTAGGTAGCCACCTGGAAAGGATTGATTATTTTCAACCCTTTTTGTCACAGTTAGAGTTATATGTTGTATTTTTATAAGAACGTGAAGCACACCTATCAACACCAACATTCGTATAGTTAGATTATCTCTCACATGTTACTATTTCATCTCACATGCATCCTATCTGATTAGAGGACACAATACAGGAAAGACAGTTTGTCAAGAGACACATGCCAACGGTATTTAGTAGTCTTAACACATTCCCTGTGGCCCCAAATTAGTTGAGTCAATAGAATGATAGAATGGTCTGCTGAAAGGTCAGTTATAATGTCAGATTAGAAATAACTTAGCAGTTGGTAAATATGTTATTCTTTTCCTCATTTTAACTGGGAAAGTAGAGTTCATAAAGGTTGTTTCTTGATATAACTGTTAGGTCCCTAACTGCATATTAATTAGAATCTAACAATTTAAATTTATAATCTTTGGGCATTTAAAATATTTCCCCAAATTTTACCCAATCTACCTATTGAACTTTGTCTTCTGTGATTGCTTTCAAAAGATTCTGTGTTTTGTTCTCATTATAGTACTTAATTATTCTGCAAAAAAAATTTATTATATATCTGTTTTGCTTCAAACAGCCTGTAAGTTGCAAAGGATACAGAAATAAAGTATGTGGTTCTTACCTTCAAGGAACACACACTTTAGTGTGTAAACTGTTAGCCTGCATAAGTGTAAGCATACTATTCCTTGCTTCATTCAACAAATATTTCCCTAACTTTGGCGGGGTGAAGATATTGTCATAAGCTGCAGAGGTAAACCGTAATTTTATGAGCTAATATTAAGAGATAAACAGGAAACATGTAAGGTAGAATATGATAAATGACCAAGAATAACACAATGTGAAAATATGTAAATTTTATCAAGCTATGTCACGTTTCTACTTTCTGAGTATTTTGGATGAAATCTATCTTTTGTGTTAAGAAAGGGAGTTTGATATGTGTCCATTTGATGTGTCATGCCTATCAGTTATAAATGGCAAAACACGACCGTGAAGAAGACTAACGCACTATTTTTAAATTTTAACCTGTTGACATCTGTCAAATAACTTATCATTTAACCCAGTTTACATATAGAATGATTGCTTGTTTGCTCCTTATTCTTTTTTAATTAAAAAAAAAAACAGGAATAATGGTTGATGACTTTTTCTTTTTAAATGATAGTAAATGAAGAAACTTCAATAAAACTTTCAAGTCTTAATGCAACATAACCAGTTAAGCTATTCATATAACACAGCTGGATTTCTTTTTAAGTATTCTGAAATAGAATTTGATAGAAAAGATGTGGGAGAGAAAACGGAATTTCCATGATCCAGGGTGAAACTTTGTCCTAATTGTGGGAAAAATAATGAGCATATTTAGACTATTGAGTCATTGTGGGTGGAGTTGTGGAGGAGGAATTGCAAACTAATGATTTTGTATAAGCTCTAAATTGGAAGGACTATGTGTGAACATTTATTACTTATACTTTGAACATTAATACCGTTAGAATCAGAATGAAAAATGCAAACATAAAATGTGCATTAGGAAACATGTAGTATGCACAACACACAATAGTTAAAGCTTTCATCCTTTTGAAAAAACCTTACTATAGGCCTTGTACTTTTCTATGTGCTTATACATATGAATTCATATATTATGCACAACTTTGAAAGAAAGTTGCCATTATTATCTTTACTTAATAGAAGAAAAAATTAAAGCACAGAGAGATTAAATAACTGTTCCAAAATGTCAAAGCCAGATAATTTGTCCACAGAGCCAAGATCTTAGCACTAGTGCCATAGTACAAAAATACTTCAAGATGAATTTTAAATTTGATGACTGATTTCTCTCTCTCCTTATTTTTATTATTACTAAGATTGTAAGACCATAGCATCTATCTGATTTAATATAGGAAGTTGCTGAATGTTTTATTCTCTATAGTAACTAACCTATTCCACAGTTATATGAGATACCATTAAATATTTTATGCCTGTGCAAGTTTCCTGTAAAAAAACCATCTGAATCTTTTGGAATGCCACTAATAACAGAAGCAATTTTTATTTGAAAATTTTAAGATTTTTTTAAATAGGTGATAACATCTGACTTGACATTATCTTACTTATCTGTAATTAACCTCTGTAAAAGTAACCAATAATTTATAAGAATCTGTTTTCTGGACACTGTGCTAAATACTTTAGTGAATTATCTAGTTTGAGTCTCAAAGCCATTTCTTTATTATTTCACTTAATATATGTATTCATGCACAGCATGATTACACCAACATTAAGCTGTGGAGCCTCTACTTTGCCAAAGCAGTTATCTTCGTTCTGTTTCTATTCTTACTATTAGTCTTCTGCATTTCAGTGTTTTATTGAAACTTTCCTACTATCTTTATTTGTTTATCATTTGACTAGCCTAGATTTCTTTTTGTTTTCAGATCTCATACCTTTGAGTCTATTACATTTCTAGTACAATTTTCTTATCTATTGAGAATTTTTAGTTGGGTATCATCTTATTCATTTTGAATTTCTAGCACTTAGAACATAAGTATTTGTGAATTTAAATCATGGATGTCACAACATTGAAAAATAAAAAGTTAAATATATAGACAATTGAAGTGATTATCTTTTTAATCAGAACTATCTTCAAATTCTCTATTTTTGTAACACACCAATAACCAAAATCAAATATTAATCTTCTAGTTTTACTTTCTACTCAAATATTATCATTTGAATTTATATTTATATTTTCATTTACCAATGTTTTTATATATATTATTATATTCTATATAATTTTATATATGGCATATATATAATATGTAATTTTGCTTTTAGGACTCTAGTTTTTAGATCCTCTTTATTTCCAACACTAGCTTTATTTTGAATATATTTATCTTTATCATCCCAGATTCTCTTCCATTTAACTTATTTTGTATATTTATGTCAGATAAATCTCCACCAAGTATGAACATTTCAAACATTTACTCAAAATGCTTAAATAATTCTAATTCCTTTCCTGGGCTATGCCAGGAAAAAACCAGCAAGGTATTTGTAATGAAGAACAATTTTTTATATTTTACTTCAATAAGGAATTTTAGAGTCTTTCGGTAAATACTGTCGTGACAATTCCCAAATGGTGATAGTTATAAACATATTTTTACTAATTTTAACTACATTACCTAATAAGAAGAGATGTATATCAAAGATAATTAGATGTATGCTGCTAGACATCAAAGTCAAAGTCAACCTTTTAAAATAAACACTCATGATAAAAACTGGGCAACATAGTTTTATGAGCTGGTTTCATCATTATTAGTGTAAAACATATAAAGTTAAATATGTGGAGAACTGAAGTAATCTTTTCTTTCTAGAAAGAACTCTCCAACTTCTCTATTTTTGTTACTTATGCCAATACTGTTTTTGTATAACTATGGAAGTTATATTTAATAATTTATTATGACACCAGACACCTGGATTTGTTTATTTCACTTATACAGCATATATTTGATGTGAAAACATACCAATTAAAATAATCTCTACCAACTATTTTAATTTACCATTTAATAAAATAGAGTAGGAAGGAAAAAAATTGACTATCATACATGATAGAGCTTAAACTTAATAGAGTGAAGATAATATTTTTCTTAACTTGCTGAATGTGTGAAATAAAAAAATGATTTCATATGTGTCACTTTAACCAAGGTAATTTACATCTTGACTTATAGTATAATTTCTATTAATAATTAATTGGACACATGGTATTTGTTTTCTCAAAATGGAGATATGAAATTCTACAAAGCAGGAATATTCTCATTGTGGAGGCTTTCATGCAACATACAACAACTAATCTCATGCTTATATATGGGTTAAATTATGAAAGTTTATTTTTATGCTAGATATTGGATGTAATCCTGTTTTGCATGAAGGAAAGATATTATATTTTCCTAACTGGATGAACAGAACATGGCACATCTGAGAGAGTGATGAAGGAAGTAATTAAAAAAAAATACTGACATATTAACATAAAAGCTGTTGAATTTTGTAGAAGGCCTTCTCTGCATCTATTGAGATGATCATGTGGTTTTTGTCTTTGATTCTGTTTATGCAATGGATTACATTTATAGATTTTTGGGTATGTTGAACCACCTTGCATCCCAGGGATGAAGATTACTTGATTGTGGTGGATAAGCTTTTTGATGTGCTGTTGCAAATTTGCTTGGCCAGTATTTTATTGAAGATTTTTGCATCGATATTCATCATGGATATTGATCTGAAACTTTCTTTTCTTAGTTGTTTCTCTACCAGATTTTGGTATCAGGATGATGTTGGTCTTATAAAATGAGTTAGGCAGGATTCCCTCTTTTTGTATTGTTTGGAATAGTTTCGAAAGGAATGGTACCAGCTCCTCTTTGTACCTCTGGTAGAATTTGGCTGTGAACCTGTCTGGACCTGGACCTTTTTTAGTTGGTAGGCTACTAATTGCTGCCTCAACTTCATACCTTGTTACTGTTCTTTTCAGGGATTCAACTTCGTGGTTTAGTCTTTTGAGAGTGTAAGTGTCCAGGAATTTATCCATTTCTTCTAGATTTACTGGTTTATGGGCATAGAATTTTTTGTAGAAATCTATTATGATAGTTTGTATTTCTGTGGAATCTGTGGTGATATCCCCTCTATCATTTTTTGTTCCATCTATTTGATTCTTCTTTGTTTTCTTTTTTATTAGTCTGGATAGCAGTCTATCTGTTTTGTTGATATTTTCAAAAAACCAGCTCCTGGATTTACTGATTTTGTGAAAGTTTTTTTCTGACTCTGTCTCCTTCAGTTCTGCTGATCTTAGTTATTTCTTGTCTTCTGCTAGCTTTTGACTTTGTTTGATCTTACTCCTCTAGTTCTTTTAATTGTGATGATAGGGTGTCGATTTTAGATCTTTCAATAAACTAGGTTTTGATGGAATGTATCTCGAAATAATAAAAGCTATTTACAGCAAACCCACAGCCAATATCATACTGTGGATTTGATATTGGAAGAATTCTGTTTAAAAACTGGCAACAGACAAGGGTGTCCTCTCTCACCATTCCTATTCATAGTAGTACTAGAAGTTCTAGCCAGAGCAGTCAGGCAAGAAAACGAAATAAAGCATATTCAATTAGGAAAAGAGGAAGTCAAATTGTCTCTATTGCAGATGAGATGCTTGTATATTTAGAAGACCCCATCATCTCAGCCCCTAATCTCCTTAAAATGATAAGCAACTACAGCAAAGCCTCAAAATACAAAATCTATGTGCAAAAATCACAAGCATTCCTATACACCAGTAACAGACAGACAGCCAAATCATGAGCAAACTCCTATTCACAATGGCTACAAAGAGAATGAAACACCTGGGAATACAACTAAAAAGGATATGAAGGACATTTTAGAGGAGAGCTACAAACCACTGGTCAAGGAAGTAAAAGAGGGTACAAACAGATGGAAAAACATTCCATGCTGATGGTTAAGAATAATCAATATCATGAAAATGGCCATACTGCCCCAAGTAATTTATAGATTCAAAGCTATCCCCATCAAGCTACCATTGACCTTCTTCACAGAACTGAAAAAAACCACCTTATACTTCGGAACCAAAAATAGCCCACATAGCCAAGACAATTATAAGCAAAAAGAACAAAGTGAGAGGCATCATGCTACCTGACTTCAAACTATACTATAAAGCTACAGTAATCAAAACAGCATGGTACTGGTACCAAAACAGAGATATAGACCAATGGAACAGAACAGAGGCCTCGGAAGTAATGCCACACATCTACAACCATCTGATCTTTGACAAACCTGATAACAACAAGCAATGGGGAAAGGATTTCCTGTTTAATAAATGGTGTTGGGAAATCTGGCTAGCCATGTGCAGAAAGCTAAAACTGGACCCCTTCCTTACATCTTATACAACAATTAACTCCAGAGTGATTAAAAATTTAAACATAAGACCTAAAGCCATAAAAACCCTATAATAAAACCTAGGCAGTACCATTCAGGACATAGGCATAGGCAAAGACTTCATGACTAAAACACCAAAAGTAATGGCAACAAAAGCCAAAATAGACAAATGGGATCTAATTAACTTTAAGAGCTTCTGCACAGCAAAAGAAACTATCATTAGAGTGAACCAGCAACCAACAGAATGGTAAAAAAAAATTTGCAATCTACCCATCTGACAAAACACTAGTATCCAGAATCTACAAAGAACTAAAACAAATTTACAAGAAAAAAACAAACAACCCATCAAAAAGTGGGTGAAGTATATGAACAGACACTTTTCAAAATAAGACATTTATGTGGCCAACAAACATATGAAAAAATGCTCATTATTGCTGGTCATTAGAGAAATGCAAATCAAAGCCTCATTGAGATACACTCTCATACCAGTTAGAATGGTGATCATTAAGAAAAACCTGGAGACAACAGATGCTGGAGAGGATGTGTAGAAATAGGAAAACTTTTACATCGTTGGTGGGAGTTTAAATTAGTTCAACCACTGTGGAACACAGTGTGGTGATTCCTCAAGGATCTAGAACTACTAACCATTTGACCCATCAATCCCATTACTGGGTATATACCCAAAGGGTTATAAATTGTTCTATGATAAAGACACATGCACATGTATGTTCATTACAGCACTGTTTACAGTAGCAAAGACAAGGAGCCAACCCAAATGCCCATCAATCATAGACTGGATAAAGAAAATGTGGCACATTTATACCATGGAATAATATGCAGCCATAAAAAAGGATGAGTTCATGTCCTTTGCAGGGACATGAATGAATCTGGAAACCATCATTCTCAGCAAACTGACACAAGAACAGAAAACCAAACACCACATTTTCTCACTCATAAGTGGGTATTGAACAATGAGAACACATGGACACAGGGAGGGGAACATCACACACTGAGGTCTGTTGGGAGATTGGGGACTAGGGGAGGGATATCAGGGGTTGTGGGGATTGTGGAAGGATAACATTAGGAGAAATACCTAATGTAGATGACAGGGGGATGGATGCAACAAACCACCATGGCATGTGTATACCTATGTAACAATCCTGCAAAATCTGCACATGTACCCCAGAAATTAAAGTATAATAAAAAAGTGATATATTTATGTATCATAAGGATAGATAAAACAGATTGAAGAAAAACTTCGTAGACCATTAATAATTCTTGGTTTATTGTTAAAATAGTAGATTATGCTTTAAGTATTAAATATCTGTAAGTAAATAGTAAAAGAAGAAGTCTATAATCAGAAAATGAAAACTAAACAAAACATTTATGTGATACTGATTATAGTAATGCTTGTTAAAAGATAGTCATAAGAGGAGTCGTAGGGATTAATACAACAGTGTGTTTTGGCAAGGGATTTCTTTGCATTTTTGTTCTGTTACTTTTCAGGCAGTTAATCATATGCAAAACATGTTCACCAAGGGCAGTATTGGAATAAGGCTATGGGATGTGTTAAGAAAACATCTAAAAATGAACTTCATTCACCTGTAGATTACGAATGCAGTCTTTTATTTAGAAATAAATAATGAACACTCTTTAATGGTCTCTTGTTATATGATCTAAATAATCTTAGTAAGCTTTGCCTATTTGTAAGTTTGTAAAATGTTAAAATAAAAATAACAGAAAGCTACATTCTCTAATCATTTTCTTGTATCCTTGAGTTTTTATAACATATGTTTAATTTAAATTTTTAATCATTTTATAATAGAAATATTTCCTAACTCCTAGTTTGATATTTACAGCCTTGTTTTATTAGATTGGGGAGTATCCCTCTAGATTAAATAACGTGCATGGTTTGTTTTATTGGGATGATACTTTATTCCCACATTGTACTAAGTCATATTGATTAACTGGATATTCTTCCAGCTGGGGCATTAGCCATTGTTTCCTGATGAGCAGTATAAACTGCCAATGTTCTATTCATTGTTAAAAATGTTCCAGTCCTTTGATGAAAATATAATATGATTTACTCACTGTGCACATCTGGCTAAGAGGTTTGCATATTTCTTTGGGCCTCAAACTCACTCATCATTGCTATGTTGGTTTGTGTAATAACTTATTTTCTCATAGAGGGTTTTATGTTCTGAAGTAAGATACATTTAAAGAGTTACAGTAAGTTTTAGGGGCTAAATAATTGATAGTGCAGTAATATGTGAATTAAGCATTGTTATTCTGAGAGAACTTATACAATTTAGTAGAAAATGAGGACTTCTGGGTTATATACATATGTTTTTTTCAAAGGTATGAAAATATGAGGGTTGTCTGAAGGGCTGTAAGAATGGAACCATGTCACTTAGAAAAATTTTGAGGGCTGGTGTCAATTCAGTCCTTTATTATCAAATCTTGTCTTTGTTCTTTTAGCAAAGATTCACATTACTAACACCTATTAGGGTTTTTACTTTCTTTTCATATACTCTAAAATTTTATCTTTGAGGGAAAAAAGGAGCCTTGTTACCACATATTTGACCCTCTAGGAAAAATATATAATATGTCACACTTTTGCCTTTAGTGTTTTCTATGACTTGCACCATATTTAGTTCCCATAATGCTTGATTATAGCAAATTCAAGACATTTTCATATTCAAAGTAGATGAATAATTCTTAATAATCTCCAAAGTGCTTGCATAGTCACAAATGCTAATGTTCTTTTGATAAGGGTACCATTTTGATAGACTTATTGATACAAAAAAAAAACGACAGAGAAGCTAAAAAAATATCAAATTTTGCTTTTTCTTTTAGATGCAAATCAATGTTTTAAAACTTCTCCTGCTTTTATAAGAGCTATTAATACACAACAATTTTTTTTTCAAAGCAGTTGTCTTAATTTTGATTGAAAACTTTGAGAATTTTGAATATAATAGGAGAAGCAATTATGCATACGGAAAATAAGACTGTATTAGTCCATTTTCATGCTGCTGTTAAAGACATACCTGAGACTGGGCAATTTACAAACTAAAGAGGTTTATTGGACTTACAGTTCTACATGGCGGGGGAGGCCTTGCAATAATGATTGAAAGAAGGAAAAGCAAGTCACATATTACGTGAATGACAGTAGGCAAAGAGAGAGATTGTGCAGGGAACCATCAGATCTCATAAGACCCATTCAGTATCATGAGGAGAGCACGGGAAAGACGCAACCCCATGATTCAATCATCTCCCACCAGGTACCTCCAACAACTTACAATATGAGATTTGGGTGGGAACACAGAGCCAAATCATACAGAGACCAAAATTCAAGAATTAGTGTTAAAAGTATGTCATATTCTTATTCTGCATGCAAGAAAGAATGATGGTGACAGGAGCAGAATTTGGATGCCTGTTATACCTCAGATCTTTTTTTAAGGCGGAGTCTCACTCTGTTACCCAGGCTGGAGTGCAGTGGCGCAATCTCAACTCACTGAAATCTCTGCCTCATGGGTTCAAGGGATACTTCTGCCTCAGCCTTCTGAGTAGCTGGGATTACAGGCAGCCACCACTACATGCAGATGATTTTTATATTTTTAGTAGAGACACAGCCAGGCTGGTCTCAAACTCTTAACCTCAAGTGATCAACACACGTCAGCTTCCCAAAGTGCTAGAATTTTAGGCATGAGACACTGCACCCAGCCAACACCTCAGATTCTTTGATAGCACATTATTAAGTGTGTGGAAATATTCCCAAAACAATTCAGTAAAATAAAAAAAAACTTTTTAAAACACTAAGTATTGAAGCTTTGATTATGATGCTTCAATATTTTGAAATATTTTGTAACATTGACTATGATTGGGTCATTGTTTAGGAAACTGTGAAATATATATCAAATGTGCTAATACTATAATGGGTTTCAAATATTTTTCTAAAATATAACAAAAAAGTTTTATTCAATGTGTTGAAAATTTAGAATGTCTCTAACTGTGAGAGTAGGAGGGGGATTCAAGATGGCTGATTAGAGGTACCTGGCACTTGCCTCCTCCACCAAAAAGGAACAAAACAGCAAATAGATAATCACACGTTGAATAGAATATCTAAGAGAAAACACAGGAGTTCAGCAGGGAAGTGGCAAAGTACCTCTAAGGCACAGAAGGGGTGGAAGTGAAGCAATTGGCCCAGCTGGAATTGGTCAGAGACGGAAGAAACGCCCTAGTATGGGAAAAAGGTAAGTGAGAGGTCACCAGTGTTCCACATTCCTACTGAGAAGTGCTGCCATCTTAGCCATGGGAGAGCTCTTTGGCTCTCATGGGCCCCGAAACTAGTATTGGGAGCTGCCCAGAGTTCACATGATGGCACTGGTCCAGAAAGAGGGTCTGCACTAGGTCTCAAACACCAACTGAGACCAAAAACAGCTGCAGCATTAGATATTTTGATAGCACAGCTCCCACTGAACTACATCCTGCTCTTGGGCCCAACAGCCTCTGCATCTCCACATCCCTGAAGACCCACTAACATCCCCTTATGTCCGCCTAGAAGGCTGCAACATTATGACAACAGCTGGACTTAGCAGTGCTGCCAGGTCCCCAGCATTGTAATCTATGTAGTGTCCTACACCCCAGGGAATGGTTAATGAAGTGAACTGGGGAGGTTGTCCCTGAGACAAAGGGAACTGAAGCATATTGTCTTCAGAGCCTGAGAGCCACCTTCCTGGAGTCACTGGCACTGACAGCTACCCTCCTAACAGGTGGACCACTGTATACCAGCACAGTCCTTCAAAACGCCTTGTGACTAGTTTACCCAGGTACCCTACTAGGCCTAAAGGCATGTCTTCCCTGCCCACTGCTACTACTGCCAACATGCCATCTACAGGCCTGGGGATCAATCCACCCACTTGCTACAGTTGGTGCTCACATACACCATCAGGTGGCCTGTCACCCCCTCCAGAAGTGCCTGCACATGTAGTCCAGGGGGTAGGGGATCCACTTACTCTACCCACCACAACCTATGCCCATGTGCTCCATCAGGGGCCTGTGGACAGGCCTGCCTTACTCAGTACCCCTCTCTCCAGGGCCTGTGCACAAGGTCTGAGAATCTGGTGACTGACTCGTCCTGGTTGTTTTGTGGACGCATGCAAGCAAACCCATTCATCACCAGTGGCCAATTGCACCATATAGGAATCTGAGGAAACATACACCCCACTTGGCACTGCCCCTACCAGTCTTTGTACATGTCATCTGTTAGCCTGGGAATTTACTCACCTTGCCTGCTGCTACTGGTTATGACACACACCTTCTACTTCTTTAGGTCCTGATGATGGGACTTCCCTGTGTGATGTTGCCTGTGTACATTACCAGGGGCCTGAGGATTGACTAGAGCTGTCTGTTTAGGCCTGCACCCATGAACCGTTAAAGAGCCTGATGAGACTGGGCATGGTGGCTCATGCCTGTAATCCCAGCACTTTGGGAGGCCAAGGCAGGTGTATCACCTAAGTTCAGGAGTTTTAGACCAGCCTGGCCAACATGGTGAAACCTTGTCTCTACTAAAAATACAAAAATTAGCTTGGTATGGTGGTGGGCACCTGTAATCCCAGCTACCCAGGAGGCCGAGGCAGAAGAATAACTTGAACCCAAGAGGCAGAGGTTGCAGTGAGCTGATATCATGCCACTGCACTGCAGTCTGGGTGACAGCGTGAGACTCCATCTCAAAAACAAAAAAAAAAACTGCCTGGTGACAGCTCTGCCCTGCTTAGTCCCACTCTGCTAGTGCCCACATTCATCTTCCAGGGACCTAGGGAATGATCTACATCAGCCACCACTCCTAGCACTCATGCATGCCTTCCAGGGACCTAAGAATAGGCTTGCCCAGCATGCTACAGCCACCACAGCCAGCACCCACCCATACATACCCACACTGCCTGGGGTCCTGGGGACTAGGCTGTACAGCTTGCAGTTATTACCACTGGTGCCCATGCATGTCACCTGGAAGCCCAAGGGTTGGCTCACCACTGCTACTGTTGTCACTGATATGACATACTCCATCCAGAGCCTGAGGATCTGCTCACCTAGCTGGCTCCCTACAGCCAGTGCCAGCACCTGAGCAAGCTGTCTGGAGGCCCAAGGATTAACCTGCCTGGACCTGTTACCAATGGTTTGTTTGTATGATGCCCAGGGTCCCAAGAGCCAGCACACTCAGTCCACTGCCGCCACTACTGCAACCTGAGGATTGGCCCACCTGGCATCCCCATCTCCAGCAAAGGCTTGCCACAACCTCCACTAACAACCACATCCTAAGCCACTGAAGAATTCACAGACACCACTAACATTGATTACAGCTGAAGAAATTGTAACACTGCTACACTACACTGTATGCATATGCATATGACATTACTTCATTCACTGAGAATCAAAGCCAAACCACCCTACCAAAACAATACTAGAGATGATGTCTTATCCTTTGAAAACCAGTCCATAAAATTGGAAGAAATGACTATGAAACCAGATGTGCTGATATCTCAAAAACACAACAAACATTAAAAAAGCAAGGAAACATGACACCTCTAGAAGAACAAAATAATTATTCAGCAACAGATTTCAATGGAAAGTAAATCTATGAAATACCTGAAATGGAATCCAAATTAGTAATATTAAAGAAGATCAGCGAATTCAAGATCAAGAGAACACAGAAAAAAATAAAAGAAATGAGAAGAGCAATTCATGATCTGAGTAATAAATTCACTAGCAAAATGGATATTCTAAAAGAGAATGAAACAGAAATCCTGGAAATGAAAAATTCACTGAGTGAAATAAAAAAAAAATACAATCAAGGGCTTCAACCATCGACTAGATAAGCAGAAGGAAAAAAATTTGAACTTAAAGACAGGTCTTTTGAAATAACTCTGTCAGATAAAATCAACCAGTCAACAAACAAACAAAGCTAAACAAGAAAGAACAGAGCCTGTGTGACATATGGGACACCATAAGGTGACCAAGTATTTGAATTTGGGGTATTAGAGAAGGAAAAGAGATGGGCAAAGGCACAGAAAATCAATCAAACAAAATACTAACTGAAAACTCCTTCAATCTTGGAGCAAATACAGAAATCTAGACACAAGAATCTCACAGAACACCAAATAAATTCACCCCAAAAAGGTCTTCTTCAAGGTATATTATAATCAAATTGTCAAAAGTCAAAGACAAAGAAAGAATTCCAATAAGAGCAAGATAAAAGTGTCAGGTCACATGCAAGGGAAAGCTCCATCAGACTAACAGCAGATTTCTCAACAGAAAGTATACAGCCGGGAGAGAATGTCATGATGTATTCAATGTGCTGAAAGAAAAAAACTGTGTCATCCAAGAATATTTGCCCAGCAAAGCTGTCCTTCAAATATGAAAAAGAAATAAAGTCTTTCAAAGATAAGCTTAAAAATGAAGGAATGCATCATCAATAGATCAGCCCTACAAGAAATGTTTAGAGGAATCCTACATCTAATAGTGAATGAAAAAAAAATCTATCATTATGTAAACATAACCATAAAACACGTGGTGGAGAGGACACAGAAATGAGAAAGTGAAAGAACTCTACTATTACCATTAGGGAAAACCATCAATCTCTAATGATTTACAAGAGATAAATAAATTAATTAAGGATATGCAAAACAACCAGAAACAATTAACAAACTGACAGGAATAGGTCCTCATCTGTCAAGAATAACTTTCAGTAAATGGATTAAATTTACCAATTAGAAGATGTAGATTGGCTGAAATTATTAAAAAAGAAGACCCAGATATATGCTATGAGAAACTTACTTCACTTGTAAAACCACATGTAGGCTGAAAGTAAAGAAATGGAAAATAATGTTCCATGAAATAGAAACCAAAAGTCAGTAAAAGTAGCTAGTGTTATAGCACATAAAACAGGATTTAAGTCAAAAAGAGTCAAAAGAGACAAAGACATTAATTAATGATAAATTGATAAATTGAGCAGGAGGATATAACAATTTAAATATATACATCCAACAATGGAATACCCAGATATATAAAACAAATATTATTAGATCAAAAAAAGATTTATATACTCTTACACAGTAATATTAGGGACCTCAGTGCCCTGCTCTCAGCAATGAACAGGTTAGCTAGGCAGCATATCAAAAAATGCACTTTGGACTGAACTAAACTTTAGAACAAAATGGACCCAACAATACTTAACAACACATTTTATGCAACAGCTGCAGAATACATATTCTTTGATACATGGAAGATAGACTCATGTTAGCCTTCAAAACAAGTCTTGACATATTTTTTTAAAAGTCAAAATTATATCACAGGTCATATTGAATGACAATGAAATAAATCTTGAAATGAGTAAGAAAACAAACTTTGAAAACTGTATGAATATACGCAAATGAAATAAGATGCTCCTGAATGATGACTGGGTCAATGCTGACATTAAGGAAATATAAAGATTCCTTAAAACAAATAAAAATGAAAACAATATGTCAAAACATATGATATACGGCAAAAGCAGTGGTAAGAGGAAAGTTTGTAGCAATAACTGCCTATGTCAAAAAAGTAGTAACATTTCAAATAAACTACTAATGAAGCACTTTTAGGAACTAGAAAGAAAAACTGAACCCAAAATTAGCAGAAGGAAAGAAGGAATAAATATTAGGGCAGAACTAAATGAAATCAGTAGTATGAAAAGAATACAAAGGATCAAATGAAAAATTAGTTTTTTGAAAAGGTAAACAAAATTGATAAACTGCTAAATTGACTAACAGGAAAAGACTCAAATAAACAAAATTAAAATGATAAGATATTAAAACTGATTCATCAATACTATAATGGATTATCAGAGACTATTATGAAACATTATATACTAATAAATGGGAAAACTTAGAGGAAATGGATAAATTCCTGGAGGTATACAACTTACTATTATCGTTATTGGTCTCTTCAGGTTTTCTATTTCTTTCTAGAAATAAAAAAGGCCAGAAAGAAATAGAATTTGGGCCGGGCACAGTGGCTCAAGCCTGTAATCCCAGCACTTTGGGAGGCCGAGGCGGGTGGATCACGAGGCCAAGAGATCGAGACCATCCTGGTCAACGTGGTGAAACCCCGTCTCTACTAAAAATACAAAAAATTAGCTGGGCATGGTGGTGCGTGCCTGTAATCCCAGCTACTCAGGAGGCTGAGGCAGGAGAATTGCCTGAACCCAGGAGGCGGAGGTTGCAGTTAGCGGAGATCGCGCCATTGCACTCCAGCCTGGATAACAAGAGCGAAACTCTGTCTCAAAAAAAAAAAAAAAAAAAAAAGAAAAAGAAAAAAAAAGAAATAGAATTTGAGTATTTAGAAAAAGTACCTTTGAGGAATCAGTTTTAATATCTCCTTTTTAATTTTGATTTCATTTCAGTCTTCTTTTGTTCTTAGTCAATGTGGCAGTTTAGTAATTATCTTTCTAAACAGGAAAGAAATAAAAACCATGAAGAGACTAATAATGATAATGGGAATGGGTATTGATATTGAATCAAAATAAAAATTCTCCCAACAAAGGAAAAGCCCAGAACCAGATAGATGTCTTTACCACTGAACACTATCAAACTTTAAAATATTATTAGCATACTTTTTCTCAAACTTTTCCAAAAAATTAAAGAGAAGTTAATACTTCCAAACTCATGCTACAAGACTGCATTACTCTGACGCCAAAACCAGACAAGGACACAGCAGCAACAACAACAAAATACTACAGACCGATATCTCTGATGAACATAGACACAAAAATCCTCAACAAAATACTAGCAAACTGAATCCAAGAACACTTCAAAAATGTACTATGTTATGGTCCCATAGGATTTATCACAGGAATTCAAAGACAGTTTGACCTATGCAAATCAATAAATGAGATACACCAATGAAAGGAAGAACAAAAACTATATAATTACCTCAATCGATGCAAAACCCATTTGATAAAATTAAACACCTCTTCATAAAACTCTCAACAAATTAGGCATAGAACAAACACATCTCAACATTATTACAACCATATGTGACAAACACACAGCTAACATTATACTGAATGAGAAAAAGCTAAAAAGTGAAACACAACAAGAATGCCAACTTTTAAGATTCATATTCAGCATAGTACTAGAAGTCCTATCCAGAGCCATCAGGCAAGAGAAAGAAATGAATAGTATCATATTGGAAGCGGGAAAGTCAAATTATCCTTTTTGTAAATGACATCATATTTAAGAAAAACATAGACTACACCACAAAAAAAAAAAAAAAAAAAAAACTTGAAACTAACGAGTAAAATCTCAGGATACAAAATCAATATCCAAAAATTCTTGTACTTCTATACCGATAACAAAGTAACTGAGAGAGAAATCAAGAAAGCAATCTCATTTACAATAGCTACAGAAACATATAAAATATCTAGTAATAAATTTAGCCAAAAAGGTGAAAGCTCTCTTCAAGAAAATCTGCAAAACACTGATGAAGAAAATTAAAGGACACAGATAAATAGAAATATATTTCTTCCTTATTGTCTGAAATAATATCATTAAAATGACCATACAACCCAAAGCAATCTATAGATTCAATGCAACTCTATCAAAATTCCAATGACATTCTTCACGAAGTAAAAGAAAAAAAAAACTATCCTGAAACTCATATGAAATCCCCCAAAAACCCAAGTAGCCAAGGTAACACTCAGCAAAAAGAAAAAAGCTGGAGGCATGACAAAACCAAACTTCAAAATGCACTACAAAGATATAGAAACCAAAATAGCATGGTATTGTAATAAAAACAAACACATAAACCAGTGGACTGTATAGATAACGTGGAAAAAAAAATCCATGTGTTTAAAGCCAACTGATTTTCAATCAAGAGGCAAAGAGGTTACATTTGAAATAGGATATCCTGTTTAATAAATGGTACTGGGAAAATTGGATATCCACATACAGAAGGATGAAAACAGTTCCCTACCTCTCATGGAATACAAAAATCAGCTAACAATGGATTAAACACTGAAATATAAAATTCAGAACTATAAAATTACAAGATGATACCATAGCGTAAATATCTTAAAACATTAGGCTAGGGATTTTATGGCTAACACTTCAAAATCACAAGCAACAGAAACAAAAAGAGACAAATGAGACCATTTTAAAATATAAATCCATTTTAAGTCAGTTTTTGTATATGATGAGAGATAGGGATCTACATTTATTCTTCTGCATATAGCTATCCAGTTTTCCTAGCACTGTTTTTTGAAGAGGGTGCCATTTACCCAGTGTACATTCTTGTAGACAGGCTTAGCCAAGCACTGTATTGTCTCTTATGGCTCTGCTTCACATCAGGATTACTACATTTTAATCTCTGGTCCTGGCAAGGCTTTTTCTTTTTACCTATCTAAATGCTTTTAATTAATTCATTGCCATCTATCTCATGCACCATACCTAGTGTTTCTATACCTCACTGACCTTATTGTTTCAAACTCTCGTAACAGTGTATTTATTTTTTAAATTTAGGAATTGCATAGAAACTTTCTCATTTGCTTTCACATATGCGTGTGTGTGTGTGTGTGTGTGTGTGTGTGTGTGTGTGTATGTGTATATATGCATACACATATTTGGAAATATGGAAAAATGTATGTGTACGTGTATATATATATATGTGGATTTATATACATATATATGTATATATATATATATACACATATATATATATAAAACCCATGACAAGGATATATATTTATTGAAAAACAGGCTTGATTTTATCTTTCTCTATTCTTTCATGTATTTCCAGTTAGGATGTTAGATACAGAGTTGATCTTCTTGGTATATGTATATGTATACTTGGGTGCACATGGACATAGAGATGAAAATAATAATCATGGGGGAATGCAAAATGGGGGTGGTTGAGTGGGGTGCAGGTTGAAAAATTACTAGGTACAGTGTCCTATATTTGAGTGATGGTATACTAGAAAGCCGACCCCATCATTACATATGTAGTACCCATGTACCATACAAATACATGCAACCCCCAATGTAAAATAAAACTTAATAAAGTATCATTTCTATATTTACCAAAGTCTATGACTTAAATCAGTGCATTAAAACTATTTTTATTTGTCCAAACTTACTTGATCAATATACACAAGGCATTAAAAGTTTTATTAAAAATTTTATGTCCATTGAGTCAATTAATTCACTAGGTAAGAATATCTTGATTAGCATTCACAGCCTTTCATTTGAATGGCTTCTTGGCCACCAAAACAGTAGAAAGACTGAGACTCAAATTAAAGAATACATATTCTGATAAAGTTTTTCCTATTTTATATGATATTTTGATGCACTTTAGAAGAGTGAATCTCAAGTCTACTCTAAAGTGGTTAATTTTAAAGATGGATATCTGAAGCCACCTCTAAAATAGAATTATGGCAATGAAATAATAAGGCAATTATATATTAGCTGTGTACATATGTCTACATGTTCTTCACAAAAGCGTTTCTTCTAAAAAAAAAATATCCACTTAATGAAATTTTTAGCTCAGTCTACAGTAACTTCGTTGACAGAGTGGAGCTGTTAGAAAGTCATAAGCATAGCCATTGTAAGAAGCTGATGACTAATAACAACTTCTGATGAATACACAGTAGCTATTTATTGTAGTGGTAGCAGATGATTATATACTAAGCATGTTGTAGAATGTTTCAGTATAAATTAGATGAATGGTTTTCTTGTTAAGAATTTTAAAGGGCAAATAACATTGACTGTATTTATATATCTAGAGGCCAATAAAACAGATGCTTTTTGTTATTCAAACCAAAAGCTAAAAAGATATTTTAAGCACACTGCATTTTTAGATGAACATGAAAATTTGGGGTCAAATCTCCTTTCATTAAGGCACCAGTAGACTTAACTTTCATGGCATAATATACTTCTGTAATAAACAACAGAACTCATGAAATCTCTATATACATATTTATTAGGTCAAGCATATACTATACAAACCTACAAAATGCCTTTCCATTTTCATTTTTCTAAAGTGATAATTTTATCACTTTAAAGTGATAATTCTTATCCCCCAAAGAAAGTTTCCTTAATAAAAACTTACAACATACCAGCCTGGCCAATGTGGTGAAACCCCATCTCTATTAAAGATACAAAAATTATCCAGGTTGGTGGTACGTGCTTGTAATCTCAACTACGCTGGAGGCTGAGGCACGAGAATCACTTGAACATTGGCGGCAGAGGTTGCAGAGAGCCAAGATCACGCTACTGCCCTCCAGCCTGGTGATAAAGTGAGACTCTGTCTCAAAAATAAACCAATCAACAAACAACAACAATAAAAATAACTTGTAACATACATGGAGTGATAATATGCAACCACAAGCACTGATGTTTTCTCATAGGCAAAATAACAGAAATGTTTTTCATTTGTTTTGACAACTAAATGCAAGTGCTTTACAGACACTATGTTTGTAAAGAGGAAAATAAAAGCACTGAGAGATTTGATTAAAATGTATTAACTCAACCTAATAACAAATTATTTTTAACATGTATATGCTCTGCATACTCTTTTGATTGTAGAATCTTTATCATTTTGGAGGATTTCAATGTGCTTTAAAATTCTCTTAAGGGAATATCACTACTATAAATTCCACAAGAAAAGTACACATTAACCCATAGAGTGAGCCCTATGTAAAACTATGAAATACACTAAAACAAACAAACAAAAAAAAAGGAATAAATTTTAAAAAATCAGCCTTTGCTGCCTTCCTATTTACCAATTGGTTCTCCCATTTGTTGTCCCAATTTTCACAGATGGAGTACAGTTTTTAAGTTCACTTCCCTGTTGTTAGGAAGGCCTAACGTCCTAGCAGCTGCAGTTGTCACACTTCCACTGACAACTGGCCTATACTGAAGCACTTCAGGCTCTGTACCAATCCCTTCACATGAGGTCACTGAATCTGGTTCTAGGTTGTGTAGATTGTCCTTTGATTCAGGAAGAGAGCTAAGCAGTCAACTATGGGCAGAAATCCATCCAACCTTCCAGTGGCAAGCCAGGGGTGGACTATTTTTGTCCTCCTTCTGTTTCCTACCTATCTTTTCTAAGTGTTAGCACTCATACTTTTCTGAAATTTAATTTCTATAAATTAACCATGTTTGTGATCACTTAAGTTAACAAGCTGTATCTCCTGCTGAAAGCAGCAGCATTTTAACAGATAACTTCTGAAAACTTACTTTAATAATCCAAAGAATCAAACCTACAAGTAGTAAAATTTAAGTAAAATTTTACTTAAAATTTTAAGTAACCTACTATGGCCATCTTTATAAAGCTGTGGATACTGTAGAGTTACTGGTTATTGGTTACTATTTTATTTGATTAAACATATATAGACATAGACAAAACATATACTAATTCTTTCATTTATTGTGAAAGAAAATTACTAAACTCTTTATTTTAGCTTTAAGATATAGAAATAAAGGCTGGGTGTGGTGGCTCACACCTGTAATCCCAGCACTTTGGGAGGCTGAAGTGGGCAGATCATTTGAGGTCAGGAGTTTGAGACCAGCAGCCCAGCCAACATCGTGAAACCCTGTCTCCACTAAAAACAAAAACATTAGAAGGATGTAGTAGTGTGTGCCTGTAATCCTAGCTACTCAGGAGGCTGAGGCAGGAGAATTGCCTGAACCCTGGGTTAAAAAAAGGAATAAAATCATGAAAAATAAAAATAAAATTAATCTGAAATGTTTAAATTCTTTCTGGGAAAAAGAATATATCTATGTTAATAAAGCATGACCATGCTAACTGCTTTCATGCGAATTATTTTTATCTTTCCTTAAACTAATAACCAATGTATCCAAATAGAGAAGAGAAATAATTCCTAAGCGAAGGGTCAAATTCCAGCACTATGTAGAAATGATACAGAAATTTTATTATGTTTACAAACCAAACAGAAAATTCATCTACTGCTTAATATTATTCCTGCCAAATTGCATGGAACCTAATTGTTGTAACAGTAGGTAGGCTGTGTACTTCTTTTCATTCTCACTAATGAACAATATTTAAATTGCTGAAATAGCTCCTGTCATTTTCCTATTTATTTCTAACCTACTTTTCTCTTATTATCATTAGAATACATATTGTTTAATTGAGTCTACTTTACTACTTGGTTCACCTTTGCCTTATGAGTTTCTTAGAAGGAGAAAACACTCCTGTATTTGTGAGTAGATGCTTCATTATCGGAGGTGAGTATCTCTGTTACATTGCCATTTCACCTTTTTCCTCATGTCTGGCAATTGTTGTGGGCTGTTAAACAGCTTTAATAGACGATGAGACTGGCCTCCTGCTCTAAGGGTATGAACACTTTTTTACTGGTCTCACTATCTTTATAGTTCGTTAAGTACAATGTAGAGTCTTTTTACTGCAGCTGGTGGACCCCAGAAGAACCTGACAGTTAAATGAAAGTTGTCAGTCTCCCTTCTGTTTAAGCTAGATTGGGTAATGAAAGGGTGGAACCTGGAAGTGAAAACCAAAACTGAGATCATTGCCAAACAAATAAAATAAATGTAATGAATTCTTGCAAAATGCAGCAGAAGAAGGCAGGAGTATTTAACTGTTTAGACAAATAAAGACCAGTGGTGATAAATCTATAATGAATGGCTTTAAGATATACAACTGTTTTGCATAACAGATAAGTGGAAAGCTTGTGGTCCAAAGTTTACCAAGAAGAATTCTTATAAGTTGCAATGGAAAAATAGCATTTAAATAAAGAAATTGCTGAGAAACTTTTAACAGTTGTAGTTTATTCTACATGAGAAATATAATAAATTAGATATTATTAATATTTATCTATTCTTACTCAAAAGAAAAGAAGACCTATACTTACACTTAATTGACTTTTCACTTTTTAAAGTAAAGTTCTAATGATTAATCATCATTGTGCCCTCAAATGAAGAAACTTGGCTTCAATTAGGAAGGATTTTCTTGCTTCTTTTAGTGTTTCTGAATAAAACATAAAAATTTGTTTTAAAAATTACCTTGCAAAAATTTTATAAAGAATGTATAAGTGTCCATATAGGATTTTTGTTCCTATATTCTAAAATTTAGGATTTTACACTACCGTTAAGAAATGTTTTCAGAAACCTCTATTCCCAAATTATAATTAATTACACAACTTGACCTTTGTTTTTTGAGAAGGATCCAGATTTCGTAATTTACTTTGTAAGCTTTGAAGCTTGAAGTGGTTACTATCTAATATTTGCATTGTTGGAGGAAGAAAGGGGATGAAACAGAATTGATTTTAAAGTCTCTACAATTTTAGGGGGAGAACAAAATAGAAGAAAACTGAAACAAAGTGGCTAGAGGATGAGAAGACAAAGAAGGTGAAGGTAGCAAGTGCTAATCAAGAGAGAAGTTTTGAATAAGATTTGTCAATATTTTTAGTTTTCAAGGTGGTCAAAATGATAAGGAGTTCTAAAAGGATATTTGATTATTAATGCATGAAGATATACCTATATCTCATCAGAAAAGTCATGAAAACTAACAAAAGAGGTCATACTGAAGTATTGAAATTCGAGTATGAATTAACACCAAGACAAAAGTATGCCAAATTGTAGGGCATTTATTGCCGGCGACCACAGAGGACTCACGTTTCTCTAACCTGTGGCCTCAAACTCAGGGAGAGCAGGGTTTTTAAGCTGAAAAACCACATTCTGGTTTTAGGACCTAGAGGGTGAGGAGCGGGGATGGGGATGAAGGGCTTCAGACATTCCGAGGGCTAGTGGATTCAGTAAATCACTTCCTAGGCGGAGATGAGGGTGAGGGGGGCTTTGGACATTCCAAGGGCCAGGGGACTTTTGTTACTCTGATTGTTACTTAAGTGGTTTACAGAAGTCAAGATAAACGTTAGTTTACACATTATCTGGGTAGTGGTGGAAGTTACAGAACTTAGTTACGTATTACAAGTCGCAGGGGCCAAGATGGCATTAGCTTGGGCTGCTTATTCTGGTACTGATAAGAAAAGGTAAGCAGCTTTACATAGTGGGCATTTTTCAGAGCAAACTAACAGCTTTATTTTATAAAATGGAGTTGCTCAGCTTCTGGCTTTAGGCCAGCTATAGCACAATATTTCAATATAACCTGTATATTCTGTTGGAATTCACAAACTGTTCAGTAAAAATACCAGTTCAGGAGCTTCTGTTGGCATATAAAGAATTAATATATGCCAAGAAAGAGTAATTAATCAATATGCCTAAGAGTTCTAAGATTTTCAGTGAATGGAAACAAAGTGTGCATAGCTGTAGAAAAAAAATAAGTCAATGAACCAAAGCATAAAATGTTTGAGGTCGCCATGTAAATGTCACATTCAAATTTGTTATATTGTCATATAGCTGGGAAGACAAATTTTATGAGTTATTAGAAAATAAATCAGAGACTTTCTCTATAGGTAAAAATAAATTCTGTACTCTTTACTGAAGGAGTATATATCTCTCCAGTTTTCATCTTCTGTAGGTGAAATTCTGTGTTAATAAGAAAACCTACAAAATGACCTGGGTGTTAGTAGGGTTAAAGGATAAAAAAATAACAGATTATATACCTTTCAGGGAAGGAACTCATTGAAATGGGTAACTGTTATTCATATTTAAAAAGAAAGGAACATATATTTTGGGCTATATCTACTTAAGCAATTAAAACATAAATTATTAAAACATTAAAAATGACAGTAAATTGATGATAAGAAGTGTTATTTTGAGCTAGTTCGACCTTATAAATTACTTCCTGGAAAACATCTACAGTAAGAGCTGTATCTTAACACTAAATTACACAGAGTCAGATGAAGCATAAAGAAAGATGTTTGATTTGTCAGATAAATGGTAAGTGCCTATAAGAAAGCATGATGGTTAAAAAAATTTATCTCAAAGAAAATTGTTCATGGAATATCATAAGGTGGTTTGAGCTATTAACTTCTATAAAGCCTTTATAGTTATATCTATATCTTGTACTGACTTTAAATTTTATGTCCTCAAACCACCCTAGTACAGACTGTGTGTGTGTGTATATATATAATACAAAATATCTTGTGTAAAAATAAAAATTCTCGGTATACATGCCTTTCTAGAGTTATGCCAATAAATTTTTAATATGGTATTTCTTAGATAAGTTTTGAAGTTTACAGCAAAATGCCAAGAATTTTTAAGGAGCAGATTTGCAACTTATAAACAGTCAGTAATAGGTAATCACAGCTGGGTTATTTTTGTGTTTGTCTAGGAAAGCAATAAACAAATACATAAATCTAACTCATGCAATTTCTAAAGTGAATCAAAATAATTTTACAAATGATATCAAGGGAAGGAATACAATTTTGTGATTAAAGTATAGTACTTTAAATACATTTGAATCAGTTATGAGATTTTTAAATTATCATTTTATTAAGACTTACTCAAGATTTAAGAAAAATTTAGCCAGGTGTGAGTTCTCTTTCAGTGTTTTGCTCTCACCTGTAAAACTTGAGTTGTTGGGTTTTGGGAAAGTGTAGAGAAAAAGAGAATGGAAAAGGTTCTTCTCCCACAAACTTCAAACATTTTTACTGCCTAGGAGAAGAAAAAGTAAAGCAAAGAGAAAGCATTTTTTGAATCTCTTTATATTTACATTATTCTTTAAGCTCCCAAAAATCACCAAACCATTAAAAATCTGACGATAATGCCCAATTCCTGATTAAGGTTGTTTTTGTTAATATCACTATAATTCTACTTGCTGCTAAAATTAAACACTACATAGTTTTTGCCATATTCAGAATATCATAATGATTTAAAATTTAATATCCCCCTTTTATGCTATTTATTTACAAATGCTGTTTATTCCTCCTAAAATTTTTGATTCCTCTGTTTTCATAACACTACTTCTTCCCGTTATCCTTTCCTAAATAGCAGACTTCATGTGTTTTGCAGATTCTTTCTCCTCTGCCCAGCTCATAAAATATACTAAATCCCAATCATTATTTGTATTCTGAATCAATATATTTAAATCCAGAGACTAGGTTACAGTCCCAGTCATCTAAGCCTGTGGCCCCCTTCACATGACCCATGGAAACTAAAGCTGAACTCTGAATTTTCTTCTTTAATACTTTGCATCTCCCTATCTTCCCTTCTCAGGAAATGGCACAATCAATCATCCAGTGGTTTATGTGAATCTTGGCAATAATCCTTTGTCCCTTTGTATTTTTCCCACTTTTAATTTGTCTGTGGGCCTTACACTGTAGAATATTCTCCCTTAATCTATATCAAATCAACAGATTTACTTCCTTCTGTTTCCCCTGATTCCAAATGTTCATCTTCTCTAATCTTTATTATCGTAATACTCTTTCAGTTGATCAGTACTTCCACTTTTCCCCCTCCAATCCACTCTCCATGTATTAGTCAGAATGAGATTCATCATCAAATGAAATCACATCATGCTACTCCTAATAGTGCAAAGAAAATAAGTAAGAGCCATAGGGAGAATAAATGGAAATATCAGTACCCCATATATTTGTTTTTATATTTCTGCTTGCACATTTGCCAATATTATCACCCCAAATTATTCTCTTTCCTTCAAAATCTTGCTATACACAGGAAATAACAATCAATATATGTTAATGTTTTGGCTTTTCCTGAAGCTTTGAGGCACTTTGTCTGACTTTGAAGCAATTCCAATTTACATTCCAAATGTTTTGCTAGAAAATAAAACAGATATTCAGTTTGCCAATCAGCTATATCTGTTTCCTCACTATCTTCCACTGGACTGTTAAACCAATGCCAAAACATTATATTTTGTTATGACAATAACTAAGTTCAAAATTCAATTTTTATATTAGTAAGAATAACACTAATGTTTGTAACAAACAAACTAAAAATAGATAATGGCTGAATAATATAAAAGTATTTCTCAATAACATAAAAATCAAAGGAGGGAATTCCTAGTATGTCATGATTTCATCTACCAGTTGCTTCAGGGCCTCAGATCTTTTTTTCATTTTTTGAGGATTGTTCATCCTCTGAGAAGTTATAATCTGAACCAGATAGCACAACAAGGAAGATATATAGCATCACATCTAATTACCAGCCTTGGGCTAGAAAAGTTACATATGATTTCAACTCACGCTTCACTGGAGAAACTCAGCCCCACGATACAACTACTGCAAGGGTGTCTTGAATTTGTACAGTCACTCAGTGCCAAAAGAATGGAGGGATAAAAGAAAAAAAAAATTATTAAGGTGTTTTTGGGGTTTTTTGAGATGGAATTTAGCTCTGTCACCTAGGCTGGAGTGCAGTGGGGCGATCTCGGCTCACTGCAATCTCCACCTCCCAGGTTCAAGTAATTCTCCTGCCTCAGCCTCTTGGACAGCTGAGATATTACAGGTGTGTGCCACCACACCTGGCTAATAGTTTTAATGTTTTTTGTTTGTTTTTTTTTTTTTTTGTGGGGGACAGAGTTTTGCTCTTGTTGCCCAGGCTGGATTGCAATGGCGCGATGTCGGATCACCACAACCTCCGTGTCCTGAGTTCAAGCGGTTCTCCCACCTCAGCCTCCAGAGTAGCTGAGACTACAGGCATGTGCCACCACACCCAGCTAATTTATTATTATTATTATTATTATTATTATTATTATTATTTTAGCAGAGACAGGGTTTCCCCATGTTGGTCAGGCTGGTCTCAACTCCCATCCTCAGGTGATCTGCTCACCTTGGCCTCCCAAAGTGCTGGGATTACAGGCGTGAGCCACTGTGCCTGGCCAATTTTTTAAAAATTTTTAGTAGTGACGGGGTTTCACCGTATTGGCCAGGCTGGTCTCAAACTCCCGGCCTCAAGTGATCATCCCACTGCCTTGAGTAAGTATTTGTTTGAAAAGGCTAGTAATCACTGAAACAGGAAAGGTATAATGTAGTTTCTAAAAGTTAAAAATGGAATTTTATAATTTACATTCTAACATAGGAAGACATCCTCCCAGGGGGGTTAATATAACAACAAAAAAATCAAGAAAGGAAAGAAAGTAAAACATGAGAAGATAAGAAAAATATGAAGCATGAAAAGATATATTAAATCTGAATATATCAGTAGTTACAGTAAATCTAACTTTACAAAATTTTCCAATTAAATGACAAGTTTATATGACTGGATTTAAACACAAATACACAACACACACACACACACACACACACACACACACCCCACACACACCAATCAAATTATAAGCTGTTAGGGGCAATCACACCTAAAACCTAAAGATACAGAAAAGTTGAAAACAAAACAAGGTAAAAATAATATGAAACTGAAATAGCAAAAGAGAGCTGTCATATCTATTTTAAAATTAAAAAAAGGAATATCATAATGAAAGCATATTTACAAATAGTATATTTGAGGGATAAAATGTTTAATTCTATATTTTGCAATTTAAATTTATAACCAGACAAAAATATTAGAAACTATAAATATGTAACACTTAACATTTGAATAGTACTATACAGGCTTGAGTTGAAGGACATATTTGAAATAAAGTACTTCACAAGTGAAGAGTGCCCATTAGTTAAAGTCCACATAGATCATTTTAAAAGGATTATATACTGGAACAAAAGGTAATCTCAAATAATTTAAAAAGATTTAAATTATACGTATTCTCGATATTATTACATTTTTTATATATAAACATCAAAATATAACTAGAAATTTTTCAGATTTTGGAAACTTTTATTTTGAGATGAAGTTCTCAACTCATGGAGCATTAAAACAATCATAAAGGGAATTAGAAAATACTGTCTACTTATAGTGAAGATATGTGAATACATTTTTAAACTGCCTTTAATATAATTTTTAGCCTGGAATGAAATTATTAAAAAATAACCCTGAAAACTTAGTGAGATAAGCATTAAGTTCCTAAAGTAATAATAATAATAAAAGAAGAAGCAACATGATCCTCCAAAAATAATGTAATGAAGTAATAACATTATTTATAAAATAATAACTTTAAGAGGAAAATTTGTCAAATACAAAAAAAATGCCCTGAAATGATTCAGCAGCAAATAGTTAGATTTGAAAAGATAAAGAGTTGATAACCTTGTGGCAAGACCAGTAATAATAAAAGGAAAATGAAGAAATAATCAATATTTGAAGTTACAAAAGGAAATACTCCACAAATAGTACAAAATAAAAAGAATAAAACTATATGTAAATTTATTCCAATGAATTATAAACATCTTTCTAATTTTATTTAAATTGATAATATATTAAAATAAATTTTATTGAAATAAGTCTACCAAGTTTGACACAAGAAGAAATGTAAAATACAAATAATCCTATTACTATTGACTAGGAATAAGGATTAGAATATAAAAAAATGTCTAATAAAAGGTGACTATAGAAAGCCTACAACAAATATTTAATGTGCAAATACACAATATTTTTTCTTTAAAATAGAGAACAATACAAATGTATTCTTTTACCTATCTCATAAAATAGCATAAGAGAATGTTGTAAGTATTACAAATGAAGAAACAAAATTGTTAATATGTGCAGATAATATGATTGTGTACACAAAAAATTCATGTACAGGGTCCAGGCATGGTGGCTCATACCTATAATTCCAGCCCTTTGGGAGGCAGAGGTGGGAAGATTGCTTGAGCCCAAGAGTTTGAGACCAGTTTTCACAACCTAGCAAGACGCCATCTGTACAAAAAAATATTAGCTGGGTGTGGTGGCATTCACCTGTAGGCCCAGCTACTGGAGGGCCGAGGCAGTAGGATCACTTGAAGCTAGGTGTTAGAGGCTGTAGTGAGCAATGATTGTGCCACAGAACTCCAGTCTGAGCAACCAGAAAGAAACAGTGTCTTAAAAAAAAAAAAAGAGAGATAAGATAAAAAGAAAGAAAGAAAATGGGAAAACAGGAAGGAAAAGAATATTCATGTACAAATTATTGCAATGAATGAGATAAATGAGGGAGCCTGGCACAATCTTGGAAACTAATATAAAAATCACTTGCAATCAAAATTAATGTCTTAAAAAAGTAATTCATAATGGCTGTAGAATATTAGATACTTAGAAATTAATAAAATCTGCACAAGATATTTTTGTAAAAACAATCAAACTATAAATCTTATTCATTTTGCATGCCTGCTTCAAGTGATACAATAGGTTTAGATTGCCTTTAAGTGTGATATCAATTCCAGTTGCCCCTTAATATGTCTGTCCTACCTATCTATCCTGTTTGTCATTGAATTATTTTTCTTAATCACTTTACTCCAGTGGCACTGATAATTTTTAATTCTTTAATTATGCCAAGCACATTTTCATTTGAGCCTTCATACACATGGCATTTACTCTGCCTAAAATGCTGTCCCTTTCCACGGGTGCAACATTTATTCTTTTAAGTATCAGTTAAAATGTCATTTCATTAAGAATTCTTACATGCTTCTCCTTTTGAAATCAGATAAACTCCCATTATATTTGTTCTATCCTGTACCTGATTGTTTTATTTTTCTGCATAGCATATATCAGAGCTCACAGCACTTATTTATATATTTATTTACAGCTACATCTCTATGACAACATAATTTTCATGAAAGGAGTTTCGATGTTTTATTCATTGCTATCAACCCAATCCTTAGAATGGTTCCCGAAGGCTACTAAGCATTCAGTAAATAGGTTTTGAAAAATATATATATGAGAATAAAGAATGATATACCCTGGGTTTATGAGAGCTTTCTAAACAACAATAAGAATATAGTATTTTTTTTTCTATTTGGACATTGTTTCTTCTATAGATACTTTCTTAGAAATGCAGGATTTAATAATTCCTGGATCTTTTATGCAATGCCATTAAATTCCTAAAATAAACAAAAACATACCTAAACTTATCTCTAATTCTAACCAGACACCTACTCTTACATTTGTTTACTTTTTCAGAGTTTTTCAAGTCATCTTACTTGTCTTCATGGAAACAACGTTTATCCAAATCTACTTTCTCAAACTGCAGCCAGATAATCTTTTTAAATGACTGGTTTGGATATGTTACGTCTATGCAACAAGTCTCCTCTCTCTGATTCCATTTGCATTACTTGTGGTATTGTAAATTCAATCCTCTGGACTATGGCTTACAATGCTCTGCACGGTATAGTTCTTGCTCAACCGTCCAGCCTCACCTCTCTGTACTCTTCTGCATAAAGCTCCCAACACTCTGAACTATTTGAAGTTCTGAAAACTATTACCATGCTTTTGCAAATGTTATCCCCATTGCTGGAACATTTCTCTCCTTCTTCACTTCTTACATAGATAAATTTCACTCATTTTCCAGATTTCTCCTTACAGATCTTTTCCTTCAGAAAGCCTTCCCTGATCCCTAAAACCTGATTAGGTCACCCATCTATATGTACTTGTCCTTTTATAGCACTTGCTGTATTTTAGTTGTCTTTTACTTGTCTATATCCACCATATGTTGTAGCCATTGGATCTCATTGCGATATTCTTAGAGGTAAGCTTAGACCTTGGTTCACAAAGTAGACAACACATTTTTCCAGAAGGAGGAAAGAAGGAAGGAAGAAAGGAAAGGAGGGAGGGAAGGAGAGGGAAAAGAAGGAAGAAAAGAAGAATGGAACAGCCAAATGAGAAAAAAGAAAGAGAGAGAGAGAGAGATCGAGGGAGTACGGAGGGGAGTGAGAGGAGGCAGGAAGGTAGGCAGGGAGGGAGTGAGGAAGAAACAAATAAACAAATAGGAAAGGAAGAAACATGCTAAGACTGCATTAAGGCAGTAGTTGAAAAACTTTCTCTAAACCTTTAGAGTTAATAGTGTAGATGTTGTGGGCCACACGGTCTCTGTCCCAACTATTCAACTCTGCCATTATAGCACAAAATGTCATATTCCAATAAAACTGTATTTACGAAAATATGCAGCAGGATGGATTTGGCCTGAGAGCCCTGATCTGCTGGCCACAGCATTAGGGGCCTCAGTAACATTATTTTATTAATTATATCAATAACTTTTTGAGAGCAATACATCCAAAAAGAGAATATAATTTGTCCACAGCCACAGTCACTAAGTGATGAAGTCCTAGGTTACCTTACTGCCACAGAGAAGAAAGTAGAGAAAATGAGAGTCAGAGTACTATGGAATATCTACTTTTGTTATCTCTTTGTTACAAATTAGAAAGCTGCAGGGTAACAAGATTTGCTCAAATTCCTAAAGATAGTATTTAAGCTTTTTCTTATTGACCGAAGATCTCAAGTTCTTGTTAGCACGTGCAGATTTTATTGAATTAAAATATATTATTCCTGAATTTCCTGCTATTTTAAAAACTGTTGATCTGAAGTTTTCATAACAATTCAGAAATTCAATTTATCTCCCATTGTTCTTTCTTCTGGTCCTTTTAATTGAAAATACCAAAGAAATTAATAATTTATTCCAGGAAATTTGTTTACCAGTAAATATTGCTTAACTTCAACATTTTTGCAAAATATAGCCATATTATCTAGCATTTAGGAAGACAAACAAGAAGGAAGAACATGCATTTTATCACTCTTATGCATAGATACAGAGATTTTATATTTGTGAGCACAGAATCTAGAGGAAGAGTATAAATTTTTAAATTGGATTTATGTATTCATGCCAGTGCATAAAAATGTGTGGATATAGGCACTAAATAATAAAGCTAAACAGTATCAAAATAAAATTTCTGCTAAATCTATTACTATAAATTTTACTCAGTGTCTTTCAGGTTCTATTGACATGATAATCCGTCAGTTTGTAAAAGTGAAAACGTGTTGGAATCAATAGCTCTGTAATCCAATATAATGAACAAGTACTCCAGGAACTTGTAAGGACCTGGATGTGTTGAACTTGAGTCATCAAACTTTCAAAACTCTTAGGACTGAATCTTCCATGTTACTGTATTTAGGACTTTGGACAATTAATTTACTCCAAATTTTGTTCTCCTAATCTATGAAAAAGGAATGGTTACAGGTTGTAAAGTTCAAATGCTGTTAAAATAGCCATATAAGCTGAATCCGTGAAATCCATCATTTTCTAGCTATGTTAAAGAAGCTAATTTTTTTATGTTTGTCCATCAGTTTGATTTTGGCTAAAGACCATAGTACATTAATTACTAATGATGTAAGCTGACTGGCAGATGATAACAAAATTTCACATCCTGTGCTGAGGTCTTTGGAGCAAATCTTTATATACAGAATCAATTGCTTCATCTGTTTTTTAAAAAAGATATTGGTATATGAACATAACACTACTACCAAGTTGGCTGGGGGGTGGAGGGGATGAATGTTCACACAAACCAGAAAATAGTTGAGGATGGAGACACTATATTATATTATTTTGGCAACTAATGGGAAAAGCTGGGTTAGGAGTAAAGCCTTTGGTCAAGAGAAAGCAATGTTAATGACGATCTACAGTAAGATTATATAGAAGTATTGGTCTATGCAGACTGACTTAGCCCGTCACAGATAAATGAATAAATTTATTCATATATTATATATCTATAATATATAGCCAAATAAATATTTAAGTGCAATAAAATTTTACCATATACTCATATAAGTGAGACCTTGATTTCACATTTGATAGATAATACAGTGTAAAATGCAACTTAGTTCACAGAGATTTGTTTGTAATCCTGACACTGCTATTAGTTATATGGTTTTATTTATATGGTAAATTGTGATTGAATACAAGTACTTTCTCTTGAGCACTGTTAACTAAGAAATTTGGACTAAATGGCATTAATATAATTGTGCATTTAATCAATGTTAAAAGCCTTATTAAACACTCAACATGCATTATCTCTTTTTAATTCTTAAAACAACTAGTATCAGTAGATACCTTAATTATCCCCTTTTATTGTTGAACAAACTGAGGGTTATGGAGCTGAATTTCCTTGCCTGATGCCACCCTGCTAGTATTAAAGCACAGGCATTCTGACTGCCAACCCCAAACTCTTAACCATTATACTATATTGGCTTAAGGGGCTCATTATTTCAGACATGCTGCCACTTTAACAATTTTTGTATTCCACGAGAATTTTTGTGGCTACTATCCTAGTTAGGCAGACAAAAGAAAAAAAGTTTCTGATAAAACAAATCAGCAAGTCCCTCTAGGCTCATATTAATGAGTTACATCAGGTGGGACTTTTACCTGGGTAGCATAAGTGGCTGCAACTGAGATTTGATCCTCTATCTGGAAAATATTACATAATTAAAATATGTCTTGAAGAGACCTTTTAAAGGTGAGTTATTCACCAAGAGAACATAATTTTTTTCCTCTTAGTATTCCTCTTTTAGCAAACTGTCACACTCAACTTCACTATTCCTCCAAAACATGAAACTAAGCCCTTTTGAGCAATTTCAAACATTTCCACAAATGAATAGACACAGCAATGTGTCATGAAATCTTGCCAATTTACAATACCTACATTTTTCTCACAATAATATATTTCTTTATTTAAAAGCTATTTTATTGCTTCTTTACAATTTTCAACATGCATTTCTCTTCCCATTATAAAAAGCAGTAATGTGAGGAGAAAGGTGTCAGCTGAAGCACAGATTGCAAGGGTTCCAATTTCCAGTGAACATATAACAGACCATACTGATCACAATTTTGTATGGGGAAAATCCTTTGTAAAATTATTTTTTGCATGTGTTTAAATATTATTCACAATGGAAAAATCTTTTCTATAGAAATGCTTTAAAATAATATGGCTGGCTCTTGCTGTGCAAATGCTTTTTTTTTTTTAAAAAAAACAGCCTTTTATAATCACATATACTCTTCATCCTTTTCCATTTCAGTTCTGTCTTGGTAAAAATGAGCAAAATAGAATATTCAGTATAATTTTACCATTCACATTAGCAAGAGAACAATAGCAAGTGGCTTTGAACTGCTTCTCCATCTGGCATTTCAGTTACTGTTTAGATTAATAGGTACAATAGGAATTGAAATTTTCTGGGCCAGAGTTTAATGGGGCTCAGCACTGCTCCTTTCTGAAAGGGTCCATCCACCTGTGGACAAAGCCTTCTGTCTGTTTCCACAGCCCTGACTAAAGTGACTGATGAGATGTGAGTCTGTTTCAAGTTGCAAAAGGGAAGGACTTACATTCCAGCTAACTACACTGTCGCCTCCTGATACGAATTATGCCAGCTGAGATAATCAATAACTTATCAGGCTGCTGAGAGCCCATTAGCATGTGGTTAAAATGCTGGTGTTCACGGCAGTATTCTTCAACGTGGGAAGTGGCCCTTTGGTATAACACACTCCAATAGTTTAAGCTCAATAATAATAACTCTTGTTTAACAAGATATTAGATTGACTCTTATAAATTAGAAGATTGTTTTCATGATCTGTGTAATCTACTATATTAATAAAAATAGAACTGAAGGCTCTTGGCACAATTCATTTCTCACTTCCACTTACAAGTGGGCTCAATATAAGGGATCAGGCTTACCCAGTTAATCACCACACTGAACAACATGTCTACCTGAAGAGAATGTAAAACCACTGCTATTAGAAAGTGTGATTTAAACCCTAGAGCTAAATTAAAGAGCTTTTACAATGGAGAGATGCTTGTCCAGTAACAGCAAAACACAATTATGTGTTTTCCTTTATTTTGGGAAAGTTTTTCCAGAAAAAAATATCATTTGGAAGAGGATGGAAACTTATTGCTGTCACATGATAACATGAAAAAGACAATGGCAAGAATAAACAAAAACAGTCCAATTGGAAATGTTTAAGATCCAAAGTTTTTCGTTTGCATCCTCTAAGTGACAAAGACAAGGTTTTGCATCTGATGTCTGTATACTAACTGAATTTTTCACTGTCTGCTCCTTAAACGCACTTCTGAATTTGCAGCCTTAAGAAATAACAGCTAAGTGAATGAGCAGGATGCGATATTTCATGTACTATTCCCACTTTGGGATTGTCATATTGCATCTGTGGGATTAAATGTTTTAAGAAGTTGTCAAATTTAATTGGCGAGTTTGCACAGTTCTGGTTTACTGGATACATCACATACCAACATCTTCTTCTTTTATCACTTTATGTTAACTCCATGATTTAAATATTGCCATCTGTGAACAAAGCCTACGGAATTAAGAAAAGAGCTTTAGTAAATTAAAATCTTAACTGATGCATAATTTGCAGATTTTAACATTGTTTATTTGATGTTTGGTGTATTTGTCTTTCTTTTCTTATGACAGGTATCATATCCTGTACATGTTCAGCACAGCAGAATGCCCTATAAACACTTCAATAGGCTTAAACACTAAAAAAAAGGAAGAAGAAAAAATTTATAATATCAACAGCAGACACACAATCCTTTTAAGAATAAGGGCAAATGCTTCAAATAAATACTTCAAATAAAATCAAACTTTCTTCCCTACCTAGGAAGCCTGTACAGTCTAAGACCTAACACTTCATCTCTCATTCCACTCCCTGCATTTTCTTGCAGTCTCACACATCTCAGCTCTTCTGTTTTTCACATGTGTGGTTTCTCTTCAGATCTTGACTTAAATGACACATCCACAAAAGGCACAGAAGCTGTTTCCAAACATCATAAATTGGCCTCGTCCAGTTATTGTTAATCATACTCCCAAAACATTTTTCTTCAAATAATTATCAATATTAATAACAATATATTTAAAACATTTCTTTATACATTATATGCTTACCTACAGAATGTTAGTTTCATAAGGACAGAGATCATGATTTTTTGTTTGCTTGGTTTGTTGTTGTTTTTCTGACAGTGCAGATCCAGCATTTGGTAGAATGCTGGCAAGTAGTTGTGGAGGCAGTAGTGATATAAAGAAGATGAGGGGAAGAAACACTAAAATTATTTAAAAATAAAAATAGCACTTTTAATAGCTAAATCGCTAGCATATTATGAGCTCTCTATCAACCAGGTACTGTGCAAGGGTATTTGCATTATTTTATTTAGTTGAAAACAATTCTTGGAGGTAGATATAACTAAGGTTAGTAGAAGAGAACTTGAGGCTTAGAGAGTTAAGGCACTTACGTAGGGTCACAAAATTAATCAAGTTGGTGTCAGGATTCACACTTTGGCCATCCTATATCAGAACCTATGGTGAAAGTGATTGTTAAATAAATGAAATGTTGTCAAATGGATGTGTGAATAAAGGAGGGAAGTAAAAAGGAAGGAAAGAAAGAAGGAAAGAAAGACATGCTGCCCATACTAATGGATAACTTGGCAAACCATGTTTTTAAATGAATTCAGACCAAATACCTAATGACTTGAATAGTTTATCTTTTTAAACTGTGAGTTTGAGAATGAGAGATTGAAAGACTTGCCAAATAGTTTACAGGTGAAAATAATACTCTTAACTGATACACCTATTTTTCACTCCCAATGACTATTATAGATAAATTATGAGAATCAACGTTGTGAATGAGGCTCCACTGTGCCTAACAATAAAACAACTGCAGCTATTTCTCTAAGGCCCATGATAGGTGGAACATTTTCACCCAGCCTGGAGGAATGGAGTGATAATAATAGAAATAATAATAATAATAATAATTAAATTAGTGTTCGTATGTACCAGTTTTGTACTGAGCACTTTAATTCTGCGTAGTCTTCTTTAACCCTCATGCAGTCCTAGAAGGTGAGACAGAATCAAACAGCCGTCAGGGTCAATGGAACTGGAACCCAGGATTTAGATGCAGATATTTGATTCCAGATCTGTAGGTTTTGCAAAGTCCCTCTCCAGAAGTCTTATATCATCTCTGTATAAAGTTGAAACCATAGAAATAGGGAGATTTATGAGGAATTTTGAGGTTTATAGGTAGGCATTATACATTAGTTACCTCAATGAATCTTCACAGTGTGGAATTTTTCTTTTTGACACGTTTGGACAATGAAACTCATAGAAGCTGAGTAACTTGCTTAAGTTTATCCAGCTAGTAAATGGTAGGATCAGGATTTGATCGCAGGCCTGTGTGTCTCCAAAGCCCATGGTCATTTTTTTTTAAGTCACAATATTTTATGGAGCTTATTGTATATTATAGTCTTAAGAGAAAAGAGAAGCAGCAGGTTCTTGCTGTCATCCCCGGTTGAATTATTTTAATGATAATTCTGGTATAACTCTGAAGAGCTAAAATGGCTTGATTTACTTCTCTCAAAATAGTTATTTTTTAAGATAGGTGATATTTGCAAGTGCAGTGGCTGTTATGGAATGACGTTGGTGCTCTGCTGGCAACATTCTGAAGGAGAGGTTCATCTCCAGGAGTGGTACAATGCACCTGAAAAGGTACAACACAGTTTCCCTTTGAATTAGTTTATTCAAGAAAAGCATTATTTATTGTAACAACTATATATTTTCACACTGATAATAAATGAAGTTCCATTTGTAATAAAACTTTGGAAATACAGGACTGTATAAGCTCAGAGGTGTAAATTTGGAAATTTGGCTAAGATCTAAAAAAAAAATCTCTTCTGTAGCTATAGTACTATGATATTATGGACTGAATATATTATGTCTAATCTAAATCATGAGTTATAATTTATTAAGCAGCTTATATTTACCATAAAGTAATTAAATAGTTTGACCTTGAGCTCTCATTCTTTGAGGATATTTAATAATGTAAAAAATGACTTCCTGCTGCCAAAGATTAAAGGAAAAAAAAAAAGAAAAATCATAATGTAAAAAATAAAAGAAAAAAGAAAAGACAATGTCACACACTGATGCACGTGTGTCCTGTTAAAGCAAACTAAATCAGGCCTGAGAAGGACTCCATACTTCTATATTTGAGTCCTTGTGGATGAACCATAAACCAGCTTAATAGGCAGAAAAAATTGAAAACTTAGCTATTAGTATGCACCTGTAACAATAGCTGAGTGTTGGCCTATCCCAGTGACCACACTTCAACTGCTCATCGATTGCTGAGTGTGCAAACTAGGTTCAAATAACACAGATGCTGAGCTGTAACCAATCCAGCTGTTCTATACCTCACTTCAATTTATGTATGTCATTTCCTTTTTTTCCGTCTATAAATCTTCCACCTCGTGGCTGCACTGGAGTCTCTGAGAATCTTCTGTGATTCTGGGGGCTGCCTGATTCATGCATCATTCATTGCTCAATTAAACTCCTTTAAATGTAATTCAGCTGAATTTTTTCTTTTTTTTTTTGAGAGGGAGCTTCGCTCTTGTTACCAAGGCTGGAGTGCAATGGCGCGATCTCAGCTAACCGCAACCTCCGCCTCCTGGGTTCAGGCAATTCTCCTGCCTCAGCCTCCTGAGTAGCTGGGATTACAGGCACGCACCACCATGCCCAGCTAATTTTTTGTATTTTTAGTAGAGATGGGATTTCACCATGTTGACCAGGATGGTCTCGATCTCTTGACCTCGTGATCCACCCGCCTCGGCCTCCCAAAGTGCTGGGATTATAGGTGTGAGCCACCGTGCCCGGCCCTGAAGTTTTTATTTTATCATTCCTTGCCCAAAGATTGCTTCACAATCAAAGAAGGAGGGTGGGGGAGTGGAAAACACAATAAAATATATACTATCTTTATTGTTGTGTAATCTTAAGCTATCACCTGTAATAAACATGCTTAGAGTTGTGCCCTGATCTGAAGAGAGATTCTACCTTTATTAGTCCATTTTCATGCTGCTGACAAAGACATAATTGAAACTGGGCAATTTACAAAAGAAAAAGGTTTATCAGACTTACAGTTCCACATGGCCTGGGAGACCTCACAATCATGGTGAAAGGCAAGAAAGAGCAAGTCATATTGTATGTGGATGACAGCAGGCAAAGAGAGCTTGTGCAGGGAAACTCCTATTTTTAAAACTATCAGATCTCATGAGACTTACCATCATGAGAACAGCACATGAAATACTGGCCTCCATAATTCAGTCACCTCCCACTAGGCTCCTCCTATGATACATGAAACTTGTGGGAATTACAATTCCAGATGAAATTTGACTGGGGACACAGAGCCAAACCATATCATTTCACTCCTCCTAAATCTCATGTCCTCACATTTCCAAACCAATCATGCCTACAGTCTTCCAAATTCTTAACTCATTTCACCATTAACTCTAAAGTCAACAGTCTAACATCTCAAACAAGGCAAGTCCCTTCAACCTGTGACCTATGATCCTGTAAAATCCAAAGCAAGTTAGTTACTTCCTAGATACAATGGTGGTACAGAATTGGGTAAATACAGCGTTTCCAAATGGTAGAAATTGACCAAAACAAAGGGGCAACAGGCCCTGTGCAAGTTCAAAATCCAGAATGACAGTCAAATCCTAAAGCTTTTTTGATCTTCTTTGACTATATTTCTTACATCTGGGTCACACTGATACAAGAGACAGGTTCCATGGTCCTGGCCAGCTCTGCCTCTATGGCTCTGCAGGGTACAGCCTCCCTCCCAGCTGCTTTCACGGGCTGCTATTGAGTGTCTGTGGCTTTTCCATGTGCATAGTGCAAGCTGTTGGTGGATTTACCATTCTGGGGTCTGGAGGATGGCGGCCTTCTTCTCACAGCTCCATTAGGGAATACCCCAGTAGGTTCTCTGTACAGGAGCTCTGACCCCACATTTCCCTTCTGCACTGCCCTCATAGTGGCCTTCCATGACAGCCTGCCCCCGCAGAAAACTTTTGCCTGGACATCCACACGTTTCTACACCTTCTCTGAAATCTAGGTGTAGGTTCCCAAACCTCAATACTTGACTTCTGTGCACCCACAGGCTCAACACCACATGGAAGCTGCCAAGGTTTAGGGCTTACACCCTCTGATGTCACAACCTGAGCTCTATGTTGGACCCTTTCAGCCATGGCTGGAGTGGCTGGGACACAGGGCACCAAGTTTCTATGCTGCACATAACACGGGTACCCTGGGCCTTGCCCACTAAAGCACTTTTTCCTCATAGGCCTCTGGGTCTGTGATGGGAAGGGCTGCCTTGTAGACAGCCCTTCATGTCTAATATGGCCTGCAGACATTTTTTGCATTGTCTTGGGGATTAACATTTAACTCTTCGTTACTTATGCAAATTTCTGCAGAGGGCTTGAATTTCTCCTCAGAAAATGGGATTTTCTCTTCTTATCATATTGTCAGGCTACAAATTTTCCAAATGTTTATGCTTTACTCTTTATAAAACTGAATGCCTTTAACAGCACCCAAACCACCTCTTGAATGCTTTGCTGCTTAGACATTTCTTCTACTAGATACTCTAAATCATCTTTCTTAAATTGAAAGTTCCACAGGCTTCTAGGGCAGGGGCAAAATTCTGCCAGTCTCTTTGCTAAAACATAACAAGAGTAGTTTGCTTCAGTTCCCATTAAGTTCTCATCTCCATTTGTGACCCCCTCAGCCTGGACATTATTGTTCATATCACTATCAGCACTTTTGTCAAACTCATTCAACGAGACTCTAGGAAGTTCCCAACTTTCCCACATTTTCTTCTGAGTCCTCCAAACTGTTCCAACCTCTGCTTGTTACCTAGTTCCAAAGTCACTTCCACATTTTTGGGTATCTTTTCATCAGTGCCCCACTCTACTGGTACCAATTCACTGTATTAGTCCATTTTCATGCTGCTGATAAAGACATACCCAAATCTGGGCAATTTACAAAACAAAGAGGTTTATTGGACTCACAGTTCCACATGACCCGGGAAGCCTCACAATCATGGTGGAAGGCAAGGAGGAGAAAGTAACATCTTATGTGGAGAGCTTGTGCAGGGAAACTCCTATTTTTAAAACCATCAGATGTCATGAGGCCCATTCACTATCATAAGAACAGTGCAAGAAAGACCCGCCCCCATAATTCAATCATTCCCACTGGGTTCCTCCCATGACAAGTGGGAATTGTTGGAGTTACAATTCAAGATGAGGTTTGGGTGGGAACATAGCCAAACCATATCACTACCTAAGCCCATTTTAGTATGAAACAAAAAGGAAAAATTCCGATTCCTATTATTAGTCAGTTATATAAATTTTGGTAACTTTTAATTGGTCATTGCATTTCAGTTTCCTCGTCTATCAAATGGAACAAGAAGATTACTTTCCTAACAGGATTGGTACATAATACATGAAGCAGGAAATATTCCCAGACCCCTTCATGGATGGGAACTTGAGTGCATAGGTGCTGGCAGGGGCAAACTACGCTCACTCAAACCTGCTTCGCTCAACCCCTCATGGGAGGTACCATGCAGATGTGCGGGTGCAGGAGTCTAGGTGATGGCTTTGGGGCACTGGCAGGAATGAATTATGTACTGGCCCCACAGCAGCATCTAGGGGGTTGCCTGTGGTCGTTGAAGCCCCAGATGGAGTGTTACAGTCAGTGCTCTTTTGTTTTGCTATACACAGATGGCTTAAATGTTGACAGCTCAATGGAGGGTTAGCATGATAGCCTTTTGCACCCATACTCAAGTTCTTGTCTGGCATCCAGGAGGAATGAGGTCATATGAACAAATTGGAGATGCTAAATGCAGGGGCTTTTATTGCCAAAGAAAGTGGCTTTCAGAGTGAGAGAGAAGGGGAGTTGGAAAGTGGACAGAGCTCTGAGGTAAACTTCTGAAGCTATGCCATTAAGCCATCCCTGTGAAGTCAAGCTGATTCTCTCTAACGTCCAACTGTAGTCTTAAATGTGCAGCTGCTTCTCCTTTTCTCCCTCTGCTGATAGAACCTGAGGTTTTTATGGGCACAGGTTGCAGGGGCAGGGTGGACTGTGGGTGGTTTTGGAAAAGGCAACATTTGAGAGGGAAAACAAGAATATATGTTCTCACCTTGGGCCAAGGTTCCAGGCCTGAGGGTGGGGGTTTGCTGGGGACCCACACTCTTCTGCCCAGGACTTCCTTCTGTCACTATCTGTAATGAAATGAACCAATGTAATGAACCACTCTGTAATGAAAGAAATTGTTAAAAGTATTATTTTATATTGTCCTCCTTTGAATCCCCATGCTTTGTAGCATGAGGGCAGAGCCCCTGTTTTATTTATCTCTGTACCCTAAATATCTTGAGGCTGTCAATGAGTATTTGCTGCAGGATGGCGTATAGCAGTCAGTTTAGACCTTAGCATACATCAGATTCACCAGATTAGCTTGTTGAAAAAATAGATTCTTGTGTTATACTCCTAGACCTTCTGATCAGGTCTGTGCTGTGGCCTGACAATTTGTATGTCTCATGGTTTCCTACGTGATGTTGCTGCTACTGGTCCAGCAACTGTAATTTGAGGATCACTTACATGTGACAAGAAATTAAACTGACATTCAAGTCAAATATACTGTATGAGAACTTTACTATAATACTTAGTAGTATTTTTAAAATTTGTAAGTCACTTAAATACTTTTGAAGTACCACTCCTCACCTACAAGAAAGAAAATGCACATTCAGTATTAAATCCAGTTTTCTCACAATCCTAACAAATTAACTATGCTTTCCATTTCCTAAGATTGGGCAGCATGAGATAACCCCATTCCCTCCTGTCAGCAGTAACTTTGAAAGGCCCTGTTCCTTCTCTGTCTTCCTCCTGACTGTCGGTACATAACTAGAAGTCCTGCTTATCATACCCAGGCAGCCCAAATTCCCGCTCTGTTCTAACCATCCCCAGTTCCCAGATGAAATTTTTGTCATAATTTTGCCTTCTTTTTTAAATTCGCTTTAACTCTTAACATAACCCTGACTCAAAATTTGTTCCCCACTCAGAGGTCATCTTAGCCCTGGAACTGTGCAAAGTACTGTACTTCAGTAAATACAACACCTTTTTGAAAAGTATACAGTCTAGTGAATTCAAGAGAAAGGTCAAATCATAAGTAAATAAAACCGAGTGTTATCTATACAATGATATTTGACATAAGAAGAGTCTTTGAAATTCCAGGAAGAGTGTAAAGAGAAAAAGCATAATGCCCTTCAGGACAGGCACATAAAAGGAAAGCACATGTCTTTAGAAGGCAGAAAGAAGTGCACTTTGCTACACTATACTATTAATTGTTGTACTGGTTAGTCATTCAGACAGAATTCAAATCACTTCTAAAATTTTTAAAAAGTAGACTTTCTCTCTGGCCCAATTTACCTGAAACTATTTTGATACAGTGTAAGATTTTTTTTTTTTTTTTTAAGACTGTGAGGATTACCAACATCATAATCTGGTTTCTCTTCTATCGTGCAAGAATAGGCTTGGCTTAGTTGGAGGCCTGTAGTTTAAAATTCACCATTTCACTGTATAGTTATGACTGCACAAAAAAAGTGTTTGAATATTGTGGGTATTTTTTCCATTGTTTTGCAAAAATTCTTAACCAAGGTATAAAGAGATAAAAAACTATTTTGGTCTGTATTTGAAAATCTCTATATTATAGCACATTTATTATATATGTAAATAATAATAAAATAAATTTTGTTGTTTCTGGTTTTCACTTTTTCCTCCTACTACCATTTTCTTACAGAAGAATCCAACATAATTGTAGTTGTTTATTTAAAAAGGTCTGGAGATGGCAATATCCAGGGAAGTGAGATAGACCTCAACAAAAGAAAATATCCACATCTTCAAACAATTTTCGGTTTCTATGGTTCCAGTGCCTTAGTGTGTTCAGGATCCAGATATAAATACGACGTGCTTTAGGACACTAAAAGTGACAGGGCAAAATCTGGATGGCTTATTACTGGTGAAAACAGGTGCACACCATCTCTTTCATTTCATTGACATGCATTCAGCACCGTTCATCAACCTGAGTTTTTTCTTCTCTAGCCTAACCTTTTGGTGACAGTAAACATGCCTTGACAGAGGGTCCAACACAGAAATTACATGATCTTTAACCTTTTCTGGTTTGTGACAGGTTTGGGACACATCTGGACTAATCCATCAGGGAGGGAAGTTTTATTTAGAATTATAATATGACAGTGATCTTTAGGAGCAAACAGGCATGTGTTTGTGTAAAGTCTCTTCCAGTTAAATCTAAATGAACAGAAAATAATGATAATGTTCAACCTAAAGAATCCCATTTTCTTAGAGAAAAAGGAATCTTCCCTCTCAAATGAAAGGCAATAATAATCCAGCATACATTTTTTAAAAAATATGTAGCATCTACTAGAAAATTTTATAAATTGGTTCTTATGATTTATTATAGAATATAGATATGTATGTAAGTGAGAAAACACACACTGTGGGCAACAGTGGAATTTAGTCATGTGCAGATTTAGGATCATTGATTGTAAGTATATATTTATGTAAATATATCTGTAGTGAAAATGTATTTATAAATGAGGAGATTTTTAAACTATCTATTCCCATAAAGCTATTGTGCAGTATAATTGGATGACTAAATACCAATGTGGCTACTACCTAGTTTTGAAATAAAAAAGAAGAAATAGAATCAAGTATAAACATTTAGAGTTATCCTATTCCCTAGGGCAAAAAGAGGCCTTTTCTAATCTTTTTGTTTTTGTTTTTCTTGAATCAGAATAATTTACATATGAATAATGTTATTCTGAACTAGAAAAAAATTATGAAAATCCAGCTTAGTAATCTCTGAGAAAAAGGAAAAAATGAGGCATTTTACTTCTATCAAACACTATACTGGTTTAAATGCTTTTACGCATTTTGGCATATAACTTTACATATTGAACTCCCAAACCACAATTTTGAACACAATTAAACATAATTTATCTATCCCTCATTCCTTTTCCATTTTCCCTGAGTATCTTGGAAGACTAAGAAGAAACTGAAAGTCTCTGCTGTCTTATATTCTGAAATAACTGAAGTTCCTCCATGTCCTTTACTAGGAAACATCAGAACTACTTTTGCTTTAACCTTCAAAGGAAAACATTAAATTCCTACATGTATGCTTACAATAATGATTTTAGTAACACATTGGGTGGTGAATGGAGATCATATTTGAGCCACTTAGCAATTTATCACTCAGTAAATGACAGGAAAAATATTCCTATGATGTAGAATACTTGGTGTAGATATACTTCACCAGCATGAAACAAAATGTAACTACAATCATTTCCTGATTATATAGATTTAGAGCTGAAATGAGTAGATTTTCCCTTTATTAAATAGTAGAATTAATAGGGATCCATTAAAACTATACCAACTACATGAATAAGTTATTTTTTATAAGTTCCTACCATGTTCTTGGGATGTCATATATCCAACTGTAGGCTTAGTTCATGATGTTCTTCAACTCCTTTCGTCAGATTATTTTTAAGATGTATTTTATAAATAAATATTTTAGGCCTCAGATCTCAACACTCACTTTCAAATGGAGGCTTTGTTTGGATTCTGTCATTGATTTAAGATCAAACACTTGTAAACTCTTATTTAAATACATGTAGAGTTTTCTAAATTAATGTTTGATTTATAAAAAGCTCTTTCATTCCCTTTTATTTAGAATTAATGTAATGTGAATTTGTAAAATAATGTACTACTTTTTAAAGTCAAAACGACTTTCTAATTACTTTCATAGAGTTGATTTCTAACATACAGTGAATACTTCTTGTTAGCTAAAATTAAGTTTAAAAATCAGTAACAAGTCTACAGAGTAGTAGAAGATTTTCATTTATAAAAATATCCTCAATAAATGTTCTTAGACTTGTGTAGTTTCTCTGCCTAGGGAAGGCTGGGTGGAAGCAGTGAGGGTATTATAGAGGGCATATTTCCAGGGACAGCAACAAGAGATTAGCAAATCTCGGCATTTTTCCTAGAATTCATCCTGAGCAGGTTACAGAAAAAATAAATGTAGTCTATACTCAGACTGTTTTAATAGGGCACGGTGTGATCAGTGAGGCTAAGAGGTGAGTTGGATACTCTTTATTGACTAGCCCTTTGGTGACAATATCATGTTAGGAAATTAGGGAAATCTTGGAAGTCTCCAGGTGTGGCAACTAACCTGGGGCCTTGAAAACACTATAGAAAATGCCACATGGGCCTGGAACATTTCTGTTGCAGTCACCTTTTTAAACCTAATTCAGTATTGCATGTAGTGTTGGCAAAGATGAGTGACAAGGAGGTAAAATTTAATACCTCCATGATTTCCTGCATGATTACTATTATATACTTTGAGCCACCCCAAATAAGCAGAGCCCCTATGTAAGACTGGTCATCTTGCTGAGCAGACAAAGGACTTAAACATAGTCCTTTAGACCTAAGTTCCCCTTCATAGATATTCTGAAGCTTTCAAGAGTGATAGGAAGTAGATGATCAGGAAATATTTCTCAACTGAATAAAAATGTTAATGAGTGGGAAAAAGGAGTATGGAGATGTTGGACCAAACTCTAGTTTTTAATTTAAAATGATCTACTTTTAAATCTTAGGATTTCTCCTGGGTTTAGTTAGAGGGTAGGGTAATGGTGTGCTTATAAATGTTTTAACAAATGGATGGTAAACCCAGTGACAATGGTCAGCTCAGTCATTTGGGCTGAATTCGTAGATCTGAGCTACCATAGCATGTATGACATATTCAGAATATGATTTCAAGTATGTAACATCAATAAATAAAATTGCATCAAAGTTTTTATAAGAATTTTTCAAAAGCTTAGAAAAGACTCTGATAGTTACCTAAAGTAGAGTAAAAATACCTCCTTAGGTAGAGGAAGAATTGCTGTGTTTAGGGTAATAACACTGCATAGTGATACATAAAAAGAGAAGGCAACAAAATTTCATAGGAGGTAAGCCAAGTAACTGAGAATTTCTTATTTTCTGTTAATGGCAGTCTGCACAGCAAGGAAAGCCAACTAATTATATAGGGACCCGATAACTAAATCTACTATATGCTACCACAGTTTTTGGTTAAGGAAAATATGCTGTGTCAGTGTACATCCAGTGTCTGACTAGAATAGCAATGGTCAAAAATGAAAAGGATATGTGATAATTAGGCAATCCTAAAGTTGGTAGTTGTTGACATTGGCATTATTTAACTTACCAAAGACTTTTTAGTGTTTTTTTTTTCCCCTAGAGAGGGTTGAAGGATTAATTATACAATTAAGATGCAATTTCAAAAAAAAATTACATATATTACCTGAAATATCCAGCTAGTCATAAAAATTTCCAGATTCACCTTTTGGAGTTGATCTGGAAAAATTCCAGATATGTGTATTCTGTCAGAGGTTAGAGATTTATCTTCTTAGAATATATCATGTGATAAAGAAACTTTCATTGGTAGTATGGCAATTTCTCTTGGAGGCTTTATGCCTTTTCTGGATTAATGCTTTCAATAAATAGAAGGAAATGATCTTAGATCTTTGTCTTTTGGGGTTTAAATGAAGATCATCTATACATTGTAAAAGAAAGATGTCATGATGAAATTTTATACTCTTTAGGTCTTGATTGAGAGAAGTAGAGGGGGCTTCTATAAATAACTGACATATAATAGACCTGGAATATTGTTGATTTTTCTATGACAGGGCCAACAAATAGTGACTGTTTAAATCTAGAGGAACAGTAAAAGGACATAGCGCAAGTATACAGCAGTAAAGTAGATGGATTTAGATAGTACTCAGAACAAACTGATACTTGATTTTGAAACCACTGTAAAATAGTGAATCGCAGTTTTGTTTTCAATACTCAAATCTTGCACAAACATGTATCTAAGCATACGAGAATTTTTTTTTTAATGAGCAACACACTTGTGTTACAAAGGCTAGTAGCAGTAATAAAAAGATAACTTTTTGCTAAACGTTCCACAGTAGATCCAGACCACCTTTTGTTTTAACTTTCAAAGGACATTGGGCAAGACTGAGTAGACAATTAGATAAATCATTTATTACTTAGATGGGATCAGCACCTAATAATTTCAAGATATCAGTATATTCCTTGGTTTATAAGGTACCAGGAGCCTCAAGTAGTACTTCAAGTTGTGATTGGGTTAAGTATCCAGGAATGAAAAAATAAACATCCTCTTGAACTATTAGTGTATGATGCATGTGTCACAAACAAGAGATTTCAGATATTTCAGGAAACCGTCCATCTAGAAGGCACTGGATTTGAAAGTTACCATAAAGGAATCTCTCAATAATAAACTTGTTTGGATGTTATCACAAAGGAAGAATGAATGTTGACTCATGGGAAGGCTGAGAGTTATTGTCACACGCTGAGTGATGAGGACAGTCTAGGAGTATTTGAAAATGTTAACACTCCAGTAGTCTGAAGATTCATAAGATAAGAAAGTCACAAAAATAGTGATAGAACAGAATAGTACTCACGCTATTTAGAAAGTTTTGCTTCTGCCTCTGTATTATTAGAGATGGTTCTTTTTGATGGTTTAACAGAGTCATTGGAAATTGTGTGCTACAGCCTCCCTTGGAGTCCCTTACATAACATTTAAAAACTTTCATTTAGTTCTTTTCTCTTTTTTTTTTTTTTTTTTTTTTTGGAGACAGAGTTTCGCTCTTGTTACCCAGGCTGGAGTGCAATGGCGCGATCTCAGCTCACCGCAACCTCCGCCTCCTGGGTTCAGGCAATTCTCCTGCCTCGGCCTCCTGAGTAGCTGGGATTACAGGCACGTGCCACCATGCCCAGCTAATTTTTTGTATTTTTAGTAGAGACGGGGTTTCACCATGTTGACCAGGATGGTCTCGATCTCTTGACCTCGTGATCCACCCGAGTCGGCCTCCCAAAGTGCTGGGATTACAGGCTTGAGCCACCGCGCCCGGCTCTTTTCTCATTTTTATTAAGATGAAGCAATTAATGTTTCAGTTGCCTTTTTGCTTACAAACCCAGCAAAGGTCTTGTTGAATAGGGATTTTTACTGGTTCTTAAGGCTGTGGGAATTCTACATTCACCTGCTTTATTTTGCAATCTGTAAGGTTAGTTTGAGAGTTATTTTGTCATATCTAAATTATCTTCAGTACATTCAGCCAAAGGCTGAAGTTTGTATAATAGAGTGATCTGCCATCCAATTTTGTTTACATACCAAATCTACAATTTCTGGTTTTAGGCCATCTACAAAAATGTTGGAGAGGATAGTGGACATGTCAGCATTGGGGCCTAATGCTGAATATATTATCTAAAGGCACTGATTAGCCTATCTCTGAGTTCTAAGGTTTTACAATTTTGCTGTTTGCAAGAGTAAACCAATATGCAGTTTCAATTTGCTGGGCAAGACCTGAGGTATATTCTTTCAAATAGATTGTCCCAACTTATGTATCCTCACATATTCCATTTCATTAAGGTTTATTGCATTAATTTTTAAGTCCTTCTCAGAGTCCTGCAATTAGGCTTTTCCAAGCAAGTTTTGCATCTCCTGGCCCCACCAAAAATGCACTAATCGATATACCATCCATGTGAGAATATTTTATCATGCAATCATTCAGCTTCCATAACTCAAGGTTTAAGTGCTATTATTATTTTCTTTTTACATATGAGGAAATGAGACTTGGAAAAGTTATTTTAATTGCCCAAAGTCATAATTAGCAAGACATAAAACCAGATTTAAATCAATGGCTCCATGACCTCCAAATCTAAAAATTTAAGTATTTTGGACTTCTTCCATGAAGAGATATTGTCCCTTTGCAGGCTTGAACCATAAACCTCTATGTTAACAGTCCAATGTGTTTCTCAGGAATGCTATAAGAACCTCATGTCGATGCATTTATTTTATTATTTTTCTACCTTTGAGAACTGTCACCATATTCTTCAGATAGCTTATTGTCATTTTATACTACACTCTAGATATTGAATCCTTTCCAGATAGTAATGCTACACTCTAGTTGCTGGGTCATTTCCAGATGTGAGTGTTCCAGGTCTCATTTGCTCCTCCTTTAAACGAGACACCATCCAGTTGCCCCATAGGAATGGGTCAGTAACTGGCTATATCTAGCAGAAGAGTTCCACTGTGCCAGTTTCTGATTTTATTTTGGAAAATATTTTTATATTGTGTACCACTTACTTGTAACCCAAAATAGAATCAAAGGCATGAAATCTAAGGAATTTATGTGGCAAGTAGTCACTGTTAAATGAAGGCTTATTTCCACCATTCATTTTTTTTTCTGTGTCTATATAATACATAAAACTGAAAGATTTTTTTTTCTAACAAAAATGTTTCCTGTCAAATTCTTCCAGCACTATTTGGGAATGTCATTGAATAAACTAATAGTAGGCTTCCAAGCCAAGAGTAATTATGTTACATTGCTCTTTTTTGGCAGGGAGCTATTTTTTTCCTGTAAATGAGGCACTTTAATATAAGCACACTTTTGCACTGTAAAGTGGAAGAGGATTTGATATCGATGTCTTCCAGGTGAGATACAAAATTATATTTTCCCACTTCTAGATTAATGTAACAAAGTGATCAATCAATTAATTAATCAACTTGCTTTTTCTGATAATCACTGTAGCAGATAGCAATTAGAAATGGAAACATATGCCCTTAAAAGTTGAGGCTGTTTATGATGCCTTAGGGTTATGTCACATTTTATATTCAGAAACACTTTAAAAACATTCATATCAGTGTTTGCTTTAAGCCAAATTTTGAAGAGTTATTTCTTTGATTGCCATTTTTAGAGGAGCAAGCTGGCTTAGGAAGGTTAAATAACTTACTCAAATATGGTTAGCACTGGTGGCAAAAGTGGAGCTAGCAATCTAGTCTGTAGCCCATCTATTTTAGAATAGGTCACTGTAACAGATGTGCTATCTTAATTTCTCATTTTCTCCAGAACGGAAATTTGAAAGCATCTTGCAAGTTTATGCAAATGAGTTTATATATTGTGAGGGTCAAGAAAAATCCATTTTATAAACATATCATTTTTATTTATATATATGTATACATATACTCATATATGATAACTATGAGGAAAAGGCTAAGGGTTTTATATACTTATTTCAAATACATAAATCATTTAAACATAGAGTTTTGTAGGAAGTCCATAAATTATCTTCAGTAAATGAGATTAATTATGGATAAAATGTATTGATAATTTATAGGGTAGTAGGCAGTATGCCAAGAACTTAAATTATCTCATTTTAATCTCATTAAGCACCAGGAAACAAGTACTATTATTCTTATGGTAAAGTGAATAAACTGAGGAAGTATACAATTTTCTAAAGGCTACAGAGAACAAGAGCCAGGGCACCATAAAATGTCTACCTATTGCTGTAAAGACCATATAATTAAACCCTATATGACATTGCTTCCCACTGCAGTCTACTTCTTTAAGTAAGTAACAGTTTTTATTTACTTTAATTCCAATTTGTATCCCTTCTTTGCTTTATTTTTTTAGTTATGGCCATGTGTACTTGTGTCCCTTTTTATTAATTAACTAACATATAGTAGGCCGGGTGCAATGGTGCACACGTGTAGTCCCAGCTACATTTGAGGCTGAGGTGGGAGAATCACTTGAGCCCAGAAGTTGCAGTCCTGCCTGGGAAACATGGCAAGACCCTGTCTCTAAATAGTTAGATAGCAATATAGATAATAGACAGATAGATAGATAATAGATAGACATCATTTAGTGTCGTGATGACACTAAAGTGAACCATAGTTACTCTCTTCGTTGTAGAAGAATGTGTTCTCTAAATTCATGTATAAAAATAATTTTGATGCTTATATAGGCCTTTTCAGATGTGTAATATGGTGACTGATGTGATAATTGACAAAATATGGGCTAGGAAACTCCACAATCATGAGAGTATATATACCTTTACAACAGTGGAATAGATCCCCATATTTTCATTAATCAATGAACAAATATTTCAGGACACACTGGGTTCTATAAACTATGATATATGCTGATTATAAATTTGTTTTTACACAGAAGATGCACATATCTATACATATAATAGCATTGTGACAGATGTAGCATACAGAATATCTAAACTAAGGTCCAACTTAGATGAATGAATGCTTTGGCAGGCTAAAAATTTGGCACACCTTCCAAAGTGATTGTAAAATATTTACTCAGTATGTAACCTTCATCAAGACTGAGTGCTACACAGGGTTAGTTTGGAAAGGGCTGCTTACGGGAGCATTGTTTTGCAATGGTTGATCAATTCAGTTCACCCCAAAATCTGCATTTCCCAACAAAACAGGAAAATGTAGCTAATCAGACCATTCTTACAGGCCACTTTAATAACCTTTGCTACTTGTGCACCATGTCTGTAGCATCCTTTGCCCCCACACAAAGCAGCTTTTAAGAAGAATTCCTTCCACGTACATATAGTACTCTCCCTGAGAGGAGATTTCCTTCCAATTGACATGATTCCAGTTATGCACAATGTTCTTCTAGATTAACACTCTGGTCAGGAGTCTGTTTCATGTACTTAAATCTCCTTTGATAGGAGGGATTTCGAAGATGTTCCTAAGATAGGATGTGTATCTGTTAAGGTAACACTAGCTGCTATAATGACAACAGCAATTTATATAATGACTTTACACAATAAACATTTACCTTTGAACACATAAAGTATAATTGGTATTTTCTGACTAGTGAATCATACTCAAATGAAATCCAAGCTCCTTCTGTCTTATGGCCAGGCTATTTCCCAAAAGCTCAACTCCTCTGAATCCAGCCTATAGATAGGGAAAGAGGAGAGGGGAAGATACCCATTTATAATCACTTCACCTGAGAAGTGACATATCCATATATACATATATATATATTTAATTGTGTTTTAGGTTTTGGGGTACATGTGAAGAACAGAAGAACATGCAGGATTGTTGCATAGGTACATACGTGGCAATGTGGTTTGCTGCCTTCCCCCCATCACCTATATCTGGCATTTCTCGCCATATTATCCCTCCCCAACTCCCCACCCACTGCTGTCCCTCCCCTAGATCCTCCCCACAGACCTCAGTGTGTGATGCTCCCCCTGCCCCGTCCATGTGTTCTCATTGTTCAACACCTGCCTATGAGTGAGAACATGTGGGGTTTGATTTTCTGTTCTTGTGTCAGTTTGCTGAGAATGATGGTTTCCGGGTTCATCCATGTCCCTACAAAGGACACGAACTCATCATTTTTCATTGCTGCATAGTATTCCGTGGTGTGTAAGTACCACACTTTCCCTGTCCAGTCTATCATCAATGGGCATTTGGGTTGGTTCCAAGTCTTTGCTATTGTAAACAATGCCTCAATGAACATTCGCGTGCATGTGTCCTTATAATAGAACAATTTATAATCCTTTGGACATATACCCAGTAATGGGATTGCTGGGTCAAATGGAATTTCTATTTCTAGGTCCTTGAGGAGTTGCCGCACTGCCTTCCACAATGGTTGAACTAATTTACACTCCTACCAACAGTGTAAAAATGTTCCTATTTCTCCACATCCTCTCCAGCATCTGTTGTTGCCAGATTTTTTAATGATTGCCATTCTAACTGGCATGAGATGGTATCTCAATGTAGTTTTGATTTGCTTTTCTCTAATGACCAGTGATGATGAACATTTCTTCATATGTTTGTTGGCCTCATATATGTCTCCTTTTGTTGTAAAGTGTCTGTTCATATCCTTTGCCCACTTTTGAATGGGCTTGTTTGTTTTATTCTGGTAAATCTGTTTTAGTTCTTTTTAGATTCTGGATATTAGCCGTTTGTCAGATGGGTAGATTGCAAAATTTTTTCCCATTCTTTTGGTTGCCGGTTCACTCTAATGATTGTTTCTTTTGCTGTACAGAAGCTCTGGAGTTTAATTAGGTCCCATTTGTCTATTTTGGCTTTTGTTGCCAATGCTTTTGGTGTTTTAGTCATGAAGTCCTTGCCTATGCCTATGCCCTGAATGGTTTTTCCTAGATTTTCTTCTAGGATTTTTATGGCGTTAGTTCTTATGTTTAAATCTTTAATCCATCTGGAGTTAATTTTAGTGTAAGGTGTCAGGAATGGGTCCAGTTTCTGCTTTCTGCACATGGCTGGCCATTTTTCCCAACACCATTTATTAAACAGGGAATCCTTTCCCCATTGCTTGTTTTTGTGTGATTTATCAAAGATCAGATGGCTGTAGAAGTGTGGCATTGCCTCCGAGGCCTCTGTTCTGGTTCCTTTGGTCTATATCTCTGTTTTGGTACCAGTACCATGCTGTTTTGGTTACTGTAGCCTTGTAGTATAGTTTGATGTCAGGTAGTGTGATGCCTCCAGCTTTGTTTTTTGCTTAGAATTGACTTGGCTATGCGGGCTCGCTATTAACATGCTTACTTCTAACTCAAACCATCTATTAATTGATTAGAGATTATCCCCAACTCATAAAACTTCTAAAAATATGTAACTCCATGTAAGTTGAGCTACTGTGTATATGAAGAAACCAAGGTGCCTCACAGATGCAAATGGGCTAGGAAATATAGAAGCTGGATGAGCATATTCTTCCCTGCAAGTTTATACTTTCTAGCAAGTCTACACTGTGAATATAGAGAATAACATTTAAAAATGGTCTCTGCCAAAGGATGCAGTGTTAATGTAGCTTGATTAGGCATTAACCAAATGAAGAACAGTGGGGCAGGTATTTCAGGGAGAAAGGACAGCATGTTCAAAGATTGTGAAAGTGTAATTGTGGATGTTATTATAAAAGTGAGACCCCAGAAGAGGCGGTCACTAATGTCAAATGTGATTCAATCAAGAAATACTGAGCACTATGCTATGTACTCAGCACGTTGTGAAAAATATGGAGCTCTACAAAATGTTGCCTCTGCCAGGGAGGTGCTTTCAATTTTGTGGGAGAAAGACACACAGCCAATCAACTTTTTTTTAAAAGTTTTTTTCTACTTCTTAATTCTGATACATAATGATTTACTAGACTCAGTGTTAATTTTAAAATTTTGAATTCTGGGAACATTCTGAGCTAGATTTTCTGGGAGTGTTCTGGAAAAATACTGAGCAATTTAATTGATTCATTTATTCTATCATACAGAGTGCTTAAGTTACAATATTCTCTTATTGGAACAAGATATAAGGTGGTAAAAAAGACAGAAAATAGCTCAACTTTCATGAAACTTACATACTTGTAGAAGTTTCATGAGTTAGGGATAATTTCTAAATTGATTGATAGCTGGTTTGAGTTAGAAGTAAGCATATTGATAGCATAAACATAAATGGCATCTTATATAAGGCTCTTCACAGGAGGTTTTTTATTATTATTATTTTACAGGTTTCTAGAGGATTTTACAGTGTTATGAAAAATTACACATGAAATCAAGATTCATATATAAGGTTACTTTAAAAGACACATTATTTTTCTTCATATACTGAAATCTAAAATAAGTGTATAAAAATGAGATTAGAATGAATATTTTTAAGCACTTTATTCTTAGGAGTGTGTAAGACTGAATTAAATATCAACTAGAAATTTAATTGAGAGAATTAATATGATGTACTTGATTAGATCTGAATTTTCAGGTATGTATGGTTTAATATAACATTAAAGAGACTTTTCAGCCTACACCTGATTCCTTTTTTGTTGATTCCAGTAGCTGAAATCTGAATTAGACTTCTTCTTTCCATTTAAATGCAGATTCAGACTGTTCACCTGAGGGAGGGGGAAGTAATTTCTTTTGACTAAAATACTAATATATAGGGAAGTTTCATTTACATGAATATTCCTTCTCAGCACAGGAGGTCTTTTCTTGCAATATCCAGAATATTTATTGCAATAATTTTATAGCCTCTTTATATTTATGTCATTGTTGTAGGCTACAATTTTATGTGCTAAATAATGGGGTAAATACAAATCAAACTTTCACTGGGCAATGGAAAAGCAAGAGGGAATTTAAAAATGGAAGTGGTGAATTAAACAGCACTGAGTGACCAAATCAAAATTGAAATGGGGGATGCTGAAAAGCTAGGTGCATTAATATACTGACAGAGATACAATGTGTAGAGCCATTTTATGCCTTTTTCTTTAATCTTTTTTTTTATCCTTTAAAAATTGAATCCTGTGTTTCAAAATATAAAGCCTTGGGTTATATATGCCAACTCATCTAACACATATCTGAAATGCTGCTACACTTATCTCCAATGTAGAGATTTTTTGCACCAAGGAAATAAAAAAGTAGAGATAAATCATTGTGATAGTATTAGCATCTTATTAAATAATTTCTTGTTGTACTGAATAAAAGCTAAACAGTTCCATTTTACTGAGAACATATGACAATTTTAGCCAGTCCAAATGCTATTGGAATCTAACTCCAAATATGTATACTTAAAATAAAAAAAATTTCTTAGATAATACTTATGTGTGAACAAAATGTAAAGTGGAAAACATTTATCTCAGATATTTAATAGAAAGGTTTACATTATTTTTAAAATGTATCCTCTCCCTCAAAATAAATTCTAGTTGAAATAATATCATTTATGGCAAGTTAAACAGTTTGCCATTATCACAGTTTAAATATTTATATTTATTTATTAAACCAAAAATCGAGGAATATATCTTATGTGTTAGGCACTGGAGATATAGGGGTTAAGCCATCAGTCACTGAATTATGTAGTCTAGAACATCATACAGATACAAACATTTAGTACAGTTATTTTATGAGCTGTCATTTAAAATATGTAAATCTGAAACACTATAACCTTAGTTACCCTGATGCCGTCCTTATGTTTTGTGTGTGTGTGTGTGTGTGTGTGTGTGTGTGTGTGTGTGTGTGTGATTTTATAGGTAGCTGCTTCTAAGTTTCCCTAGGGACTCAATGTCTTTTGGTAGTACTCCACATCATCTGAACTATGTATGTTTGTCATGCTATACCATCCCCCAGTGATACTATCTAGGTATAGCCCTTCATCTATCATCTCTATCAGGAATAATTAAACTTCAGTGTGTGCAAGAACCATCTGGGTGTTTGTGATAAAGTTAGACTTGGTACTTTTAGTTGGGGTCCAGGAATTGTATCATGAACACTTGGTGATTTTGATGCATGTCTTCAGCAATAACAGTTTGAGAAACATCTATCTATGAACAAGCAATACTCCCAATCTATTGCTAAAGTCAAGATGTCTCTTCTGGGCATATAACAAACACCTTGCTAAAAATTTGCTCTTGGATGTTGCTTATGTTCCTCATACTCTCTAAGCCTCTCCCCATCACACTGCCACTGTCTCCAGCATGTATTTCATACTACAGTTGATCCTTAAACACCATGAATTTCAAATGTGCAGGTCCACTTACATGTGGCTTTTTTTCAATAAAAATTTTTACTAAGTATGTCTCCCTCTTCTGCCTCCTCTTCCATTTCCATCACTTCTTCTGCCTCTGCAACCCCTGAGACAGCAAGATCAGCACTTCCTCTTCTTTCTCTTCCTCAGTCTACTCAACATGAAGACAAGGATGAAGACCTTTCTGAAGATCCACATCCACTTAATGAAGAGTAGATATATTTTCTCGTTCTTATGATTTTCTTCACAACATTTTATTTTTCTTACTTTAAGAATACAGTATAATACACATATACACAAAATGTGTTCATTACTGTTCATTTTTACCATAAAGCTTTTGATCAACAATAGGTTATTCATGGTTAAGTTTTTAGGGGGTCAAAAGTCAAACATGAATTTTCAACTGTAGGAGGAGGTTTGCACCCCTAACCTTTGTGTTATTGAAGAATCAACTGCATATTGCCTGGCTAAGAGAATTTCAAACTTGCCTATTCTATATAAGAGGTTAGAAATTCAGGTGTTATATTTGACTCTTCCCTCTACTTCATTACTCCCATCTGATCAATTATAAAGTCCTATTGATACTAAACTTTAAATAGATCCTGAATTTGCACAATTCTGTCTTTTTTTGACTCTGCTGCCACTTCTCCTGTTTACACAATCACCATTTCTCAAGTATATTTTCCTTATTGACTCCAAAACTTTTTCTGACCCTCTCAAATTAAACCTATACTCCCAACTGTAACCCAAGTAATAATACTAGCAACAAATCAGAAAAAATATTATATGCAGAGAAATTAAAATGTCCTCACCACAGTTATGATTCCACATATGGCTGAGCCCCAGCATAACTCCAATATCCTGTTTTGTTCCTCTCCTTATACACATACTGCACATAGTGTAGTCCTCCAAATGCTGTCTACCCTTTTTTACCTCCTGGTCTGCCTTAGTTCATTTAGACTGCTTTAATAACATACTAAGAAGTTATAAATTGCCAAAATCTATTTCGCACAGTTCTGGAGGTTGTAAAGTTCAAGATCAAGGCACTGGCAGATATGTTTCTGATGAGGGCCCACTTTCTGTATCAGAAATTTCACTTTCTTTTTGTATGTTCACATGGTGGAAGTGATGAGGAATCTCTTTGGGGATTCCTTTATAAAGACACTAATCTCATTCACAAGGGTGGAGCCCTCATGACATAACCACTTCCTAAAGGCCCTACCTCATTGAGGTTAGGATTTCAATATATGAATTTGGAGTTTGAGGGGACAAACACAAAGATCATGACATGATGTTATATTTGCATGTACTGTTCCCTGTACCTACATTCCCCACTTATCACTTGGCTAACCTCCTCTTCAATTAGAACATTATGTCTTGGGCCGGGCGCGGTGCCTCAAGCCTGTAATCCCAGCACTTTGGGAGGCCGAGGCGGGTGGATCACAAGGTCAAGAGATCGAGACCATCCTGGTCAACATGGTGAAACCCCGTCTCTACTAAAACTACAAAAAATTAGCTGGGCATGGTGGCGCGTACCTGTAGTCCCAGCTACTCAGGAGGCTGAGGCAGGAGAATTGCCTGAACCCAGGAGGCGGAGGTTGCGGTGAGCCGGGATAGCGCCATTGCACTCCAGCCTGGGTAATAAGAGCGAAACTCCGTCTCAAAAAAAAAAAAAGAACATTATGTCTTTGGTGAAGGATCACTTATATAAGGAGTTTAGATTGGATCCCTTTCTTACATGTGCTAAGATTGCCTGATTTAGCATATTTATATATTTCCTACATAATATTTGAGACACACTTTCACTAAAAAACTGTTTGTTGTTTATCTGCAATTGAAATTTAGCTGAGCAACCTGTGTTGAGTCTACAAGCCAAACAAGCAGCATCCCTATGATTTATCACATCAAAATTGGATTTTCTTTCTTCCCTTCTCTGTTTTTCCTTCCTTCCTTCCTTTTTCTCTCTCTCTCTTTCCTTCTCTCTCTCTTTCTCTCCTTCATTCTTTATTCTTTTCTTTTCTTTCCGATTTGTTTGTACCCCTTAATAAACTGTAAATTCCTCAAAGACAGAAACTTAGTCTCCATTTTCCTACATTGTGTTACTATACTCTTTGGGTAGTGCCTGGCAATCGAAACCTATTTGAGAAAAAGAGTGGAATAATGTACTCAATATTAAAACCTCACCACTTCTGTTTGTTTCACTATATCTTATTGCTTTTAAATCATAGCAACAGAAAGTTTGCATATGGTAAGTGTGCATACTCCTTAAATATATTTTTTAAAGTTTGATTCTTAACAGAAACAAGGATTTCATATCACAGCAAAGCCTATAAGCAATTATACTTTGAATGTAATCTACCCTTCTACAACAAATGTAACTGAAAGAATCTGTGAACCCAAAACTCTACTAGGCTAGTTTTCTCATATACACAAGAAAGGTGTTTAATAATGTGGACTATCATTTTTAAAGCTTATTTTAATAATAAGGAAGACTTTTCATATCAGAGAAAGCATTAGAGAGAAGCTCAGTAGAATTTTTCCTATTTGTACTCAGAAAAATAAATAGTTCTCAATTTTCAAATTTTCAAAACCTTAAAAATAGTTCTTTTACAGAGAAATACTTAAACAATTTTCTGAAAATAGATACAGACTTTGCTATGTATTGTGATTGAAAACAATTAATTGAATATTCTGAGTAACTTTTAAAAGTAGAAAATAAAAATACCAATTACAGGTCCATTAAAACAAAGCTTTTCACAATTGTCTGTATTAGCAATTGCTCTTCAAATGTCACAAGATGCCATGGGCATCTAGAATTGATGATGGATAGCAATTTTAGTAAAATTAGGCACAGGTATCCAAAAGCAAAAACACATCTGTTATATAAAAAGGAGTTATTCGCCTCTGAAAATAGCTGAAAAATTATATTTTGATACTAGTTAGGGTGATTTCTGTCCCCACCAGTGGAATTAACAAGTAAAGGAATAAGTAATCAAGAAATAGACACTAGTAAGTCATATTTATTTATTGAACAAATGCTTATTGAGGCCTGACTTTGTACCTAACATTAATATTCTCTGTTGGGGGAAGCAGCAAAGGAGAAAGGACTTACAGACTGCCTACATAAATTGGTTATGAGTAACATATAAACTGGGAACAAAAAACCACAGCAAACTGCAGGAGGCCTCTGGGGAGGCAAACTTCTCCATGCCTCATGTTCCAGCACAGGGTGACCTAGCCTCTGGTACCATAAACATTGTGCTCAAGGACATAAAACCCCTTCATAGCACTAAGACATAACCTGACTTGTAGGCTCCTTGTAAGGTCCGCGTTCCGCCAGCTGCACATAGATTATAGGCTAAAGATAACCACATGTTCTTGTTTTGTGAAACTCCTAAACTGCCGCTGTTATCAATGTTTAGAATGACACACCAGTTCTGGCTCACCGATTCATCCTTCTCCTCACATCACCCTCTCCTCAACATCATTCCACCAATAAATAGTGTGAGAGATCAGAGCTCGGGCCTTCACTGCCTCCAGTAATAAGTGATGGCCCCCTGGTCCCACTGTCACTCTTAATCTGTCTTTTTCTCAATCCTTTGTTGCCACCAAACTCGGGGTACCCATGGGTGATGTGGGTCTGGTTCCCTACACTCTGTGTTGGGTGTGATATAGATAGATGGCAAACAAGAACAAAGTAAGTGACTTTTGACTCAGCAATGATAATTATTTACCTGTTGAAGACTTGTAATTCTAGATTTGAGGTCATTATGAATACTGACAGGAATTGAGTTCCTGTTTCATTTTCAATGCTTTCATCAGTAAATCAAATTAATTTACCTCCACCAAAGAATGTGTGGAGACAGTCCTCAAACCACAATTCTCATGGAACAATGTACCACAGCAACCTTACCTCCACAGCCTCTTCTTGAATATTCTCTTTGATGGGCTCCTTCTTGCCATTTCTACTGATGTCCTGTCTGTGGAGGTTTCTTTGTTTTGTTTTTGTTCTAATTTTCTAGCTTCTGTACATCAAGTCAAAGAGACAAGTAATTTGTCCTCCTTGGTCACAATTGCAACTTCTCAATTCTCTCCTCCTTTAGAATAAAATCAAATAAAGACAGAAAATTCTTATTTTTGTAAGCTCATGCCATTCAATTCAGTCACCCACTACGCCTTCCTCCTTGTTTTTGCATCCTGATCTCTTAGTTCTTCTTATTATTAACTGAAAAATTCAATGTATAAGTCATAGCTTTTGCATCATTACTCCTGACTTCATTTTCATGAGTTCGATATTCATGGAAGTGAAACATCTAACTTCCTTTACTCTTGGTTCCTTTACTTCTTTACCTCCAGTGAACATTCCTTTCACTTGTTTTTAGCCATTCACTTCCTATGATATAAGCTATAATCAGACCTGTCCTTACCAGAAACTTTGCCACTTCTGAATTTTCTGTTTCAAATATTTTCCTCTCCATCCATATTTTTCTGTTCTTTTAGTGCATATGCTTAATTACCTTTAAAAACAAAATGATATGATTATATTGACCTTACCTAGTCATAGCCATACTTGTCTTTCACTTTCTACTAACCCCTTCTGTCTTGAACTTCTATATCACAGTCATTATAATTAGTCCATCAAAACACCACGAACTTACTTGACTCCCTAACTCAGTCTCACTTACCAACCTTGAATAATCAATGCACCTGATCTACATCTTCTTGGAGAAAATCACATGATCACTTTAAGATGACTGTTATCTCTAAATTTAACAAAATTATTGAAAAATGAACTTCATTCTTTTATGTTTTATTAATTCATGCAACAGATGTGCATTGTTAATGTTCTATGTACAAGAGCTGTTCTAGGTGCTAGATTTATGACCGAAAAATCTAAAACAGACCTTGGTTTTATGGGGCTTATAATTTAAGGGGATTAAAGAGAAGGACACACAAAAGCTGAGTAAAGAAGTAAGCATTAGGAAAATATCAGATAGTTCTAAGTGCTATTTCTTGACTGAACAAATGTATATTGAGCACTACTGTCAGGCATATTAATAGAAAAATAGTAAAATAGACTAATGATATATAGGAAATCCTGAGAGGGGACTTTATAAACACCCTAGGATGCCTCACTCATGAGGAAACATTTTGCTGAGATCTAAATTGTGGAGGTTGGATAGAAAAGTATTTTATGAAATGATTAGTCTTCTAAAACCCCAAGTTGGCTAAAAACGTGTACTGTACATAGACAGAAAGAAAGTATGAAATAAAATGAGCACTGCTGAAGCTTTGTGGCCCGGAGAGAGGTTGATATAAGTTGAGACTGGAGAGGTAGGAAGGACCAGGCTATACTTTTTTCAACTGTGATACTTTTTCCCCTTTTGTAGGTAGCTATGAAGGCAGCAGTTATCCACCTCCCTTCCTCAAACACATAAGCTAATGTCTCCACTGTATATAATATTTAGAAAATACAAACCATCAAATACAAAATAGCTTTCTTAACTATCCACCTATAAGCTTACCATATTTTTCATCCCATTTTTTCATCCTCTCCTGGCTGTTGTATCCCATTCCTTCACCTGTAGTCTAGATCTGCCCCTCCCACACTTTCTTCAAAGAGGCTTCCATTCTACAATGATAATATCAGTATCTGATGTCGTTAATATCCTCATCTCCATTATATCATTTCAATTCATCATTAAAACACGGTAATAGCTCCCAAATTCGAAATAAAAATTACTTCTTTATCCCCTCTAAATCTCTCTACTTGAGCTGACACCTCACCGTACCATCTAATATGTTAATATTTGTCACAAAGTTATCAACAGGCTCCATGGTTCAGTATCAAAGGATTTTTGTCATCTCCATCTTAATCTCTCAGCAGCATTCTACAGAAGTGAACACTGTATAGCAAAATAACCAATAGAAAATTTCTCTTCTCCAATACTCTAAAATATACCGCTTCAATATCTCTGCGTCAATCTTCATAATAAACAAGAACTCTGTGAGCCTTGCTTTTGGTTGTTAATTCTCTGATTGGTCAAGTAAGGCCCCATGTTGAAAAGTACAAAATCCTAATCATGATACACAATGAATGTATATTTTGAAATATCACATTATATAATAAATGTGTATGTGAATATCTCTCTTCTAAGATGTATTAAGAATATATACATATATAAGTAAATCTTTTGTTATGCATAAGTGATAAATATTTATATGTGTGTTTTATTATGATCTTAACCTCTCAGTATTATATACAGAATGTTTCTTCCATAATTTTTATTCTTTTCATTTTTTTTTCCTTGAGAGACAGGTTCTTATTCTAACCCAGGCTGAAGTGAAATGGCATGATCATAGCTCACTGCAATTTCAAACTCCTGGGCTCAAGCAATCTTCCTGCCTCAGCCTCGCAAGTAGCTAGAACTACAGGCATCTGCCACCATGCCTAACTAATATTTAAATATTTTTTAAAATTTTTGTAAAGATGGGGGTGGGGGTCTCATTATGTTGTCCAGTTAGTCTTGAACTCCCGGCTTCAAACAATTCTCCAGCCTTGGCCTCCCAAAGTGCTGGGAATACAGGCATAAGCCATCATACCCAGCCCTTCCATAATTTTCTGAAGCAAGTCTTTTTCCTATTTCAACTTCCTTTTTGCTAATAAGAAAAGATTTTCTGTGGTATTCAAATCAGTACTGGGTTTTACCAAGCAATTCATCTCTTACAAGCCAAGGAAAGAAATAAAAAGTAGGAAATAATTGATAAATATTTTAAAGAACTTCTTATGTTTATGACATTTTAAATGGCTGTTTTTTTAGAATATATAAAATGCAAAGTAGATAATTTCTTCCCACATTTTGTTTTAAATTAAATAAATTTTCAAGGAAATCTCAGTATGTTTGTTCTTAGTGCCTGTTTCTCTATCAACTAATGCTATTTTTGTTGCCCAAAGCAGGCTTTTGAGAAGTGTAGTGTAGTAATTGCTCTATTCTGACAGGAACTTCCATATGTTGAAGATGTGAACATAATTCTTTGATTGGCCTACTCAAACATAAACATGCCTAGTGGGTAAGCAAGTTGAGATTGTTAATCATTTTCTGAATACTTATATATTTATAAAATTGTTAATGAGATTTTACAGTTTTTCTTCTCAAAGTTGTCAGAGATAACTGGTCATCACGAAGACACATTAAGAAGTTTGATAGCGCTGTAAAATAAAATGATTGCATGTTTTCTGCTTGCAACTTGGGGAAGCAGGGTTTCCTGTCAAGTTTCTGTCCTTTTTCTGTTACTTGAAGCCACTGTCAGCCATGTGGGTTGTCAGAAGTTCCTTGACTTTGAATGATGGATTGACTGCTCAGACCTGGAGGCATCAGAATCAAACTAGTGTTGACATTTAAATGGCTTCCTGCATTAAACTATAACTTTGATTCTCAATCTATTAAATGTGTGTACTGTTCAAAGTAATAAAATAATTTCAAGCATTTTGTTAATTGTCTTTGTGTAATTATGAAATTAATATTGTCACTGTTACTTTATGTGAAATGATCATTTCAAAGCTGCCATTTTATATGCAATTTCAAAAGAATAGCAGGATATTAAAGCAATTTTAGTGGATCAAAGTATTTTTCTTACATAGGCTCTGGCAAAACTGAATCAAATCGTTTAATTTGAAAGTACAACAAAAATAAATTCATGAAATATGTAAACTCTAGAATATTTTAAAGGGATTTAAATTTCAAAAATATAATTGAAAGAGTAGATATCTTCTTAAGGATCTATTGTAATACAAGCCAATGGTTAATAAAAATTCGCTAATTTAAAATACTTCAAACTACTTCAGTGCATGCATAAGAATCATTTGAGCTGAGCACCTTTTCTGTTTATAAGTAAACGATTATTCTAAATAGCAAGCAAGAAGATTCCTTTCTTAACTAGGTTTGACAATACAAATAATTCCATGTATTTTAATTTATTAAGTAGATATCATATTCAAAGATTATTCAAAGATAAATTTTATCTTGTATTCTAAAAATTTTGCAAAAGTTACATTTCTATTATTTTGTGTGTATTGTTATATCTACATAAATACTATATTGATCACAAAAAAGAAATGAATTCCATTGTAAAGATATTATAGCATGGCCATGTTTAAATGCCTATTTAAAGGGAAACTATTTCAAATTAGAAGAATGGAATGTAGATCAATTCTTCTTTCAGTATCACATGATACTGAAATGACTTTCAAAGTCTTCCCAAACCTGTCTGAAACAAAATGGCATTTTCTTAGCAGGTAGAAACAAAAACATGGCTTGCATTTATTCTGGCAATTCATCTTCTGTAACCTGTCACAAATGGTCAATTCAGGATTATCAAGGACTCATTTTAGTTTAGGTTTCAATTTCTTTCCCCACAAGCATTTTGCCAGGGAAAACAGAAGTAGTAAAGTCCTAATTTGACTTGCAACTTGAATCTTTCTCTTTTTTTACATCCAGATTAAGGACAAAATCTGGAAGACATTTAATTACTGTCAGCCTCTTCACTATTTCCTTATTTCCATCATCCTTGGAATGTGAAAAAGAGAAATAGAATCACTGGTTCTGTGAAGGGCTTTGATAGTATCCATGGTAAATTTATTTTGAAAACCTCGGTTTTCTATTTCAAAACCTGCCCTTTATTTAAAGCCTTGTGTAAGAATTTTTTTAAATTAGCAGATGCCTCTTATATATCTGATTTTGCATTAAAGATCAATTATTCTGATTTTGGCTTCAGAAATGTATACAGCATGCCAATTGGAAAAGACCAATATTTTGGTTCACTTGTCAATGGTAATCAGTGTTTAACGAAGCAAAGCGTAGCTGTGTTGATATTTTTTCTTGCAGCACTTGATCGTTGTTTTGTTAGCAGACAAAGATTTGGCCTTTTTAAATCCAGAACATATCTGGCCATATTCTACTTTTTAATCTACTTGTTCACATCTTCTTTGGAAATCTCTGCTGACTTTTCTTTTCCCTATGGAAACTTTAAAAATGAAATGTTTTTACATTTACTCTCTACTTTTCTTGAAAGCCCTACCCGATCTGCATCCCAAACTATCTTTCCAAACATCATCTTACTACTCCCTACATGTACCCTTTGCTTCAGCTAACCTGAGCTGATGATCATTCCACAGGAAAATCATTGTTTCTTCATTCGTGGGCTTATCTTACCTGGAATTCTCCTCCTGTCTAACAACACATTCTGTCCTCTACTTCAAGCACGCTTACCACCAATTTAAGTACCCTACTTTCAATCCTTCAACTCACAAGGGATGCAGTGACTTCTTTTGCAAACTTCTATTCCCCTTCTTTGAACTCCAGAAGCATTGCTTTATCTCCTAGGATAATGTTTTGTTGATACACAATAAGCTATGTACTACATCTCTCCTTTCAGAGTACCTACTAAAATACTCTGACTGCAACTACCCTGCAATGTAATCATTGCCTTTATTCTTTCACTGACTGCTCTACTTTTTCTCAATATTTTCAACTGTATTTTCTCTCCACTAGTTTGGACTTTGTGACACTATTAACATTGTTTATGTCTCCTAGAGCTTTGTCTTTATTTCAAACCCAACCTTGGATAAATAAACAATCCATCTGACCTGTGCCTCATCTTCTATCTTATGAAAATAAAAGTAGAAGCCGCCAGATGGAATCTTCCAGATTATTCCTGCATGTCCATACATCTCATTCTACTAGTGCTGTTGCTCTCCATGCTCCTGTCTCAAGAAAATTTCCCCACCTCTCTGTGGATTCCATCTATTCCTATACTTATAGGCTCTTTATCCTTCTTGGACAATCTTATCATTTCTTTCTGTTATATATTCTACTTCTCTTTCTCAGCTTCCCAGAGATCCTAAACATAGCCAAATTTGTGTAGTTAAACAAACAAAAAGCAAAAACAAAAACCCAAGCCTAAACTTGATTCTACTTTTCCATCCTCTCCAGTTAGTCTCATCACTCTTCTTCCCTTTACAGCCAGACAATTAGGTAGAAGGCTATTCCATAGTCTTGATTTCCTTTCCTCCTATTTACTGTTTGACCCATGCTAACATGGCTTTCATCGTCATAATCCCATGAAATAATTTCAGCAATGTTACCAATGACTTCATGTTGATAAACCTTATGTGTATTTTAAAAAGTATTTATTTTTTTTCAAATCTCTGCATATTTAATATAGTTAACCACTGTCTTCCTAAACATTTTTTCTCCTCAGTTTTCTTGATGACTTTCTCTTAGTTTTCTCCTTGCCTCTGGCTACTCCTTCCTTGTGTCTTTGGTAAACTCATCTTGCTTAATGTAGCCAATAAATTTGGAGTTCTTCATGACTCAGTCAAAAGTCCTTTTCCCTCTCAGTTCATTTTCTTTTCCTAGGTAATCTCAGCCATACCCAGGGATAAATCAACACCTATGCTCATCTCTATGTCACACTCTTCCTCACAACTGGACCTACTACTCTGAATTTTCCCCATCTATTTTTCACAAGATAACTAGAGAGATATTTTCAAAATAAAATGTTAGATTGTCTTTTGAAGCTCTCTCTTCAAACTCTCCCACTTCTGCTAAAAATTATTCAATAAGTTCCCATTGGAAACTTCCTACCCTAAGTACTTTCCATTCCAATCACCCAGGTCTTTTTGATTTGTAGCAATCACTAGGATTCCTCCCATTTATCCTAAACAATGCATTTATACATGCTATTTCCTTTCTCAGCTGCTCTCCCTTTCCCCTGTACAGTAACTTGTTAAGTGCAACTCATCATTCAGATGTCAGCTCAAGTATAGCTTCCTCAGGAAGATTGCCCTGACCTTTTTGACTAGACAATCCCTTCACATATGTATTGTAAATCTCTCCTTCATACCACTTAGCAAAGTTGTCAATTTGTCTTTGTTAGTGAGATTATTTGATTAATATCTTTGTTCCTTCCTTAGGTCAGATACAAGGTCTTTCTTTTCCTGGAAATAAATCCCCAATTTCTACTACAGAGTCTAATGCAGAACAGTAGCTCAATAAGTTTGCTGAATGAATGACTGAATACATGATGAATTCCTTTTTTCAGTCTATGTCACTTATCAAAATATAACACTCTAACCATAGTAAGAGTTCTATGAACGGTTGTTGAATTTTATTAAGTAATATGCATTTTTGAATGATCGAATAATGTTTGAAAGAAAACAAAAAGTAGAATCTCCAATTTAGAATAACACATTTATATTCAATTCAGTACACGATTATTTTCATATTGTGTCATGTGGTATTTGAACAAGAGTCATGACAATTGGTATTTTTGGATTAAGAAATATGAAATATTGTTCCTCAACTCATTTATTAGAATGTCTGATTAAGGTTGGCCATAGTAGTTTCAGTTTAAATTGAAATGTCACTTTGGTGTCCCTTTTAGACTGACCTGAATTGGCTAATCATTTACATTTACATTATATTAAACTGTAAGTTTTTGGAATGGAAAAGCTAATGCTGTCATACTATTGGAGTGCGGTTTTGATGAATATATTTTTTTCACTTCCCAGAAAGAAAAATGGTTATAAAAACACAATATGCCATGATTTATTTTTCCCAGCTTACCTCACATCTTGTTTTTGAGAGCAGCATGTATAGAGTAGTAACAAAGAAAGTTATTTTTTAAGGATGATTCATTTTAGCACATTTTAAAGTAATCATTAGTTTGTGACCTTTCATTAACAGAGAAGATGCAGAAACCACAAACAATAACCACTAATCACTAATTAAAGTCATTGATGGGAGAAATTTGAGAGAAACACTGTTTACATTTACTTTGGAAGAAAATTCAAAAATATGGCATTGCTCAGGTTAAGGTAACAAATTTTATCTGGTCCAGGCTAGGTAATACCTAAAATGTATACTGTATTAATCACTACTTCTAATTAAAATTTTAAAACATAAAATTGTCTTCTTATTAAAAATGATTGTCAATTCCCAATAATTGAAGAGAAACTTATTATCACAGGATGGAGTTGTGAAAAATTCTTTTAAAAACTGTAGGCTGATTTTGAAGTAAATACTTTAATACAAACATCAATGAAATTATGTTAAACAACTAAAAATGGATAATGAGCAGAAAGCACATTACTCTTTGTATAATTATAAAGTAACAGTCTCCTGACTGTTCTTGCTGCCTCCTACCTGGCCATTATCAAAGCTCTACTTCTCCCTGAAGCCAGAGTAGTCTTCCTAAAGTGCCAAACAAATTGTGTCTTTTTCTTTATTCAAGTTCTTTAATTTTTCCCTGGCATTCAGAAAGAAGTCAATTTTCTTCAATTAAAAATGACAGCACTTCATGATCTAGATAGATCTTGCCTATCATTCTAACATTAGTTTAAATCATTTACATAAATTCATACAGCCTCCTTCTCTAGCCACATGCAACTGCATATCATTTCCAAATGCTTTAAGTTGTTTTTTTCCTCTGGTTATTCATACATCAGTTTCTACTCCATGGTTAAGCCTCTCCTTTGCTTGATCTGATTTCTGCTTATTTTCACAACATTTTCTAAATTTAAATGAATATTATTTAGTTCAAATTTCACCTACTCCAAGATGCTGATTTCTAAGTCCCAGATTTTTGTTGGTTTGTTTTGATTTTTGTTTGTTTTTTGAAACAGAGTCCTACTCTGTCACCCAGGCTGAGTGCAATGGCAAAATCTCAGCTCACTGCAACCTCTGCCTCCCAGGCTCAAACCATTTTCTGCCTCAGCCTCCCGAGTAGGTGGAACTACAGGTGCGTGTATCACCATGCCCGGCTAATTTCTGTATTTTTTAGTGAGGCAGAATTTCACCATATTGGCCAGGCTTGTCTCGGACTCCTTACCTCGAGTAATCTGCCCTCCTCAACCTCCCAAAATGCTCGGATTATAGGCATGAGCCAGGGCACCCAGCCTAAGTTCCAGTTTTTTTAAGGACAACAGAGCACTTGACAATAGACCTCAGACACAGAATATAAATGCAAGTTTCTATTTATGTGTCTGTCTCAGGGCAAAACTATACATATTCTTTGAGGACTACATCTTCTTTAGTATCTTTCCTGCTCTAGCATACTGCATTCATTTGTCAAATATTTACCTATCCAGTTTTATGTGCCAGTGCTTTAGCTTCAAGTTTTGGACAAAAACACTAAAGACACATAGCCCCCATATTTGAATCATCCATAAACAGACAAATAGTAGATACTCAACACTTAGTTGCTAATTGAGATAATAAAGAATCTCAATTTTAAAAGCTGCCTACAAAAGTGAGGCACCATAATCACAAAATAGTGACCAGAATGAAAAAGTATTACAATGTATTACCACATGTATTAAATGCATCCAATCTAAATTTGTGACTGTTTTATAGTTTTAGTTTAGCTTCATGGACCAAAATTGAAATTCAGCTCCTCCCCTTCTTTATCTAATATTAATTCCTATGATATATGGGATTTTGAGTGTTTTGTTTATTGGGAGCTTTGGTTTAAAGATCTAGTCCTACCCAGCCACCTTGTTGATCTCTCTTTCCTAACCTGACAGTTCAAATATTAAAGACTGACACAAAAGCATTTCTGATTTTAACTTGTAAACTTGATAAAGAATTTTAAGATTAGGGATGGAGACCCTGGTTGGTCAGGACAAAAATAACATTATGCTGCCCAGGCTAATGACTGGCTCCAAAAGAAAATGAAACACTTGCTCTTGGCAAACTTCCAAGCCTAGAACATCCAAACATCCAAACAGCCAGTCATAGATACTTGTTACAACTCTTAATAATTTCAAAGACAAACCTTTGGTCCCAGAGTGTGGCGGCAGCTGCTTTTTCAATGGAAGGATTACCACTTAGACACCAGCTTTCTATCAAGATTTGCCTAGGTTGAATATTTGCCCCTAGGACCACAGGGTGCTATCCAAAACAATGTGCAATGTACAGTTGTCAAGAAGCAGTTATCTTGGTATTCAGTGTAAACCTGATGGGGAAGGCACTGAGGACATTACCTAGGATTCATTATGGCCAATTTTCTGCCCTAAGACTGGAGTAGGAAACATATGATGCATTGCAGCCCAAGAGCATTCTCTAAAAAAAATAAAGATTTGATCACATTGATTTATAAAGAACAGTGCAGTTCTTTATGATTTATGTGCAGTTTGCTATATCTGTTTCAAAATAGTAGTTTTATATTGTGATTAGACTAAGGTAACTCTACCATTAGGTTATTCATCTACATGTGCATACAGATGTTGGAATGGGTTTCCTGATATAACTTAAGACATAGATTTTCATGAAACGGGTCAATAGTAACCCTCTTTTATTGATATGTTTTGCAAAAACACATGTGCTGACTTGCCAAAAAATAAAATCATAGTAGAGAGATTAACTCTTTTGTGAAGTCCTTTGAAGAGGGAGTTTTAATTGGAACTTTGAAGATTTTTTTCTTTTTGTCCATTTTTGGGTGACAAGGACAAGTTACTGAGCAGAACATTTTTTCTGAGTTATTCACTCAAAGGTACAAAATAACCCTAATCAAGGTGTTTGTATTCTGTGTGTCAGGGGGTACTGTAAGAATATACAGGTGAGTAACTCTACAAATTGTACAGATCTTAAAATGAGAGAAACTCCAACATACTGAAATCCTATTTAAAAAAACAAATTCTGGCATTATTCCTGGAGCTCTTGGCACTGTGGCACTTAATGAAACACTCATGATAGATGAGCAGTCTCTCTGTCATGCCTATAAAGGAATGCTTGATGATTTTATTAACACAGGCAGTGCTGAAACCTCTATTTAATGAACATTCTAATAAGGATGCCCTCTATGCTAGCAAAGTTCAGGAAAATAACAAGGAAGAACGAACAGATGAGAGAAGGCATACTTTTGATCATAACATTGAAACATGTTGTGGGTGTCTGACAGATAATCATGTACTCCACAATAGTATGTAATACATGGAATTAGGCCTAGAGAAAGAGGAAGTCTGATTTTTAACTTATAACTAGCAATAGCACCACAATGTAATCTGCTTTAAAAAACAAAATCTTAATTTTGAGAAGTTGTTATTTAAATCAAATCTGAATTATCATAATATTTTTTATAGTTGAGATTTTTAAAAATGGAATTAGGAAACCAAACACAAAATGAGATGCTTAAAGTTTCATTTGCTCAAAGAGAAACCAAAAAGCCAAGGCAGGATCTGCAGAAATCACTGCCAGTCTAAATATGTAAAATTGTTATCTAAAGTCCATAACACTGTTCACATGAAAACTTTGGTAATAATAAATAAGGGAATTGAGAAAGTGCAAATGACATACTTCTTTGTATTTAACCTTCCCTCTCATTGCAAAAGTATTAATGTCATTTATAGATACCATTTCCTTAGCCAATTCCTGCTAATTCCTTACAATCTTGTTACGGTTTGTATACTCTAGGAGACCCCCTTTAAACCCATCACTGCCTCTCTGATATGCACCCATTACCTTGCCCTCACTATATCATTTCTTACATTGTATTTAAATTGCCTGTTTACTTGCTTGCCTTAATGAGATTATGACGTCCTGTAAGACAGAACTGCTTGCTCATTTGGAATTGTAAGTCTGTTTAGCAATTGGCCTAGTAGTTTTTAATGAATGCATTAATGAATGCATAAACAAATATCTGCATTCATTATGCAAACCAATTCTGATTTGTGAAATTATATATATATATATATAATATATATATATATATATATATATATATATATTTTTTTTTTT